>NC_090845.1:26056360-26366717 GCF_028021215.1 Eschrichtius robustus
CCACGGAGGACAGGAGCCTAAGTTTATCTGGTATCTGGCTCTAAGTTGCAAACCTAGCTCCTGTCATAAAGATCCAGGAAATTTTTTTCTCTTTTAGATAAAGACCATTACCAAACACAAATGGTCACTGATGTGGAGATTGTAGACTATAGTTCGTCAGACATCAGCCAGTTTTATCCAGCACATACAAAGGTTTGTAAAGCATCTAGTTAATTTGATAACTGTAAGCAGCCTAGTTCAAAGTGACGAAGTAAAGAGGGCTGAATTATCCCTTGGAACGTAAAATTTTTAAAAGGTTTTTGCTTTTGACTATTCTGTTGAATTGCTTTTTCTTTATGCGTAAAAAGCCAACATGCTCAAATGAAAATTCATTAATTTCACTCAAATAATACCCACAAAAAAATCAAATGGTTATTCTGAAAAGGCCATTATGATTTTCCCATTTATCAAATGTTTACACAAATTTTATTTGTCTCCTTAATCTAACTGTTGCAGCTCTCTCAATATAACTCCATTTGCCCTCTTTTCTGACAGCATGTATAAGTTACTTATTAAAAAGGAACTCTCTCACATTATTGATGAAATTTTAATTGGTACAACAGCCAAGAGGCTACCATGTGTTTTTCAAAAAAAAAGAAAGAAAGAAAGAAATATATTCTGCCCTCAAATACCTTCTCAATTATGGGGGAGTCAGATATATTTTAAAAATATGAAATGATACCTTAGAAGTTTTTAACAGAATTAAATATATCTAGAGCCTAGACAAGAATGTACCTTGTTCTTTCAGGGATAATAGAACCTTGAACTTGACAGTGGACATCAGGTGTATGAAAACAGTCTTTAATAAGGAGAAATTGAAGAAAATTACACAGATTTTTAGTTTTTTTTAAAAATTAATTTATTTATTTATATTTATTTTCGGCTGTGTTGGGTCTTCGTTTCTGTGCGAGGGCTTTCTCCAGTTGTGGCAAGCGGGGGCCACTCTTCATCGCGGTGCGCGGGCCTCTCACTGTCGTGGCCTCTCTTGTTGCGGAGCACAGGCTCCAGACGCGCAGGCTCAGTAGTTGTGGCTCACGGGCCTAGTTGCTCCGCGGCATGTGGGATCTTCCCAGACCAGGGCTCGAACCCGTGTCCCCTGCATTAGCAGGCAGATTCTCAACCACTGCGCCACCAGGGAAGCCCCAGATTTTTAGTTTTTTGGTGGAAAAATTCTTCCCTTGTCCATCCTGCCACCAGCAGCTCAGCCTTCAGTTATTACCTTTTCTGGAAAAGAATTCCTATTTTGTTAGACTGTTTATTTAGCAAATGTTCCCTCGAGGCCTTCAATGAGTCAGACTCTGTTTTAGACACAGGCGATACAGGGATGAATAAGACAAAGTCTTTTCCTCACAGAGCTTTCTTAACTAGTGGAAGAGTCCAATTATAGACAAAAAATGCATAAATAAAATTAGATATTTTAGAGAGCTATGTGTAAAGTTTTAAGTAGAATTTTAAATTGTTTTGTGTAGAGCCAAGAGTCCAAAATTCAATAATCATCCCAAGAATATTAGTTCATTCTTTCCTTCCCCCCTCCTTCCTTCCCTCCCTTTCTTCCTTCCTATAATCCACTGTTGCCCTTTCTTTTCTTTCTTAATTGTCACTTGTTTAATTCTCTTGCTGTGTATAATTTCCACTATGCCTATCCCCTCCCCTCTAAAAAATTAGATTCTTCTGTTGTGATTTTTTACTTTTGAGGATGACTGCAAAAAACCAATCCCAATGCAGCAGTACCAACACTTGGAAGAGCCTTTTCACTGTGGGTTTGAACATCAACAGCCCATCCCATTTCATACATTTATTATTAGCCTGCATTATTAAAGGTGTTGCTATTCTCAGCGGTTAGAATCTATTTGTGGCCTGAGCAATTCTGACATGAGCAATTCAGGACCAATGACGTTCCACCCAGAGTGCCCTGGAATTTCTCTCTCTATTCATATCTGTAGCTATTCTCTGGACAAGTGGCAAACGATTTAACTCTTCTCTTAACATCCCAGTTGTATTCTCATCTTTTCTCAAACAGAGAATCCCTTGGATTAAAAGAGTCCATCAAGCAAGAGGGCGGGTTACAGTGGTTTCCCCGTCCATCTGCAATCATGACACACCATGCGAGGCTGTAATATGGTAGATACTAAAATCGATTTGAGTGCCATTTCTGCTTCATTATGTCATGGTTTACACACCCTGCACATCGATTCTTCACATGTATTTAAAGAGGAGATTGTATATATACACTCAGATACTGACTTCAGTGAAATTAAAAAGGATATATAAAGTTATTAATCTTCCTTGGAGTGCTTATCTTTTCATGCTCTACATGAACCTTCATGTATGTGGATAGAAATGTGTAAAACTATTGTCTTGTTAGTTTCTTTTAAGATAGTTCGAATTTTCATTTTCGGTGTTTTACCAATAATCTCCACCTTGAATGATTTATAAAATATTACAAGAAAATATTTCAAGGAATTTATCCCCATTTTTCTTCTTTCTAGAGAAGTGTTACATCAAATAGTTTCTTTTTTTTAAAATAAATTTATTTATTTATTTATTTATTTATTTACTTATTTATGGCTGCATTGGGTCTTCGTTGCTGCACGCGGGCTTTCTCTAGTTGCTGCGAGCGGGGGCTACTCTTCGTTGCAGTGCATGGGCTTCTCATTGTGGTGGCTTCTCTTGTTGCGGAGCATGGGCTCTAGGCACGTGGGCTTCAGTAGTTGTGGCTTGTGGGCTCTAGAGCGCAGGCTCAGTAATTTTGGCACATGGGCCCAGTTGCTCCGCAGCATGTGGGATATTCCTGGACCAGGGATGAAACCCGCCTCCCCCGCACTGGCAGGCGGACTCCCAACCACTGCGCCACCAGGGAAGCCCCACATCAAATAGTTTCATGCATTAAAGGCAGAAGATTTAAAGATTGATCTGGAAACAAAGGTGAGGCACAAAGCCAAGGAGTGATCTACAGAAACAGGAACCTGCACTTCATCAATAAGATACTAGTTTGTGTCAGAAATAGCCTCTGTTTAGTCCACTGTACCAATCCAGATAATCATGCATTATCCTAGTCCTCTCTAGGACTGCTCAAGATATGAATCACCAAAGCAACTCATCCTAAATTAAAAAATACCATGGTAGTAATTTTAGAGGTGAAAAAGCTATAGGTGCTGAACTCACAGCTATTATTCCCCAACACCACTGAGGTTCTCTAAAAAGCCGAGCCATTTCACAGGTGTAAACATTTATAAACATCCATATTAGTGTCTAAAGAGCTTAGCTGATTGTGATTCACAGCATTGATCTCCACTCCAAAGCCCACTTTCTTCTTTCCACAATTAATATTAAAATCTCTGCTTCACCTTCAATGCACCCTCACTCACCTTTTCCTGATGTATTTTTTCTATAAACCCATGTCCTTAATGATCCTTCTAAATTTCATTGAAAAATGTGTTTCCTTTTTATGGCTTCTCTCTTTTTTTTTTTAATTTAATTTTATTTTTTATACAGCAGGTTCTTATTAGTTATCTATTTTATAGATATTGGTGTATATATGTCAATCCCAATCTCCCAATTCATCCCAGCACCACGCACCCCTTTGCTTTCCCCCCTTGGTGTCCATACGTTTGTTCTCTACATCTGTGTCTCTGTTTCTGCCTCGCAAACTGGTTCATCTGTACCATTTTTCTAGATTCCACATATATGCGTTAATATATGATATTTGTTTTTCTCTTTCTGACTTACTTCACTCTCTATGACAGTCTCTAGGTCCATCCACGTCTCTACAAATGACTCAAGTTCGTTCCTTTTTATGGCTGAGTAATATTCCATTGTATATATGTACCACATCTTCTTTATCCATTCTTCTGTCGATGGGCACTTAGGTTGCTTCCATGACCTGGCTATTGTAAATAGTGCTGCAATGAACATTGGGGTGCATGTGTCTTTTTGAATTATGGTTTTCTCTGGGTCTATGCCCAGTAGTGGGATTGCTGGGTCATATGGTAGTTCTATTGTTAGTGTTTTAAGGAACCTCCATACTCTTCTCCATAGTGGCTGTATCAATTTACATTCCCACCAACAGTGCAAGAGGGTTCCCTTTTCTCCACACCCTCTCCAGCATTTGTTGTTTGTAGATTTTCTGATGATGCTCATTCTAACTGGTGTGAGGTGATACCTCATTGTAGGTTTGATTTGCATTTCTCTAATAATTAGTGACGTTGAGCAGCTTTTCATGTGCCTCTTGGCCATCTGTATGTCTTCTTTGGAGAAATGTCTATTTAGGTCTTCTACCCATTTTGGGATTGGGTTGTTTGTTTTTTTAATATTGAGCTGCATGAGCTGTTTATATATTTTGCAGATTAATCCTTTTTCCGTTGATTCATTTGCAAATATTTTCTCCCATTCTGAGGGTTGTCTTTTCGTCTTTATAATGTTTTCCTTTGCTGTGCAAAAGCTTTTAAGTTTCATTAGGTCCCATTTGTTTATTTTTGTTTTTATTTCCATTACTCTAGGAGGTGGATCAAAAAAGATCTTGCTGTGATTTATGTCAAAGAGTGTTCTTCCTATGTTTTCCTCTAAGAGTTTTATAGTGTCCAGTCTTACATTTAGGTCTCTAATCCATTTTGAGTTTATTTTTGTGTATGGTGTTAGGGAGTGTTGTAATTTCATTCTTTTACATGTAGCTGTCCAGTTTTCCCAGCACCACTTATTGAAGAGAATGTCTTTTCTCCATTGTATATCCTTGCCTCCTTTGTCATAGATTAGTTGACCATAGGTGCATGGGTTTATCTCTGGGCTTTCTATCATGTTCCATTGATCTATATTTCTGTTTTTGTAACAGTACCATAGTGTCTTGATTGCTGTAGCTTTGTAGTATAGCCTGAAGTCAGGGAGTCTGATTCCTCCAGCTCTGGTTTTTCCCCTCAAGATTGCTTTGGCTATTTGGGGTTTTTTGTGTCTCCATACCAATTTTAAGATTTTTTGTTCTAGTTCTGTAAAAATGCCATTGGTAATTTGATAGGGATTGCATTGAATCTGTAGATTGCTTTGGGTAGTATAGTCATTTTCACAATATTGATTCTTCCAATCCAAGAACATGGTATATCTCTCCATCTGTTTGTGTCATCTTTGATTTCTTTCATCAGTGTCTTATAGTTTTCTGAGTACAGGTCTTTTACCTCCTTAGGTAAGTTTATTCCTAGGTATTTTATTCTTTTTGTTGCAATGGTGAATGGGATTGTTTCCTTAATTTCTCTTTCTGATCTTTCGTTGTTAGTGTATAGGAATGCAAGAGATTTCTGTGCATTTATTTTGTATCCTGCAACTTTACCAAATTCATTGATTAGCTCTGGTAGTTTTCTGGTGGCATCTTTAGAACCTACTTAGGATGTTTCACTCCTATCACTTTAATGATTCATTCTCTCTCTCTTTTCTTTCGGTTTCCTTTCCACTTCCTCTTATGTAGAGCACTTAGTTCTTTCTTGGGAGAGCTGCATGCAGTTGGTGATGTGTATGCTTATATGTTCTTGTCACTTGAGCTTAGAGACATTTTTCTATATATGCCTTGTCACTTACTGATTGATAAGGCTGGCAGATGGCATTTTTTTAGAAGAAATGTCATCAACTGCACAAAATATGCTGATATCTCCAGTAGTAAATAATGCAAGACAGTCACGGTTTAGAAAGCACAGTTCCCGCTTTTACAAAAAAAGGAAAATCATAGACTTATAAGAAAATGATAAGGTAGACCTTAACTTAAAGTGTTCTAGAAAATGATCCCAGTACTTATAGGAAAAATTTGCAGAGAATATTGTTTTCTCCTTCATTTATAAGATATTTGCTGTGTGCATTCCAGTCACTGTCCAAGGCACTCAGAAAGTCACAGTGAATAAGAAACACAAGAACCTTGTTTTTATGAAATTCACATTCTTTGTGGGGAAAGCAAACGTAAATAAGAAGGCAAATATGTAAGATAAATTTGACAATGATAAATGAGAAGATATAGAAATGTACTAATAGTTGACAAGCAGCATAGGCATAGGTAGTGTGTACATGTGTTTGGGGGACAGAGGTGTGTGACAGATGCTATTAATGCCCTGCCATGTATTTCCATGGCCTACATTGAATTCACCTGCAACTATGGTAGAACACCATCTGGAACCTCAAGCACATGCATATTTCTGCTTCTCTGCCTGAGGACTTTCTCTGGCACCACAATAGTATGCCTGACTAGGCACAACTCAGCAGTGCAAGGGGCAGGGTTCGCCTCAATCTCAACCAATGGGGGATGAGAGTTAGTATATAAATACCACAGTGTCCTCCTCTGATGGGACAATTCTAAAGTGTGTTCCACAGTTTCTTAGAGTATCCTAGAAGGATTTAGCTCCATTTTCTCGCTACAGCAACCTACTCATTTTTCTTTACTCCCCTGCCTCACTTTCCCCATTCCTTCATTTGTGATTCCTGGAATCAACTTCTAAATAAACTACCTGCATTCAAGGCCTTGTCTCAAGATTTGCTTTTGGGGAAAACTAAAAGTAACATACTAGGAGAGGGAAATCGAAAGTTTTAATTGGGTAATTAAGAAAGATCTCACTAAGGTAGTGTTAGAAATGAGAGCTAAATGACAAGAGGTTACTACCCATGGGAAGATCTGGGGAAGAGAGTTCCTGGTGAAAACAAGAACAACTGCAAAGTCCCTGAGGTGAGCAATGTTCAATGAGTGCCTAGAAGACCAGAGTGAATAAATGGTAGGCAATGATGTCAAAGTGGCAAGTAAGAGACATATTTTATAGGACTGTGTAGGTGATAATAAGGAGTTCAGCCCTATATTATAATTATAATCAGCCCTTGTAAGGCTTTAAGCAAGAGAGTGATATAATTTTTTTAAAAATAAATCTCTGGCTATTTTTTGGAGAACAGATTTTATGAAGACAAGAGTTACAAACTAACAGAAAGGAGTCAAGAAAACCAGTTATAAAACTACTGTACTAGGCTAGATGAGAGAAAAATATAAGCTTCTCTTAATGAGGAAAAGTGGAGATGGAAAGAAGGTTCACACCTAAGATACATCTTTGAGGAGAAACCAGTAAGACTCAGTGATAGATTACATGGAAAGGCAGTAAAAAGAAAAGAAAGAAACGAAATGCCATTAAATATGAAAAGCCACATTGAAATGAGGATGGTCAGATGCAAACTATTATATGTAGAACGGATAAACAACAAGGTCCTATTGTATAGCTCACAGAACTATATTCAATATCCTGTAATAAACCATAATGGAGAAGAATATGAAAAAGAATATATATATAATTGAATTACTTTGCTGTACACCAGAAACTAACACAACACTGTAAATCAACTGTATTTCAATTTAAAAAAAAAAAAGAAATGAGGATGGGACAGGAGATATAAATTTAGGACGGAGTGGCATCTAACAATTTAAAAACACAAAACCAGATGTGCTCCTCTGGAGAAGAAAGTAGAAAGCCTACGAAAAAAACTTGAGGAAGAGTTGAAGCAACCTCAAAGCAGAATGAGACGGGGAAGTTAGTAGAGTAGGCAGAAGACAAGCACTATGGTTTCATGGACACCAAACATGATACACATGAAGAAATACCAGGAAGGGGGAAGTGGCCAACTGTGTGGAATGTTGTTTAGAGTAGTATTAAGAGAACAGAAATTCAACCATTTGCTATGTCACCTTTCAGATCACTGATAAGAGCAGCATGATTTAGTGGGCATGGAAAATGGATTGCTGTATGTTGAAGAGAAAAAAGAATTTAAGGATGTTTAAATAGGTAATAGAGAGAGATCTTTTTAAAAATTTTGTTCTTAAGAAGAACAGAGACATAAGAGCAATAACTGGATGGGACATGTGGGATTAGTGTGACTATGCCAGAGAAAATGTTAGTGTTCACAACGTTTCCTCTTCCTAAGCATAGGAAGAGTACATTTCTCAGTCTTCCTCGTAGTTAGGTTCCTACTGTGGAACTGCATCTGGAAAATGGGGTGTTGATAGAAATGATGCCTGCCATTTCTCGGCACTGAGCTTTGAAAACATCTCATGCAGTCTTCCACTTCTTTTTTGCCCTCAGTGGCAAACTTGAAAGTCATGTGTCCCAGAAAGAGTAACCACAATATGCAAGCAACCTGGGTTGCTGGGCCAGTATTAAGGAGAGCTTCCAAGAAGAACCAAGCTACCCATCTTGGACTCTGACATCAGGAAAAGATAAACCTTTCTTGTGTTTGACCGGAAATAAATAGTTTCAGTTGTTACCTCAGCAGAGCTAAGCCTGTCCTGACTAATATCCCAGCAGTGTTTTTAAGGTGATTGGTAAAGTATCATTTTGTGTATTTTGGAAAATGCACTAGTAGAGAGATAGACTAGTAGACAGAGCAAGAGAGAGAGAGTATATGATTGCAAGAATATTATGCTTGATAAGATAAGGGAGGTTGAGATCAAGAGTAGCAATTGTTGAGGTTGGCCTTAGAAGTAGGGGCACTGCAAAGGAAGAAAGGCAGGCAATGTGAGTACAAAAGAAGTCACAATGATAAACTTGGTCAAAGGAAACTGAGGGAGTTTTCTCATTTATTGTTTCTATTTCATAAGAGATGAGTGAGATTAGAATATCAGCTGGAAGAGAGGGAGTAGATGGAAAAATATTGGTTGTTTGACGAGAGAGGAAAACTTATGAAAAATAATTTGAAGGATGGGAAATCAGTCAAATTAAGAAAGTGAAAAAAGTTTGTCTTGCAATATTGTGTATGTTTTAAATGCGTGATCATGAATGTAAAATATATCCAATATATTTGTGTGCATTTTTTATGCTGATTTCAGCTTCCTGGCTGAAGGCACAAAGTATTTGGATAGGTGCTTTTAGCCAGCCATGTATAAGGGAGAAAGAGTGGAGCAAGGATATTGCAAGAAATTGCAAAGGAGTGACTTTAATGATGGATCAAGGAATGTTACCTGGGTAAGAGGGGAATATAGACATCCACAGGCAATGGACAATGGATAATCTCCAGATGAGAGGCTTCCATAAAGACAAATAATTGCTGAATTAAAAGTACTGGTGTAAGTGATCTAGATGGATAAAAAATGATGCTCAGAAGATAGAATGATCCAAATCAAAATTTAAAAATTAGTTCACTTGTTTATTGATGATTAAGTTATCAAATGTCTTACACACTAAAGAACAAAATACAATGTTTTCCTTATGAGAGCCCTTGGGGGAAGTCACTAACATTCTCACGATCAGAAAAACTTCGTTATATCTGAATAGCTCATTTGTTTTTGTTTTATTGACAGCAAGAATTGTGTGAGTTACTGGAGAGGGTTATACACATGGCAGAAACATGAAAGTTATTTCTTCTAAATGTGGTGCAGATGATAATAACTCTTAGAAAGAGACCAAGAAACAACTTGCATCTCATCTTATAAAGTATGGATCTGTGGAAACTAAAAAGGGAAAACAGAAGGAAAAAGCAGGCTATTAGGCAGATAGAGAAGGTGCCATTTGGTATCCTTTTTTACTATATTAGACCATCGGGCAACACTTGGAGTAGATAAATGTTAGGCCCAGGATATAGGGTGCAATAGAAAACAGAAAATCATCCAAAGGTATAGTGAGGAAAATTCACCTCAAATAATGTCTCTTACCTGATTAAGATGGAAGCACTTGACAAGAACCCAAGCAAGTCATATCACAGTGCAGTGTCCTCATCAAGCACAGAGAAGGGACAGATACAAATGTTCCCCGAGGAGTAGAAGGACGTGCTCTCACTCCCTCTTGTGAGAACACCAGAATCACAATTAGCTGCTGGACAATCATCAAAAGGAAGACACGGGAACTCACCAAAAAAGATACCCCACATCCAAAGACAAAGGAGAAGCCACAATGAGATGGTAGGAGGGGCACAATCACAGTAAAATCAAATCCCGTAACTGTTGGGTGGGTGACGCACAGACTGGAGAACACTTATACCACAGAAGTCCACCCACTGGAGTGAAGGCTCTGAGCCCCACGTCAGGCTTCCCAACCTGGGGGTCCGGCAATGGGAAGAGGAATTCCTAGAGAATAAGACTTTGAAGCCTAGTGGGATATGATTGCAGGACTTTGACAGGACAGGGGAAGACAGAGACTCCACTCTTGGAGGGCACACACAAAGTAGTGTGTGCATCGGGACCCAGGGGAAGGAGCAGTGACCCCAGGGGAGACTGAATCAGACCAACCTGGTAGTGTTGGAGGGCCTCCTGCAGAGGCAGGGGGTGGCTGTGGCTCACTGTGGGGACAAGGACACTGGCAGCAGAAGTTCTGGGAAGTACTCCTTGGCGTGAGCCCTCCCAGAGTCTGTCATTAGCCCCACCAAAGAGCCCAGGTAGGCTCCAGTGTTGGGTTGCCTCAGGCCAAACAACCAACACAGAGGGAACCCAGCCCCACCCATCAACAGTCAAGTGGATTAAAGTTTTACTGAGCTCTGCCCACCAGAGCAACTGTCAGCTCTACCACCACCAGTCCCTCCCATCAGGAAACTTACACAAGCCTCTTAGATAGCCTCATCCACCAGGGAGCAGACAGCAGAAGCAAGAAGAACTACACTCCTGCAGCCTGTGGAACAAAAACCACATTCACAGAAAGATAGACAAGATGAAAAGGCAGAGGGCTATGTACCAGATGAAGGAACAAGATAAAACCCCAGAAAAACAACTAAATGAAGTGGAGATAGGCAACCTTCCAGAAAAAGAAATCAGAATAATGATAGTGAAGATGATCCAGGACCTCAGAAAAAGAATGGAGGCAAAGATCGAGAATGCAAGAAATGTTTAACAAAGACCTAGAAGAATGAAAGAACAAACAAACAGAGATGAACAATACAATAACTGAAATGAAAACTACACTAGAAGGAATCAATAGCAGAATAACTGAGGCAGAAGGACGGGGAAGTGACCTGGAAGACAGAATGGTGGAATTAAGTGCTGTGGAACAGACTAAAGAAAAAAGAATGAAAAGAAATGAAGACAGCCTAAGAGACCTCTGGGACAACATTAAATGCAAGAACATTCGCATTATAGGGGTCCCAGAAGGAGAAGAGAGAGAGAAAGGACCCGAGAAAATATGTGAAGAGATTATAGTCGAAAACTTCCCTAACATGGGAAAGGAAATAGCCACCCAAGTCCAGGAAGCACAGTGAGTCCCATACAGGATAAACCCAAGGAGAAACACGCCGAGACACACAGTAATCAAATTGACAAAAATTAAAGACAAAGACAAATTATTGAAAGCAGCAAGGGAAAAACGGCAAATAACATACAAGGTAACTCCCATAAGGTTAACTGCTGATTTGTCAGCAGAAACTCTACAAGCCAGAAGGGAGTGGCATGATATACTTAAAGTGATGAAAAGGAAGAACCTACAACCAAGATTACTCTAGCCGGCAAGGATCTCATTCAGCTTTGATGGAGAAATCAAAAGCTTTACAGACAAGCAAAAGCTAAGAGAATTCAGCACCACCAAACCAGCTCTACAACAAACGCTAAAGGAACTTCTCTAAATGGGAAACACAAGAGAAGAAAAGGACCTACAAAAACAAACCCAAAACAATTAAGAAAATGGTCATAGGAACATACATATCGATAATTACCTTAAACGTGAATGGATTAAATGCTCCAACCAAAAGACACAGGCTTGCTGAATGGATACAAAAACAAGACCCATATATATGCTGTCTACAAGAGACTCATTTCAGACCTAGGGACACATACACACTGAAAGTGAGGGGATAGAAAAAGATATTCCAGGCCAATGGAAATCAAAATAAAGCTGGAGTAGCTATACTCATATCAGATAAAATAGACTTTAAAATAAAGAATGTTACAAGAGACAAGGAAGGACACTACATACTGATCCAGGGATCAATCCAAGAAGAAGATATAACAATTATAAATAGATATGCACCCAACATAGGAGCACCTCAATACATAAGGCAACTGCTAAGAGCTGTAAAAGAGGAAATCGACAGTAACACAATAATAGTGGGGGCTTTTAACACCTCACTTACACCACTGGACAGATCATCCAAAATGATAATTAACAAGGAAACAGAAGCTTTAAATGACACAATAGACCAGATAGATTTAATTGATATTTATAGGACATTCCATCCAAAAACAGCAGATTACACTTTCTTCTCAAGTGCGCACGGAACATTCTCCAGAATAGATCACATCTTGGGTCACAAATCAAGACTCAGTAAATTTAAGCAAATTGAAATCATATCAAGCATCTTTTCTGACCACAACGGTATGGGATTAGAAATGAATTACAGGGAAAAAAAATGTAAAAAAACCAAACACATGGAGGCTAAACAATACGTTACTAAATAACCAAGAGGTCACTGAAGAAATCAAAGAGGAAATCAAAAAACACCTAGAGACAAATGACAATGAAAACACGACGATCCAAAACCTATGGGATGCAGCAAAAGCAGTTCTAAGAGGGAAGTTTAGAGCTATACAAGCCTACCTCAAGAAACAAGAAAAATCTCAAACAATCTAACCTTACACCTAAAGGAACTAGAGAAAGAAGAACAAACAAAACCCAAAGTTAGCAGAAGGAAAGAAATCATAAAGATCAGAGCAGAAACAAATGAAATAGAAACAAAGAACACAATAGCAAAGATCAATAAAACTAAAAACTGGTTCTTTGAGAAGATAAACAAGATTGATAAACCATTAGCCAGACTCATCAAGAAAAAGAGAGAGAGGACTCAAATCAATAAAATTAGAAATGAAAAAGGAGAAGTTACAGCAGACACCGCAGAAATACAGAGCATCCTAAGAGACTACTACAAGCAACTCTAAGCCAACAAAATGGACAATCTGGAAGAAATGGACAAATTCTTAGAAAGGTATAGCCTTCCAAGACTGAACCAGGAAGAAACAGAAAATATGAACAGACCAATCACAAGTAATGAAATTGAAACTGTGATTAAAAATCTTCCAACAAACAAAAGTCCAGGACCAGATGGCTTCACAGGTGAATTCTTTCAAACATTTAGAGAGGAGCTAGCACCCATCCTTCTCAAACTCTTCCAAAAAATTGCAGAGGAAGGAACACTCCCAAACTCATTCTACGAGGCCACCATCACCCTGATACCAAAACCAGACAAGGATACTACAAAAAAAGAAAATTACAGACCAATATCACTGATGAATATAGATGCAAAAATCCTCAACAAAATACTAGCAAACAGAATCCAACAAAACATTAAAAGGATCATACACCGTGATCAAGTGGGATTTATCCCAGGGATGCAAGGATTCGTCAATATACGCAAATCAATCAATGTGATACACCATATTAACAAATTGAAGAATAAAAACCATATGATCATCTCAATAGATGCAGAAAAAGCTTTTGACAAAATTCAACACCCATTCATGATAAAAAGTCTCCAGAAAGTAGGCATAGAGGGAACCTACCTCAACATAATAAAGGCCATATATGACAAACCCACAACGAACATCATTCTCAATGGTGAAATACTGGAAGCATTTCCCCGAAGATCAGGAACAAGACAAGGATGTCCACTCTCACCACTATTACTCAACATAGTTTTGGAAGTCCTAGCCACGGCAATCAGAGAAGAAAAAGAAATAAAAGGAATACAAATTGGAAAAGAAGAAGTAAAACTGTCACTGTTTGCAGACGACATGATACTATACCTAGAGAATCCTAAAGATGCCACCAGAAAGCTACTAGAGCTAATCAATGGATTTGGTAAAGTTGCAGGATACAAAATTAATGCACAGAAATCTCGTACATCCCTGTACACTAATGATGAAAAATCTGAAAGAGAAATTAAAGAAACACTCCCATTTACCATTGCAACAAAAAGAATAAAATACCTAGGAATAAACCTACCTAGGGAGACAAAAGACCTGTATGCAGAGAACTATAAGACACTGATGAAAGAAATTAAAGATGATACCAACAGATGGAGAGATATACCACGTTCTTGGATTGGAAGAATCAATACTGTGAAAATGACTATACTACCCAAAGCCATCTACAGATTCAATGCAATCCCTATCAAATTTCCAAGGGCATTTTTTACGGAACTAGAACAAAAAGTCTTAAAATTTGTGTGGAGACACAAAAGACCCCGAATAGCCAAAGCAGTCTTGAGGGAAAAAACGGAGCTGGAGGAATCAGACTCCCCGACTTCAGACTATACTACAAAGCTACAGCAATCAAGACACTATGGTACTGTTACAAAAACAGAAATATAGATCAGTGGAACATGATAGAAAGCCCAGAGATAAACCCATGCACCTATGGTCAACTAATCTATGACAAAGGAGGCAAGGATATACAATGGAGAAAAGACATTCTCTTCAATAAGTGGTGCTGGGAAAACTGGACAGCTACATGTAAAAGAATGAAATTACAACACTCCCTAACACCATACACAAAAATAAACTCAAAATGGATTAGAGACCTAAATATAAGACTGGACACTATAAAACTCTTAGAGGAAAACATAGGGAGAACACTCTTTGGCATAAATCACAGCAAGATCTTTTTTGATCCACCTCCTAGAGTAATGGAAATAAAAACAAAAATAAACAAATGGGACCTAATGAAACTTAAAAGCTTTTGCACAGCAAAGGAAACCATAAACAAGATGAAAAGAGAACCCTCAGAATGGGAGAAAATATTTGCAAACGAATCAACGGACAAAGGATTAATCTGCAAAATATATAAACAGCTCATGCAGCTCAATATTAAAGAAACAAACAACCCAATCCCAAAATGGGTAGAAGACCTAAATAGACATTTCTCCAAAGAAGATATACAGATGGCCAAGAGGCACATGAAAAGCTGCTCAACGTCACTAATTATTAGAGAAATGCAAATCAAACCTACAATGAGGTATCACCTCACACCAGTTAGAATGAGCATCATCAGAAAATCTACAAACAACAAATGCTGGAGAGGGTGTGGAGAAAAGGGAACCCTCTTGCACTGTTGGTGGGAATGTAAATTGATACAGCCACTATGGAGAAGAGTATGGAGGTTCCTTAAAACACTAACAATAGAACTACCATATGACCCAGCAATCCCACTACTGGGCATAGACCCAGAGAAAACCATAATTCAAAAAGACACATGCACCCCAATGTTCATTGCAGCACTATTTACAATAGCCAGGTCATGGAAGCAACCTAAATGCCCATCGACAGAAGAATGGATAAAGAAGATGTGGTTCATATATACAATGGAATATTACTCAGCCATAAAAAGGAACGAACTTGAGTCATTTGTAGAGACGTGGATGGATCTAGAGACTGTCATACGGAGTGAAGTAAGTCAGAAAGAGAAAAACAAATATCGTATATTAACGCATGTATGTGGAACCTAGAAAAATGGTACAGATGAACCGGTTTGCAGGGCAGAAGTTGAGACACAGATGTAGAGAACAAATGTATGGACACTAAGGAGGGAAGGCCACGGGGGGGTGGGGATGATGGTGTGCTGAATTGAGCGATTGGGATTGACATGTATAGACTGATGTGTATAAAATTCATGACTAATAAGAACTGCTGTATAAAAAAGTAAAATTCAAAAATTAAAAAAATTTTTTTTAAATGCAAGGAGACAAATATCAGCACTCTAGACTCTATTAATGATGGTGGAATTGGTCATATAAATGAAATCTCAAGTTATGAGTTTTCAGATGAAGGTATCGTAGATGAATTTTTCTCAAACTCAAGAGTTAATAAGTGACCTATATATTCCTAAGGACACAAAAGCAATGTGGTATTTTCATCCAGTTAGTAATTTGACAGGACGCATGTCATCATGCAATATTTTGTGAGAAGAACTTGGACCATCTTGTTTTGCCAAAATGATGTTTGATGATATTCTTTAAGCTTTTTTATTGTTTGTGCACCGGTGTTTGAGTTGAGGAGGTTTGCTATGTTTTAATTCCTGTGAACATTCCTAATAAAGTTTTCTTCTTAGTAAAAAAAACAAAAACAAAAACAAATGTTCCCTGATTAGATATCCTATAGACAGACCTCACTGCCATTCTCTTACCCATAGCTGCTGGATAAATGAGTTACCAAGCCACTTCAGAGCTTAGTAAACGATAAGAACCTAGTAACAGTAATAAAGTAGAAAGCAAAAGGACCCCATTTACTGCATTGGACAAACAAATACCACAGCTGTTTATGATACGCATTGTTCAAATAAACACAAATCTAAAGACATGTGGAGCTTGTGAAATAAGTTCTATATGACAAAAATATAAGAAAATCAAAGGAAACCAACATTTGAAAAATACAAAAATAAAAAGTAATCCATATATGTTATGTTATCTCAACTAATTTCATAAAAATATGGATTTTTTAATAAGATTAGACAATGAAATGGTGAGACAATAGAGTTACCCAGAAAGGAGACTGAATAAGATGCAGATGCAAGGATTAGGTAGCTAGTTCATAAGGAAAGTGATGAAAATATAACTCTAATGATAAACGGTAAATCATGTGTAAGAATCAGGAAAGGGCAAAATCATAAT
Organism: Eschrichtius robustus; assembly: GCF_028021215.1. NCBI lineage: Eukaryota > Metazoa > Chordata > Mammalia > Artiodactyla > Eschrichtiidae > Eschrichtius > Eschrichtius robustus. The sequence goes on from NC_090845.1 coordinate 26,072,975, forward strand.
TCCAAAATAATGGAAATAACAATGTGGAGGACAAATCTGAGATTGTCTCCAAAAATTAACATGGAAAGAATGAGAAGATATAAATAAAGAAAAAATGATAAATGTACATGAAAAAAAATGAAAATCCAGTATGCATAAAATGTTTGATCAAGTAAAGCAGTCAGAACAATGAAGACAAATACTACAAATATATGATAGTAAATCCAATTCTGAATGTGAATAATGATACAAAACTACAGGTCTAAAGCCAGGGATCAGGGGTCCCAGACAATGTTATTGAAAGGGAAATATCTCTAGATATAGGCTTGTAATGTATAGTTTTTTACCAACATGATGAAAATATCTACAACCATCCAGGCAGAAAGAGAGAAAAAACAATCATTTCACACCTAATAGGATGGCTGTCATCAAAAAGACAAGAGATAACAAATACTGGCAAGGATTTTTGGAGAACAGCAGTAAACCCTTGTGCACTGTTGGTGGGAATGTAAATTGGTATAGCCACTATAGAAAATAGTATGGAGGTTCCTCAAAAAATTAAAAATAGAACTACCATTTGATCTGGCAATACCACTTCTGGGTATATATCCCAAACAAATGAAATCTGGATCCCAAAGAGATATCTCCAATGTTCACTGCAGCATTATTTACAATAGCCAAAACATGGAAACAACCTAAATGCCTGTCAACATATGAATGGATAAAGAAAATATGGTATATACACACAGTGGAATATTATTCAACTGTAAAAAAGAAGGAAATCTTGTCATTTGCAACAACATGGATGAACCTGGATGACAATATGCTAAGTGAAATAAGCCAGACACAAAAGGACAAATACTGCATAAACTTTTACGTGTGGAATCTAAAGTAGACTCATTGAAGCCAAGAGTAGAACGGTGGTTGCCAGGAGCAGGGTGGAGGAGGAAATGGGAAATATTGGTCAAAGGATACAAAGTGTCAGTTATGCAAGATGAATAAGTTCTGGAGATCTAATATACCACCTGGTGACTGTAGTTAAAAGTACTGTATTGTATAGTTCAAATTTGCTAAGAGGGTAGATCTTAAGTGTTCTAACCACCCACTCACACAAAAATAGAGAAAGAAAATGTTAACTATATGAGGTGATGAATATGTTAATTAGCTGATTTAAGAATGTATATATGTTTCAAAACCTCATGTTTCACAGACTCACAGACATAGAAATCAGCCTTGTGGTTGCAAAAGGGGGAGGAGGGAGAGAATTGGACTGGGAATTGGGGTTGGTAGATGCAAACTATTACACTTACAATGGATAAACAACAAGGTCCTGCTGTATAGCACAGGGAACTATATCCAATCTCCTGGGATAAGCCATCATGGAAAAGAATATTTTTAAAATGAATGTAAAAAAATAGATAAACATTATTTCAGGCATCTTTCTTTACAACTATAAGAATAGATGTGTAGAAAAATAATGTGGTTTTATCAAAATGGGATCATACAAATGCTATTTTAACCAAAGTTGTTCATTTTATTGTTACTTGAATTTCATAGAAGAAAAAATCTAAAACAAAACTAGAGGAATTACTGCACTTCAAATAAATGTATCTTTGTCATGAGAAATATTGTTGCATAAAAGGTCTCTTTAAGTTCAAACAAGAGATAAAATACATAAATAAATTAAATAAATAAATAAAACATTATGAAATGCAAAATAAACCATCATGTTTTACACCTTAAGTATACAATTTCTACTTGTCAATTATTCCTCAATAAAACTGAACAAATTTTTAAATAACCTTAGGAAGGAAAAACCTTACTGATCTGTCTTCTCCTGTTTTAAATTAAAGGGAAGAAATCAAAGAAACAGTATGTACAGTTTGGGATGAAAAAGAATCCTACCCCTGCAAGAGATTTTGTTTATATATGAAGTGTCACATGTGCAGGGATTTAGAAAAGAGATCACCCAAACCTAAAGGAGTGTCTGGAGATGAATCAAAGAAACTCGAGAACAAGGGAGACATGGACTGGCAGGAATGATTAAAACCATTTAGTAAAAATTTAATTTTAAATAATTGTTATAAATGTTATCACAAAGAAAAATCAGAAGCATTTTAAGTCTTAAATTAGTAAGAAAAACAGAAACCAAAATAATGTTTAAAAATTAAGATAAAATGCTGAGTCTGAAATTCCAGATTGTACAGACAACGTCTAGATTTCTTCTCATATATGGACATGGAAAATATCAGAAGGTCCAGTTTAACACTTAGCATTGTCAAATAAAGAAATATTAACTTGCAGGACCTTCAAGATGGTGGAGGAGTAAGACGTGGAGATCACCTACCTCCCCACAAATACATCAAAAATACATCTACATGTGGAACAACTCCTACAGAACACCTGCTGAATGCTGGCAGAAGACCTCAGACTTCCCAAAAGGCAAGAAACTCCCTACGTTCCTGGGTAGGGCAAAAGAAAAAAGGAAAAACAGAGACAAAAAATAGGGATGGGACCTGCAAGTCTGGGAGGGAGCTGTGAAGGAGGAAAAGTTTCCACACACTAGGAAGCCCCTTCACTGGTGGAAATAGGGGGTGGGCAAGGGGGAAGCTTCGGAACCACGGAGGAGAGCGCAGTAACAGGGGTGCAGAGGGCAAAGCGGAGAGATTCCCACACAGAGGATCAGTGCCGACCAGCACTCACCAGCCCGAGAGGATTTTCTGCTCACCCACCAGGGTGGTTGGGAGCTGGGAGCTGAGGCTCGGGCTTCGGAGGTCAGATCCCGGGGAGAGGACTGGGGTTGGCTGCATGAACACAGCCTGAAGGGGGCTAGTGCGCCACAGTTAGCCAGGAAGGAGTCCGGGAAAAAGTCTGGAACTGCCTAAGAGTCAAGAGACCATTTTTCAGGGTGTGTCAGGAGAGGGGATTCAGAGCACCGCCTAAATGAACTTCAGAGACAAGCATGAGCTGCAGCTATCAGCGCAGACACGAGAGACAGGCATGAAATGGTAAGGCTGCTACTGCAGCCACCAAGAAGCCTGTGTGCAAGCACAGGTCACTATCCACACCTCCCCTCCTGGGAGCCTGTGTAGCCTGCCACTGCCAGTGTCCCCTGATCCAGGGACAACTTCCCTGGGAGAACACACAGCATGCCTCAGGCTGTTGCAACGTCATGCTGGCCTCTGCCGCTGCAGGCTCGCCCCACATTCCGTACCCTGCCCTCCCCCCAGCCTGAGTGAGCCAGAGCCCCTAATCAGCCGCTACTTTAACCCTCTCCTGTCTGCGTGAAGAACAGATGCCAGAGGGAGACCTATACGCAGAGGTGGGGCCAAATCCAAAGCTGAACCCCAGGAGCTGTGCGAACAAAGAAGAGAAAGGGAAATCTCTCCCAGCAGCCTCAGGAGCAGCGGATTAAATCTCGACAGTCTACTTGATGTACCCTGCATCTGTGGAATACCTGACTAGACAATGAATCATCCCAAAATTGAGGAGGTGGACTTTAGGAACAACTGTAGACTTGGGGTTTGCTTTCTGCAACTGACTAGTTTCACGTTTTTATGTTTATCTTAGTATAGTTTTTATCGCTTGTTATCACTGGTGGATTTGTTTATTGGTTTGGTTGCTCTCTTCTTTTTTTTTACTACTTTTTAAATTTTTTTATTTTACTAATATTTTTAATAACTTTATTTTATTTTATTTTTTCTATCTTTCTTTTTTTTCTCCTTTTCTTCTGAGCCATGTGGTTGACAGGGTCTTGGTGCTCCGGCTGGGTGTCAGGCCTGAGACTCTGAGGTGGGAGAGCTGAGTTCAGGATATTGGTCCACCAGAGACCTCCTGGTTCCACGTAATATCGAAGGGCGAAAGCTCTCCCAGAGATCTCCATCTCAATGCTAAGACCCAGCTCCACTCAATGACCAGCAAGCTCCAGTGCTGGACACCCTATGCCAAACAACTAGCAACACAGGAACACAACCCCACCCATTAGCAGAGAGTCTGCATAAAATCATACTAAGTTCACAGACACCCCAAAACACACCACCGGATATGGTCCTGCCCACCAGAAACACAAGATCCAGCCTCATCCACCAGAACACAGGCACTAGTTGCCTCCACCAGGAAACCTACACAACCCACTGAACAAACCTTACCCACTGGGGTCAGATGCAAAAACAACGGAAACTACGAACCTGCAGCCTGTGAAAAGGAGACCCCAAACACAGTAAGTTAAGCAAAATGAGAAGACAGAGAAATACGCAGCAGATGAAGGAGCAGAGAAAAAAAGCCACCAGACCAAACAAATGAAGAGGAAATAGGCAGTCTACCTGAAAAAGAATTCAGAGTGATGATAATAAAGATGATCCAAAATCTTGGAAATAGAGTGGAGAAAATACAAAAAATGTTTGACAAGGACCTAGAAGAACTAAAGAGCAAACAAACAATGATGAACAACACAATAAATGAAATTTAAAATTCCCTAGAAGGAATCAATAGCAGAATAACTGAGGCAGAAGAACAGATAAGTGACCTGGAAGATAAAATAGTGGAAATAACTGCAGCAGAGCAGAATAAAGAAAAAAGAATTAAAAGAATTGAGGACAGTGTCAGAGACCTCTGGGACAACATTCAAGGCACCAACATTCAAATTATAAGGGTCCCAGAAGAAGAAGGGAAAAAGAAAGAGTCTGAGAAAATATTTGAAGAGATTATAGTTGAAAACTTCCCTAACATGAGAAAGGAAATAGTCAATCAAGTCCACGAAGCACAGAGAGTCCCACACAGGATAAATCCAAGGAGAAACATGCCAAGACACATATTAATCAAACTATCAAAAATTAAATACAAAAAAAAATATTAAAAGCAGCAAGGGAAAAGCAACAAATAATATACAAGGGAATCCCCATAAGGTTAACAGCTGATCTTTCAGCAGAAACTCTGCAAGCCAGAAGGGAGTGGCAGGCCATATTTAAAGGGATGAAAGGGAAAAAACTACAACCAAGATCACTCTACCCAGCAAGGATCTCACTCAGATTCCATGGAGAAATTAAAACGTTTACAAACAAGCAAAAGCTAAGAGAATTCAGCACCACCAAACCAGCTTTACAACAAGTGCTAAAGGAACTTCTCTAGGCAGGAAACACAAGAGAAGGAAAAGACCTACAATAACAAACCCAAAACAATTAAGAAAATGGTAAGAGGAACATACATATAGATAATAACCTTAAATGTAAATGGATTAAATGCTCCAACCAAAAGACATCAAGTGGCTGAATCGATACAAAAACAAGACCCGTACATATGCTGTCTACAAGAGACCCACTTCAGAACTAGGGACACATACAGACTGAAAGTGAGGAGATACAAAAAGATACTCCATGGAAACAGATATCAAAAAAGCTGGAGTAGCAATTCTCATATCTGACAAAATAGATTTTAAAATAAGGACTATTACAAAAGACAAACAAGGACACTACATAATGATCAAGGGATCAATCCAAGAAGAAGATAAAACAATTGTAAATATTTATGCACCCAACATAGGAGCACCTCAATACATAAGGCAAATGCTAACAGCCATAAAAGGGGAAATCGACAGTGACACAATCATAGTAGGGGGCTTTAACATCCCACTTTCACCAATGGACAGATCATCCAAAATGAAAATAAATAAGGAAACAGAAGCTTTAAAGGACACATTAAACAAGATGGATTTAATTGATATTTATAGGACATTCCATCCAAAAACAACAGAATACACTTTCTTCTCAAGTGCTCATGGAACATTCTCCAACATAGATCATATCTTGGGACACAAATCAAACCTTGGCAAATTTAAGAAAATTGAAATCGTATCAAGTATCTTTTCCGACCACAACACTATGAGACTAGATATCTATGAGACTAATATCATTACAGGAAAAAATCTGTAAAAAATACAAACACATGGAGGCTAAACAATACACTACTAAATAACCAAGAGATCACTGAAGAAATCAAAGAGGAAATTTAAAAAAATCTAGAAACAAATGACAATGAAAACACGATCACCCAAAAACTATGGGATGCAGCAAAAGCAGTTCTAAGAGGGAAGTTTATAGCAATACAATCCTACCTGAAGAAAAACGAAGCATCTCAAATAAACAACCTAACCTTACACCTAAAGCAATTAGAGAAAGAAGAACAAAAAAACCCCAAAGTTAGCAGAAGGAAAGAAATCATAAAGATCAGATCAGAAATAAATGAAAAAGAAATGAAGAAAACAATAGCAAAGATCAATAAAACTAAAAGCTGGTTCTTTGAGAAGATAAACATAATTGATAAACCATTAGCCAGGCTCATCAGTAAGAAGAAGGAGAAGACTCAAATCAACAGAATTAGAAAAGAAAAAAGAGAAGTAACAACTGACACTGCAGAAATACAAAGGATCATGAGAGATTACTACAAGCAGCTATAGGCCAATAAAATGGACAACTTGGAAGAAATGGACAAACTCTTAGAAGAGCACAACCTTCCAAGACTGAACCAGGAAGAAATAGAAAATATAAACAGACCAATCACAAGCACTGAAATTGAAACTGTGATTAAAAATCTACCAACAAACAAAAGCCCAGGACCAGATGGCTTCACAGGTGAATTCTATCAAACATTTAAGGAAGAGCTAACACCTATCCTTCTCAAACTTTTCCAAAATATATCAGAGGGAGGAACACTCCCAAACTCATTCTACGAGGCCACCATCACCCTGATAGCAAAACCAGACAAAGATCTCACAAGAAAAGAAAACTACAGGCCAATATCACTGACGAACATAGATGCAAAAATCCTCAACAAAATACTAGCAAAAAGAATCCAGCAGCACGTTAAAAGGATCATACACCATGATCAAGTGACGTTTATCCCAGGAATGCAAGGATTCTGCAATATACACAAATCAGTCAATGTGATACACCATATTAACAAATTGAAGGAGGAAAACCATAGGATAATCTCAGTAGATGCAGAAAAAGCTTTCTACAAAATTCAACACCCATTTATGATAAAAACCCTCCAGAAAGTAGGCATAGAGGGAACTTACCTCAACATAATAAAGGCCATATATGACAAACCCACAGCCAACATTGTTCTCAATGGTGAAATATTGAAGCCATTTCCACTAAGATCAGGAACAAGACAAGGTTGCCCACTCTCACCACTATTATTCAACATAGTTTTCAAAGTTTTAGCCACAGCAATCAGAGAAGGAAAAGAAATAAGAGGAATCCAAATCAGAAAAGAAGAAGTAAAAGTGTCACTGTTTGCAGATGACGTGATACTATACATAGAGAATCCCAAAGATGCTACCAGAAAACTACTAGAGCTAATCAATGAATCTGGTAAAGTAGCAGGATACAAAATTAATGCACAGAAATCTCTTGCATTCCTATACACTAATGATGAAAAATCTGAAAGAGAAATTAAGGAAACACTCCCATTTACCATTGCAACAAAATGAATAAAATACCTAGGAATAAATCTACCCAAGGAGACAAAAGACCAGTATGCAGAAAACTATAAGACACTGATGAAAGAAATTAAAGATGATACAAACAGATGGAGAGATATACCATGTTCTTGGATTGGAAGAACCAACATTGTGAAAATGAGTATACTACCCAAAGCAATCTACAGATTCAATGCAATCCCTATCAAACTACCAATGGCACTTTTCACAGAACTAGAACAAAAAATTTCACAATTTGTAGGGAAACACAAAAGACCCCGAATAGCCAAAGCAATCTTGAGAAAGAAAAACGGAGCTGAAGGAATCAAGCTCCCTGACTTCAGGCTATATTACTATGCTACAGTAATCAAGACAGCATGGTACTGGCACAAAAACAGAAATATATATCAATGGAACTGGATACAAAGCCCAGAGATAAACCCATGCACATATGGTCACCTTATCTTTGATAAAGGAGGCAAGAATATACAATGGAGAAAAGACAGCCTCTTCAATAAGTGGTGCTGGGAAAACTGGACAGCTACATATAAAAGAATGAAATTAGAACACTCCCTAACACCATCCACAAAAATAAACTCAAAATGCATTAAAGACCTAAATGTAAGGCCAGACACTATAAAACTCTAGAGGAAAACATAGGCAGAACACCCTATGACACAAATCACAGCAAGATCCTTTTTGACCCTCCTCCTAGAGAAATGGAAATAAAAACAAAAATAAACAAATGGGACCTAATGAAACTTAAAAGCTTTTGCACAGCAAGGGAAACCATAAACAAGACAAAAAGACAACCCTCAGAATGGGAGAAAATATTTGCAAATGAAGCAACTGACAAAGGATTAATCTCCAAGATTTACAAGCAGCTCATGCAGCTCAATATCAAAAAAACAAAGAACCCCATCCAAAAATGGGCGGAAGACCTAAATAGACATTTCTCCAAAGAAGATATACAGATTGCCAACAAACATACGAAAGAATGCTCAACATCACTAATCATTAGAGAAATGCAAATCAGAACTACAATGAGGTATCACCTTACACCAGTCAGAATGGCCATCCTCAAAAAATCTACAAACAATAAATGCTGGAGAGGGTGTGGAGAAAAGGGAACCCTCTTGCACTGTTGGTGGGAATGTAAATTGATACAGCCACTATGGAGAACAGTGTGGAGGTTTCTTAAAAAACTAAAAATAGAATTACCATATGACCCAGCAATCCCACTACTTGGCATGTACCCTGAGAAAACCATAATTCAAAAAGAGTCATGTACCACCATGTTCATTGCAGCTATATTTACCATAGCCAGGACATGGAAACTACCTAAATGCCCATCGACAGATGAATGGATAAAGAAGATGTGGCACATATACACAATGGAATATTACTCAGCCATAAAGAGAAACGAAATTGAGTTATTTGTAGTGGGGTGGATGACCTAGAGTCTGTCATACAGAGTGAAGTAAGTCAGAAAGAGAAAAACAAATACCGTATGCTAACACATATATATGGAATCTAACAACAACAAAAAAAATCGTTCTGAAGAACCTAGGGGCAGGACATGAATAAAGACGCAGACATAAGGAATGGACTTGAGGACTTGGGGAGGGGGAAGGGTAAGCTGGGACGAAGTGAGAGAGTGGCATTGATATATATACACTACCAAATGTGAAATAGATAGCTAGTGAGAAGCAGCTGCAAAGAACAGGGAGATCAGCTTGGTTCTTTTTGACCACCTGGGTGGGGGGGGGGAATAGGGAGAGTGGGAGAGAGATGCAAGAGGGAGATGATATGGGGATATATGTATACGTATAGCTGATGCACTTTGTTATACAGCAGAAACTAACACAACGTTGTAAAGCAAATATAGTACAATAAAGATGTTAAAAGAAAAGAAAGAAATATTAACTCAAAAGTAGTTGACATTTATATACAAGTGGTATATAATATACTGGTACAGTATATTTTTCTTAACTGAAGAATTACTTAAATTGAAAAAATAAATCTTAACTTCTGTGGATTTTCACATATACTCACGTATGTAACCACCACCCACATCAAGTTAGAGAACATCTTCAGCATCCCAAGAAATTTCTCCTGTCCACCTGACTAGTCAGTAGCGTCCCCCTACAATGATAAATACTGTTCTAATCTCTGTCACAACAGATTGTCTTTTTAACTTCACATGAATGGAATCATACAGTGCGTGCTCTTTTGTGCCTGACTTCTTTCTCTCAATATTATGTCTTTGAAATTAATCCATCTTGTTGCACCTATTGGTAGTTTGCTCTTTTTCATTGCTGTAAAGTGTTCCACTGCATAAATATATCACAATTTGTTTACCGATTCAACTTTTGATGTACATTTAGGTTGTTTTCAGCTTTCAACTATTATGAACAAAACTTCTGTGATCACTGTCATGCATGCCTTGTACATGCATGAACAATTATTTCTGTTGGGTATATATCCAGGAATAAAATAAGCTGCTTAAGTTGCTGCATAGCTTAAGTAAATAATTTTAGGTATTTCCCCCAAAACAGCTGTGCAAATTTACATCATCACTAGGAATGTAAGTGTTCTAAAATTCCACATCCTTGATAATACTTGATAAGGTCAAACATTTCAGTCATCCTATCACCAACAGAAAATTTTTAAACAGTCTTGCCTTCTAAGTGACAGAGAAAAAAAAAGCATGTAGAGCAACTTAGTCCAGAAAAATAACAAAAAGGGGAAATAAACAAAAATACCATAAAGTAAAATAATAATAGTAAAATACCAAACATAGCATGTCTTCCAATTATTATAATACCTTAAGCCCTTTGTTAAATATACCAGACACTCCTGTTTTGGAATGCCTCTACAGAACATGTATTGATGGCTCATCTCTTTTTTATAGTTAACTACCAAGTATGCATGAATTTATTGTCTAGACCTACAAGAAACATATTTTTAATTGCCACACTAGTAAGTAAGTAAATAAAGAAACAAACCAAAAACCAGCAAGTGGAGGTTCTCTGAAAGTGGACTTCAGAGTATAGCATGAATACACAACCACAGGAGTGGTTAGGGAGACCAAACCCTGCTGCTGAATTCACACAGCCAAAGTGGAACAGGTGCTGCAATGAAACCAAGCAGTAGGCATTGAGAATTCCAGAGCTCTTGATTTCTGGCTATTCTTTCTGCTCAGTGTCATCAGTTGTAGCAACTGATTAATGTGAAAGAAGATCACTTACTTTCTCCTCAGTTAGTAAATTGTTAAGTTATAAACTCAAGCCCTCTAACATTTGTGTAGGTATAGCTAAGATAATTTTAAAATGTAATAGAAAAACTAGTTAGCTGAATGCTGAGGGTGTGAATAGGTGATTACAATTCCAAATCCAAATTTAATTGCAACCAGTATTTTCCAGGTTCCCATCCATTACTACGAATATTTGAAAATTTATACCTGGTAAAGTAAATAGTATTTCTGTATATCATTTCCATTTCACAGTTAAATAATTTTGAACTTAGACTTTAAAACAGAGCAAAGTCATCCTAATTTATACAACTTAGATAATATTCCCTGCCAAAAACACAGTATTTGTTTTTGCTTTTCTTAACCCTAAAAATATTTTTAAATATTTGTGCTTCCTATTCAGATTTTTTTTAAAGAGGTCATGTAACCAGCGATATGGCCATATGATTAAGTGTATTTTTACAATGCTGGAGAATGTTCAGAAAGATTTCATCTGCTTAGTTACTTCCCCTAATGCACTTAATACCAGTGATTACATGCTTGTTGCCTTTTTCTATAAAAAGTAACTTCTGAAACAGGAAAACATTTACCATTGCATAAATATGTAAGTCGTGTTCAATGCCAAAATCATCATTACCTTGGATAATGCCATGAGCCCTTGCTTCCTATTGTGGCATCTTATAAATATCTCAGCTAATTTTTAATGTATTCCTTCTGTATCTACATTACATTACCTTTATTTAATCTTCAGCAGTAATATCTAATACACACACAGTGAAACAATGTGATTTCCTTTTGTCACTGACAGTAACAGATAGTTCTTGATAATTATGATCCATGTGTAGCTCCTTCTTTCATTAGAGGAGAAGAGCATACAATGCCAGATCAACTGCTAGAGCAGTTCTATGTCATCAATCTCAAACCACTTGCCAATGTCGTGAATGCGCATATCTCCACAGAGTAATAGATCTGTGTCATATCATTGTTATATATCCTGAATTGTTTAGAAAAGCAAACTAGAAAGGAAAAAAACAAATATGAGTATTTCTCTGCTCTATATGAAATGTGAGATAAATGGCCATTTACTGAGTCTGTATTTTCCTGTGTGTGTGTGTATTCGTGTGCATACAGGCACATGTTACGGATGGGAGGGGAGGTATGTTCACTAGTCTGTACATTTAATGTGTTTATTCTATGCTATAATACTCCATCCATAACTTAACCACCAAAAAGTGTATAGGGATAAAAAGAACAGAAAGGGGAATTTGATTTTCTCTTTCCCTTAGTCAGTGTTAAAAGGCCCACTTTCCCTGAAAATTAGCAAATGATCCCAGCTACATTTTTTAAGATACAGAGTCAAGTTGATATAATATAGGCAGAACACTGAGGGATATCAAGATGAGGCCATACCCTGGATGAAGATTATGGCCACTACTAAATAGCATGGATATATAGTTATGTGTTTGCTTAGTAGGATCTACGAATGAGAACTGGTAGGGCAAGTTCCAAAATTATATAAATAGATAATATTTTATAATACAGAACGTTTTATTTAGCTCATTATTGACGTCTTGGTATAAAGGCAGAGTATGATTGCTGTAGATCCTTGATGTTAGCAATCAAGATCTTAAGTTAATGCTGATCTTAAAACCATATAATTTTAGAGAGAAAATCTGAAGGAAGCCTCTCCTAAGGGCCAGGCAGAATCCAAGACCTTATTTATTTCTGTTCCCCAGCACATATTATACATGGTGCTTCTAATACCTCCCGGACCTTGCACTTTAAATAGTTAACTTCTTCTAATGCCAAACTGTAATTTATTTGCATTCTTAACCTTGAAGTCTCAAATAATCCCCAAATGTAGTGGATGTTCAATAAACATATGTTGAATGATTGAATGTGCTGAGAAATTACAGGCATGTGACAGACAATAAGGAAGACAATAATTTAGGCTAAATGTTTTGTTCCCAGATTTAACTTGAACTCCACTCAATAGTAATAGTTTCTTGATAGGAGAAAGCTGAATTATGAAGAAGGACTAACCATCTCCCCACAATTATGATATAAATCATAAGAGCAGTGGCTCTGGAATCAGACTGCCTGGGTTCAAATCTTAACTCCAGCAGTTCATTCTTGTGTGACGCTAGTTAGGATACTTAAGTTTTCTGTGTCCCAATCACCTCATCTTTTAAATGGGGATAATACTATCCACCTCAGATTTGTTGAGAATATAAACAGTAACATATGTAGAGTACGAACTTAGAAAAGTGCATGGCAAATTGAAGCACTCGATAAATGTTTGTTTTTATTACTTTGTGTTCTCTTTCAAGGTGATTCCTCTGATATACCTAAGTCATTCTTACTCCTCAGGTATAGAATTGCCAAGGGATGACACGATAGGAACAATGCTGCTACTAGAAGACACAGTCTTTTCTGCTGGAAAGAAGGGAGATCCCAAATTAATTGCAACTACCCACACTGCAATTTGAAGTGGTTAATCGTTGAGCAAACCATTTCTGCTTTAGCAGGCTAGGCTTCCTGTTTCACATTAATTCTCCTGTCCCTCACACAAAGGTCCCTAAACTTTGGAAAAGGGAAGAAATTGAGGACCACACAGTCTAGTGATAATACAGCATTTCTACCAAAATTTTACACACTTGTTAATTAAAAATCTCTTGATATTTGGAGAGCCAATTTGGACCTTGAATTAAAGACCACTCTTGAAACTACAAGAAGTGAAATAGATACAAACTTATCTCCTCGATGAGTTAAAATTACCAAAGGCAGATTGTGTCTTTTTCCTTTGTGCTGTCTGCCAAAGCAAAGTGTACTCAGCTATTTAACATTAGATATGTTCAATCTAAAATATTGTGGTATTTGATCTAAAAAGGCCCCCCAAATTATTGTCCTCCTAGTCATCAGCTGAGAACAGTTGAAAATCACTTAGCAGTATTTGCTGAACTGTACTGAGAAGTTCCAATTAATCTGATCTGCTGAAGAGCACCCAACTCAAAATCAAATCACCAACTTGATGTAAATGATAATAAACAAGCCTCCCATTTTTATTTTATTAAGTATATCTGGATTTACTTATATAAGTATATAATATGAAGTTTAAAAATTAGCATATATACATATTGGTTTTCTCTCTTTATGAAAATTCATGGCAAGAAAATCACAACTAGAATTAGACTGAAACACCATTTTCATTTATAAAGAAGTGAAGTGGTACAGAAACTGGCTTACTATTTGGCTTCTTGAAACATTTCTGCATTATCAAAAAAGTTACTGATGCAAGTTCACGATGTTTTTCAGAAATTTTTAAGGTATACCCAAAGGAAATTACTTCCTATATACTATACCTCATATCTAACCTATATGTTTCATATCAATAAAAAGGACTTTTCATTGATTGTTATTAGATATACGTATTAACCTGTTCCAGGGCTTAAATAAAATAATGTTTAGCTCATTTTTTCTGTGCTTCTAATTTTTGCAAAGTAGAATATAGGAATTTACATATAGCTAAGCTATGAAAACTAATAGCGGATTTAACTATAAAAGTTGTATTTAGTCAGATGGAAAAATCTGAAGACAAGTAGATCTCTTCCTATCAGAGCTTCCACCTATGCAGAGTGCCCAAACTGGAACAGAAGTTACGGATAAGAAGTAGGAAAATGTACACAGCAATGTCAAATATTTACCAAGCATTCATTTTTGCATTTTGCATGTGCTAGCTCATTTAATTGTTCCAAAAATCCTTAGACTTATGCAGTTTAAATCCCTAAACTAAGGTTGTGTGATTTAGCAAAGTGTAGGATGCCCAGTTAAATTTGAATTTAAGATACACAACAAACCAATTTTTCATGTAAATGTGTCCCAAGTATTCCATGGGATACACTTATACTGAAACAATTGTTTGTTGTTTATCTGAAATTCAAATTCAACTGCACGTCCTATATTTTATCTGAAAACTCTATCCTAAAGGCAGGTGAATTTTATAGATGATAAAATTGAGACATATACACATGTACTTTATAGAAGACAAAACAGACACATGCGGTTCAAATGTTACACAGTAGCAGTACAATTTGAGGTCTATCCACCTCAAGACCCAAAATATATATGCAAAGTATAGGTGAAAGCTCACCTCCTGACTTTTTTGAGGGGTTTCTTTCATCCATGATCACGAAAGTTAATCATCCCTGTTTAAATTCCCAGAAGTTTCAGGCCCATCACATGATCTTATGACATGCTTTAAGATAACTTCTCTTGAAGCATGAAAAGTCTCAGGTTTTCAGGTTCAAAATATGACTGTGGAGTCCTGAGGCACAAACCCTTCCAAATGTGCCTACCATCTTAACTCATCTGGGATAAAATAGTAGCATCATATTCAAAGGCATTCTAGGTGATTTACTCTTTTGAATAAAAATGGAGGAAAGTGGAGAGATTTGCAAAGCTAAAGACAAGTTAGAAACAGTCTCTTACTTGAGATATGTTGTTGGCAGAGGGTACAAAGACATTCAATATTGAGGTAGGATTTGTCATCATAGTTGAGATCAGAGACCATTAAGGTAGGCCTCATGAACCTCAGAAGAGAGGGTATGCCGAGATTGAAGAGGTCTGGACTCTACCAGACCTAGGAAACAAAACAACTCCACTTCTTAGCCTCCATTTATCACTGTTTCTTGACTTAGGTGTTCCTAAGAATCTTGTAGGGAGCTTCTTTAAAATGCAGACTCTTGGGCAGTAAAACCAAAGGCTCTAACTGAATAGGCCAGAGGTGAGGCCAAGGCATGTACATTTTAACAAGCTTTCTAGGTGACTCTGATGTGGGTGGTCCACGGAACAATCTTCAGGAACAGCACTGTATGCCTAGGAGATAATTTTCAAGAGGAATAAATCCCTATACTTAGATTTCACTACCAATATTGATTCATTCCATAGGCAGAACTGGTAACTTTCTCATCTTGACTACGGTAGTAGGTCTGATCAAATTACTTCTCAGCCACTGTAAGTGCTCTTTATCAATGATCTCTCCAATTGATACTCAAAAGTAGATCAATGAACCAGCAGTAATAGAATCAAATTAAGGAATTATTTAAAATATAGGTTCATCGATGTTGAGATATAATTAAACATATGATAGTCCAATATTAATGCTAGAAGAAAATTTGTAATTAACTGAGAAGGAATAAAAAATGTTCAATTTTCCAATCATTGTTGTGGCTCTGATATTAAGGCAGGGTGGCTTTTAATAATCAGAGTCTTCAATATGACCTCTTTTTGTTTCTCAACTTTGCAGATCACTGAGTTGCATACCAAAGATACATTGTAAGGCAGTTGATCATCCTCAGTAAAAATAATATTGGCCGCACAGCCCAAGATGAGAACAAGGTGGATCATGATCACTTAGGAATATCAGATGTTTCAAAACACAGACACTTCTGTGGTAAGGTTTTCTCTACTCTCTTTCTTCTAGAATATTGTATGTTATTACCATTTTGAATGGAAGATGGAAAAACTGTAAGAAGGCTTAGGATATTATTGACACTTTGGTGATCACAAATATATATATTGTGCCTTTCTCTCTAAGTCAGTTTTTAAAAGGACCTTATCTGATTCTCACACGTCACGTCCATAAAATTCATTGTACAGACCAAGTGGTCTTGATTTTAATTAACTTTTTCTCAGTAACCATTGACAGATGTTCCCTAGTAGTCTTAACTGCAGGCCACACACGCAGACCTACTGAATTAGAGCCTAGTAATCATCTACTCACTGCATACTCTCCTCCCTTTAAGTCCTCTGATTCCTGAGGAATTGAGCCACACTAAATATGAATAACATGCTATGATTTCAAATACTTTATGTACAGAAATGCTGCAGTCAAATTGTCTCTTTCTCTCAAATAATAAATACTAAAAAGCAACCTCCTAAGTGCCAGTGCATTGTGTTAGTTTTCTATTGTTCTGTACCAAAAATACCATAAATCTAGCAGCTTAAAACACCAATTTATTATCTCACAGTTTCTATAGGTCAGAAGATGAGCTAGCATGAGTGGATTCTCTGCTCATAATCTCACAAGGCTGTGATCAAGATGTCAGCACTCTCATCTGGAGCTTGGGATTCTCTTCCAAGTTCATTCAGGTTGTTAGCAGAATTTACTTCCTTGTGGTTGTAGGACTGAAGTCCCCATTTCCTCATTGGCTATCATCTGTGGCTACTCTCAGCTCCTAGAGGCCTCCCACATTCTTTACCATGTAGTCCCCTTCATCTTCAATGCCAGTAACAGAGACCTTCTCTCTCATTGAATCCTTCACACTTCCAATCTCTTGCATTAGGAAGAGTTCAGGACCTTTTAAGGGCTCATCTGATTAGGTCTGAACCACCCAGGATGATTTCCCTATTTTAACATCAACTAATTTAAGATCTTAATGACATCTGCAAAATTCCTTTTGCCATGAAATTTAACATAATCATGGTAGTAATATCTCATTATATTCACAGGTCCCACAAACACTCAAGGGCAGAGGATCTCATAGGAGTGGGCAAAGAACATTGAGAGACACCTTAGCATCCTACTTATCACATCCATCTTATACTTCTAAGTTGAATGTGTGAAGCTTTAAAAGGCTGAAATATTTTGTTGTTTATCTTTGCACAGTGCTGCAAAGTGCATTGAGTTGGCAGCCCTGTTTCACAGAGATGAAGATGAGAATTTCTGGGATTGTAGTGCCATACTGTCTCGTGAGGCTGTTTATCAGCTTTCTTTCACAACCAGAATATCAACTTTTAGCATGAGAGAAATGCCATAGACAGAATTTGCATAAGCTTTGACAGTATACTAAGTACATTCAAACATACTTTCTTCATGTCCTCTTTACAACAATCATGTTGGTTCCATTTATAAACAAGGCACTGAGATCCAATGATGTCACACAATGTCACAGAAAAGTAAGTAGAATGGGGACATAGACATACAGCATTCTGTATAGAAAGCCACAGCCCCCTGTTCTCTATTCTTCATAGCCAAATTGGCACTATAGAGAGGATTCAATATAATACCCAGGACAATTTAGAAGAAAATGAAGTAAAATTGAATATTTTACATGCTTCCTGAATGGTACATTCCTCTGTTCCAACATCCCAGGATCAAAATATGTTTTACTATTTTAATTTTACTTTTAATTTTCTCTATTATCTGTGCCCTCAAATTAGAACTTCAGGAAGCTCTTAAAACCTACAGAATTTTAAATGATTAAAACATGTAAGGGACAATCTTTCCCAGTGTGTATGTCTTTAAACTGGATCCCAGACTTGAAGTTTAGCTTGTAGATATTAGATATTGAATGAGAAAATTGTGTTCATGAGTGTGCATGTATGCACGCACAGATGATCTTAGCAGGAGGGGGATGTTGAGGAAGACCAAATGCCTGAAATTACATCACAGATCTGCCTGCTCTGTTTATGTTATGTTATGTTAACTTAAAAAAGTTAAGGAAGGGACTTCCCTGGTGGTGCAGTGGTTAAGAATCCGCGTGCCAATGCAGGGGAAACGGGTTCGATCCCTGGTCCAGAAAGATCCCACGTGCCGCAGAGCAACTAAGCCTGTGCACCACAACTACTGAAGCCAGCGTGCCCTAGAGCCCACACGCCACAACTACTGAGCCCATGCGCTGGAAGTACTGAAGCCTACACACTCTAGGGCCCGCATACCACAACTACTGAGTCCGTGTGCTGCAACTACTGAAGCCTGTGTGCCTAGAGCCCGCGCTGTGCAACAAGAGAAGCCACCACAATGAGAAGCCCATGCACTGCAACGAAGAGTAGCCCCCACCTGCCGCAACTAGAGAAAGCTCACGAGCAGCAACGAAGACCCAACGCGGTCAAAAAAAATTTTTTTAATAAAAAATTTTTTAAAAGTTAAGGAAGACTCTATTAACTATCCAATACAACTTCCAAAGATGAAGGAAATGTTCTTCTCTGTCTAGTCTAGTAGCCACTAGCCACATGTGGCTATTGAACACTTGAATGTGCCTAGTGTGACTGAAGAACTGAACTTCTAAATTTATTTAACTTTAATTAATTAAATAGCCACATGTACCTAGTGTTTACCATATTGGACAGTGAAGATCTAGGTCCAAAGGTCAATTAACAAACCAGGTGGAGACAGAGCCTTTTTTTTTTTTTAATATATATGCTAGGTTTTTTTTGTTTTTTTTTTAAATTTTATTTATTTTTGGCTGTGTTGGGTCTTCGTTTCTGTGCGAGGGCTTTCTCCAGTTGCGGCGAGCGGGGGCCACTCTTCATCGCGGTGCGCGGGCCTCTCACCATCGCGGCCTTTCTCATTGCGGAGCACAGGCTCAAAACGCGCAGGCTCAGCAGTTGTGGCTCACGGGCCCATTTGCTCCGCGGCATGTGGGATCCTCCCAGACCAGGGCTCGAACCCGTGTCCCCTGCATTGGCAGGCAGATTATCAACCACTGCGCCACCAGGGAAGCCCCGAGACAGAGCCTTTTAAAGATAGTTATGTTTGCATATTTATAATCTTTTCTTGAATACAAAGGATTCTAAGTGATTCCAGATGATCAGTGAAGAATCTTAGTTTGGAAATCTAAAAATCTTACATATATTCCAGACCAAATGTTCCTGAAGTATGGTCCCCAGATCAGCAGCATCAGCATCACCTAGGAACTTGTTAGAAATATAAATTATCAAGCCCTGCCCCAATCTTAAATCAGATACTCAAAGCTTGGGGTCTAGCAATCTGCATTTAATAAGACCTCCAGGTGATTCTAATGCACTTTTGAAAATCTCTGTTGTGGAGCAACAACAGTATACTAAATAACTGATGAATTAATTAACACAATAAGTTATTTTCTTTATTATTTAATAGTTCAGTAAATAATTATGGAGCACTTCAAAAAATTCTTTTGGATATCAATGACAATGGCACATATTTATTTTGTGATTCTCCTTAAAATAAAATGAAAGAGCCAAGAAGACACATCTTCTTAAGCTGATGGATGACTTATTCTATTGGCATTATTTCCTGGGCTTCTAATGGCTGTCCCAGTGAGAAGAGTTCCTGTCATATTTTGTCATACAAAATGCTGCAGCAGCTTTGAGACTCCTGCCAATGAGGGTTTTTTAAGGTTCATTGCAGCTATGGGGGTAGAAAAAAGGTCTCTAAGGAATCATTCAGTTTTAAGCCAAATGTGTCTGAAATTATTCAATATCAGAGAAGCTATGTGAAAATTTTTCAATTAATTAGCCATTTTTATGTCTAACACATTGATAAAAGCAGTATTTCTTTTATTCTTTCTTTCCATTTTAGTCTTTTTTTTTTCCCCTTCAGTAAACTGAAATGAGCCATGGTTTAAAGATCAACAACTTCTAATTTGTAAAGGGCTAGCATTTCATTACAAAGCAAAGTTTCAAAATCCATTTTACCACTAAGAAGGCTCCCATCTCATTTTTCATTGAAAGTGGTCTTGGCTATTTCAATTTACTTTATATTTTAATGAATCACCTTTCACTAAATGCCAGAGGGTTAAGGTAGAAAAAATATGGGATTAAAATCAGGCTGATGGGGATGTGAAATCCAAGAAGCATAACTCCTGTGTGCCCTTGAACAACTTATTTAATTGCTCTCAGCCTCAGTTTCCTCATCTACAAAAATGGAAATAATAACACAACTTAGAGAATGATTTTGTGAATTAAAATAATAATAAATATGAAAGTGCCTAACTTATATTAGTTTAAAAAAGTTACCAAAGCAGATCCACAAGAAAGGAAACATTCTTATGATTAAAATGGATATTTCCTGTGAAAGAAGCCAACATATTTTAATATTATTATCTGGAATATATTTTTTTAGTCTCTTGATAGTTTTCTTAATAAAAACAATTAAACTAACATATCCCAATTCTCTATTTAACTGAAGGTTTTTATTACTTTCAAACGTTTCTTCGCAGATAATTACATTCCTGATGAAGATACTTAGTTTCAATTTCATTTGATCCTTAGTGCCTGCTTTAGTGCTTGATGGCTTATTAATCTATATTTTTATAAGCTTATGAATTAAACAATTGATAACATACGTCTTTCTATCCTATCCTTTTAGTGTGTTTTTTCCTATTTTTTCAGTTTTATTGAAGTATAATTGATAAATAGAAACTGTATATATTTATGGTGTACAACTTGATGTTTTGAATACATTGTGAAATGATCACCACAATCAAATTAATTAATATATCCATAATCTCACATAGTCACCATGTTCTTTCTTTTTTTTCTTTTTGTTTGTGGTGAGAACACTTAAGATCTACCCTCTTGGCAAATTTTGAGTGTTCAATACAGTATTGATAACTATAGTCACTGTGTTGTATACTGTACATTTGATCTCCAGAACATATTTATCTTGCATAACTGAAACTTTGTGCCCTTTAACCAACATCTCTCTATTTCCCCCTCCCTCCTGCTCCTGGCAACCACTATTCTACTCTCTGATTCTGAGTCTTAATATGTTAGATTGCACATATAAATGACATCATACAACATTTGTTTTTCTGTGTCTGGTTTATTTCACTTAGCATAATGTTCTCCATGATTTCAAACCTAAAGAAAAGTTGCAAGAAAATCCCCTTATGGCCTTCACCAGATGCATTAATTCATTTATATTTGCATTTTATCCCATTTGTTTATCATTCTCTCCTTTCATGTGCACCCCCCACCAATGCACACACACACAAACACACACACATTTCAGTACTTCAGTGTGTATTTCCTAAGAACAAGTATATTCTCTTATATAACCACAACACAGGAAATTTAACATTGATACATTATTACTTAAACTTCAGCTCATATTCAGATCTAGTCAATTTTTCCAATAATCCCCTTTATATATATCCCCTTTTATCACCAGTCCAGGATCCAATCCAAAATCATCCTCTGCGTTTACTTGTCATGTTTCCTTAGTCTTTTTTTATTCTGGAGAAGTTCCTCAGCTTTTCTTTGTACTTCTTGACCTTGACGGTTTTGAAGAATACAAGTATTTTGTACAGTGCTTATCTGTTGTTTCTTCATGGTTAGATTCTGTTTGTACATTTTTGGCAAGAATAAAAAAATACTTCTAATTCATTCTTAATTATGTACTATAAAAAGTTACTTTACAACCATACACAAAAAGGTACAAAATTTATTAAGACTTTATTTACTCTAGGTACGAATCACATAACTGATGCCCCAGTGTTATCAGAAATAGTTTAATATGGTGGAAAGAACACAAATTCTGGAGTCAAATTGTCTGGGCTCCACAACTTTCTAATTGTATAGTCCTGACATTAAATCTCTGTACCTTGGTTGGGTTCCACATTTACAAAACAGGATGTTAATAGCACCTACCTCATTCATTTAGTGTGAGGATTTATATTTAAATCACTGAATATGGTGACTGGTATATAGTGAGGCTCAATAAAAACTTCTGATCATTGGTGCCATTAATAACATATATATCTATATATACCGAAATCTTACCATGTATATATGTTGCTTTTTTAAAATATTCTTTATTTCCTGCTTTCAACAGAGAAGTATCATTTGAAAGTCCCAAAATATGTAATTAAATTACAGAGAAATTAATATATTTGGAAACATTTTCAAATCTGAAGTGATACATTTTTCTTTTGAATATTTGTATTTTGTTCTAACTTCTTCCTACTTAGAAAAATAAATTAGCATTCTTTTGTTTTCTTAATGTATTTTTATAAAAATACTAACTATAACTAGTCTCAAAACTAATAGTATTAACTTATTACTGCTGATGACTTCTAACTATACGGTGAAATATTGTTTATCATTATCCCTCATTCACAATGCTCTAGCTGATTTTTGCTTTTTTAACAACACATTCTAACTTAAATGCGTTTTTTCAAGTAACATTTAGAGTCACTGGTGACCTTGGTAGGATTCAAATGAGATGAATTCCTTATATTTTGAAAGGTAGCTTTATGTGAATTTTATTCACTAGTGTTTTGAAAAGTGAAAAATCTCCCCATCTGTATTGCAGAAATGGAATAACTGAGGAGAGACTTGCTAAAGAATTCCCTGATGGCAAATAATTATTAGAATATATTATACTTCAACCCGGTCAATAGCAAGGGAAATTGGAATAGCATTATGTGTCTTCAGCATGTGGTAGGATATAGTTACAAAGCCAGGAATCATGAATTCAATCATGAATTTGCATAAATGTAAATTGTGACCCAATACAGGAATATGATCTGTTGCTTTAAAAGATGTATGTACATCAAAATTGTGAGCTCTGATTGAGACTTAAGATCTTTCATTGATTTTTATTGTGGGTGTCAAATAGATTAAAAATTTTAGCATTCAAGAAAACTTAAAGACCCATCTGTTGTAATCCCTAAAATTTTTGATGAAGAAACTTGTGTCTGAAGGGTTAAAAATCACACAGATAAATGACGTAAATTCTAGAACTAGAACCCAACAGTTTCCCTTCTTCATCATCTTCCAATTTAATTCCAATTAAACTAAAACAAATGTATTAATTTTCTAAATTCTTCCAGGCAGAAGGGATCCACTCATTTAAAAGGACTTGGTATCTGCTATGGGCTGAATTGTGTCTCTCCAAAATTCCTGTGTTGAAGCCCTAACCTCCCAATGTCATTGTATTTGGAGATAGGGCCTTTAAGGAGGCAATTAAGGTTAAATGAGGTCATAAAGATGGGGCCCTAATCCAATAGGACTGGTGTCCTTATAGAAGAGGAACAGACACCAGAGAGATTTCTCTCTTGGTGGGTGCACACGCACAGAGAAGAGGACTCATGAGTAAACTGTGAGAAGGCAGCTGTCTGCAAGCAAGGAAGAGAGGTCTCACCAGAAAGGAACCCTACTGGCTCCTTGATCTTGGACTTCTAGCTTCCAGATCTTTGGGAAAATGAACTTCTGTTGTTTAAGCCACTCAGTCTGTGGTATTTTGTTATGGCAGCCCTAGCAGACTATGACACTGTCTAATGCAAACATACAGGGTTATTAATTTTATATCAGAAAATCAGTACAAAACGTGTGGACACCAAGGGGGAAAAGTGGGGGTGGGGTGGTGGTGGTGGGATGAATTGGGAGATTGGGATTGACATATATGCACTAATATGTATAAAATAGGTAACTAATAAGAACCTGCTGTATAAAAAAATAAAATAAAATTTAAAAAAAAAGAAAATCAGTACAGCACAAAAGGAAGAGTAGTCATTTTAACTTGGGAGAGTAATGAGTAAGAAAAACTTGAACAGAGAAGGTGATTCTTGTGCTAAGTTATGAAAGATGAGTGGAAGTGATAGGGGCTGAACTGGAGTAGTGATACCATGTGGTATTCACACCATTTCATTTTCCTCCTGGACCATAGGAAAAATACGTTTCTCCTCCTCTTAAATCTAGATGTGTCATGTGATCAGTGCTGCCAAAGGGATGTGAGTGATAGTGATGTAAGACACTCCTAGACCTGACATTTGAAACAATGATTGCCATCCTCTCTCTCTCTCTCTCTCGTGACTTCTTGCTAATCTCAATGGACAGGATCCTATGGAGAACTCAGAAGTCGCCAGGAGACAGTGGAGCCTCAAGATGGAAAGAGCCAGGATACCTAGTCACAGCCTGATGGAGACCCTTTCCAGTTAGATGATCTTCAGTAGACTGTGCACAAGGAGAATGCAGTATCATTGATTCTCAGGTACTTTTCCTCCTTACATTTTAATTTCTCTATAATAAGGATGCTTCTTAAAATTAAAGTGATAAGGAAGCAAGGTACCATAATTTAACTGGGAGAATTCATTTTCTTCCTTGGCACTACACAAAACAATGCACCTTACAATAGATGGCAGCTTAGATTTGATAAAATGCACTAAATCTTTGTAGGTTAAGGCAATGAGATTGTGGGAATTTTATTATAGCAGGGAGCATTAATTACTCTATTAAAAGTAGAGTGGGTTCCCAGATAAAAAGAACTGTGTCAGCAGGCACCCAAGATTTTTTTTTTTTTTTTTTTTTTTTTTATTTATTTTATTTATGGCTGTGTTGGGTCTTCGTTTCTGTGCGAGGGCTTTCTCTAGTTGTGGCAAGCGGGGGCCACTCTTCATCGCGGTGCGCGGGCCTCTCACTATCGCGGCCTCTCTTGTTGCGGAGCAGAGGCTCCAGACGCGCAGGCTCAGTAGTTGTGGCTCACGGGCCCAGTTGCTCCGCGGCATGTGGGATCTTCCCAGACCAGGGCTCGAACCCGTGTCCCCTGCATTAGCAGGCAGATTCTCAACCACTGCGCCACCAGGGAAGCCCGGCACCCAAGATTAAAAACAGTTTTGTTTGTTTTAGAAGCTGCAAGCAATTAGGTCTGAGTGGAGTGTAAATTATGGAATGGCAAATGGCAGTAACTACTACCAAGCAGAATGTGAGTGGAACTAGCAAATGCTCTGATAATTAATAATGCATTTCCTCTTGGTGGTGAACTGCATAATCAGAAATTTTTATTTCAATGATGCTTGTGGCTTTTTCAGTATGGTTTTAGTAATGGAAGCATACTTTAAGAAATATTTTGAGGGAGATAAGTCAAATAATTAGTATCAATGGGCTGCTATTTTACTTGGTCACTTATTAAGAATAGTTATATGGTATAAAATTATTTTACTGAAAATAAGGTTGGGACATATAAATATTTTATGTTAATATGGTTATTTTCGTATACTACATTTTCACATTGCAAAGTCTCTTTGTTAACTCTACATTTTTATCCTAAGATTTGCCTGGAAGAAATGTAATCTTAACAGATTTGTTGATCATTCCCTTAATACAATGTAGAACCTCAGCTGTATGCAAACTTCAGTACATAAACATCAGGAACCATAGATGCAGTATGCAGACTTCAGTACGTAAACATCAGGAACCATAGATGCAATTCAAACTTTATCCCCCCAGGCCTTAAAAGGAGCTAATTTCACTGAAAGAAACAACATATTTACACTTTTTTTAGCCTGAGGCAACTGACCCTAACAAGGAGTTCATCCTAAAATGGTAGAAGTATTGATATGCTTTCAACATCCTCTGAAAAAAATTTTTAAATGGAATTAATATGTACCTGCATAGACTGAGGAATTGTGCTTCTTTGATCACATTTGGGTTTCCCAAATGATTGTTTGCGTCAATAAAAGCATGGTAAAGAGAGACTTAAAGGAGCCATTGAAACAAGAATAAGATATTCCCAGATTGATGATCTTGGGTTGATTCTATCAGTGTTCCCCTAGACTTTTGAATAATGACTTCCTTTTGTTCTCTATAGGTCTGATCCACAAAATGAAATTGTATTTTGTGCACTACATACATACCTTGGTTATGTTATCAAGTAAACAAAATAAAACTTGTCTGTGCTCTGATAACTATGCCAATCTCCAGTATAATCTAGTCTAGAGGGGTCCAAGCTGTGTCTAGAGACACAAAACAAGACAGATAGGGCTGATAGAGTCTGAGTAAGTAAGATATCAAATTCCCTGCTTTCCCAAATCAAACCAGATACATCCACTTTTATCTATTTTATGTGTTGGAACACACATGAGATTTCATTTTAAAAATTATTGTGTAAAAGCTTCTAAAGCCCATTTATATTCGAAATGTCAGTAAAGCACAATAATTAAACAGGAGGACAATGGAGTCAGTCTGCATTGAAAATCCTTGACCAGCACTTGCTAATTGCAGACACGAGAGTGAATTACACTAACCCTCTGGATCTGAATTCCCTGTAAAATGAGATTAATAATTATTTCTCATAGCATGGATTTGAGGATTAAGTTAAATGATACAGGTAAAACCTTGCTACACCAAGTTAATGGCTGCCTGTCCATGACTAGACTACAATGAGATAAGGAGCTTATGCCAAAATGTAATTCAGCTATATCATTAAGCACACTATTTCATTCAGTCAGCTTTCTATTTTTCATGGTATGACTTTCTCAAAGAAGGAAGCAGTGCATTGAGTTTCATTCTGGCTAGGCTCCTTACCTAATTGAGGATTGGCCTCTTGGGAGGAACAGAATTTTATTTATTTTCCAGCTTTATTGAGATATAATTGACATATAATTTGGTATAAGTTTAAGATGTACAATGTGATGATTTGATACTTGTATATTGAGAAATGATTATTACCACAGTAGAGTTAGTTAACACCTCCATCACTTCACATAATTACCATTTCATTTTTTGGTGATAACATTAAAGATCTACTCTCTTAGCAATTTCCAAGTACTTAACTAATATAGTATTATTAACTATAGTTACCAGGTTGTACATTACTGAATTTGTTGACATAACACTTTTTGTAGAATCTTTATGATTTTCTATACATAAGATCATATCATATGCAAGCAGAGACAATTTTACTTCTTCCTTTCTGATCTGGATGCCTTTTATTTCTTTTTCTTGCCTAATACTCCTGCCAGGACTTCCAGTAAATGGTAACAGTGGACACCCATGTCTTTTTCCTGATCATAGCAAGAAAGCTTTCAACCTTTCACCACTGAGTATGATGTTAGCTGTGGGCTTGTCATATACGGCCTTTATTATGTTCTGTTCCTTCTATACCTGATTTGTTGAGAGTTTTTATTATGAAAGGATGTTGAATTTTGTCCAATACTTTATCTGCATCTATTGAGGTGATCATATGATTTTTATATTTCATTCTATTAATGTGATGTATCACATTTATTTACTTGCATACGTTGAACCACCCTAATGTGTTTGGCAGAGACAGTTCTCTACCATGCAGCTCACTTTGGGTTTCTGGACGTGTCAGCTGGTAATGTCCTTGGGCAGGTGGAGCTTACTAATGGGCTCTATTTGGGGGCAAGGCCATTGCCCAAGCTCTGAGGTGGGGTTGGGGTGGTGCCGCTCGCTGAGAACAGTTGGATAGAACTGCTGGCTTTGTTCCCTGCCCAAGCGAGGCTGTAGGATGGGCTCCATGGTTGTCTGGGTTCTTTGGTTGGGCTTCCTAGATAATAGGGCTGGGTACTATACTCTTGTAGGTGGGACTATGAATTAGTTTCCCTGCACTCGGGGGGTAGCAGAACAGCCCTAAGACCTGCAGTGCTCTCTGTTCGCTGACCTGAATCAAGCAAGAATATGCACTGAATTCCCCAGCCAGATGGGGACACCAGTTTTGTTCTGCAGATGGGGAAAGCCACTGGCAGTGCTCTCTGTTCAAGTGACACTGTAAGCAGGGCTGTTGAATGGGCTCTGCAGCTTCTAGTGTGCTCCGGTTAGGTTCCCTAGTCAGATGGGCTGAAGGCTGTATTCAGTCATAGGTGGGGCTACAAATTAGTTTCCCTGTCCTGGCAGAACTGACTCCAAAGTTAGCGAGGTTCTTTGCGGTCTTGACTCAACCCGACCAGTACCCCAAGTTCCTTAGCTGAATGGGGCCACTGGCTTTGCTCTGCAGAAGATCAGTTCTGTCTTCCAGACTCTCCACTTGAGTGTTGCTGGGCTACACAGCTTCCACATGTTCCGGACAGGATTTCTGGTCGGGCAGGGCTGGGAGCTACACTCAGCAGGGGTGGGGCTATGACACCTCCTCTGCCTGGGTGGGCAGGGGGCGAGGCAGACCAGGCTCCAGGGCCAGCAAGGTTCTTACTTTGAGGACCCAAATCAGGCATATCCGAACCCCTCCCCGTTCCTTGGTCAAACTGTCCCACTTGGCTCTGCAGATGAGCATAGCTGCTGGTTGGGACTACAACTCGGGTACTGTAGGTAGGAACTTGGTCTGCCCAGATCTAAGTGCTGGTTGTTGTGAGCTCCTCCCCCCTTCTCAGTCACAATCAGATTCCCAGTGACCAGGCCCCGCAGATTCCCCCACAATCCCCATGAAGCGAGACTAGAGTGGGGACTGACAAGAAGTGACCCACAGTGCTGAGAACTGTAAGGGAGACCTCTGAGCCTACAGTTCTTGCCGGCATCCAGTTTCCTTAGCACCGTGGGTTGCTTCTTGGCAGTCCCCACTCTGCTCTCACCTCATGGGGATTGTGGGGGAATCTGCGGGGCTTGGTCACTGGGCCAGCCTGCAGGAGGGACATTGAGGTCAGCATGTAACTGCTCGTCTTATCCTCTGATTGGTTCTGTCTTGGCCTCTGTGATACAGGGGGTGCTTTAGCTTCACCACTGTGTTCTAGGATTTTCTCAGTGGCGTCTTGTCCATGAATAGTTCTTAGTTGTTCTTGTTGGGAAGGGGAGCCAAGTTGGGAATGACCTATGTCGCTCCAAGAATTTCTTGTTTAAAATTCATCTTAACTATTACATCCAAGCCCCAATGCAATAAATTCCAATCTACTTCTAAAATACCTTGAAGACACACTCACAGAAGATTTTTAAGAAAAGGTCATATCACTCTCAGAGGCTAAAACTGTCTAAAAACCTGGTGCCACAACCTGGGGGAAATTTCTAGTAACTCACATGTGATGAAGCTGATCTCTGATCCCATAACCTGGAGGCTGATGCTGTTTCTTTCTATCACTAAACTGCTGAGAATAACGCTTTTGGAAGCCTTCTAAAATAGCCAACCCCAGGGACATCCCTGGTGGTCCAGTGGTTAAGACTCTGTGCTTCCACTGCAGGGGGCATGGGCTCAATCCCTGGTCAGGGAACTAAGATCCCACATGGTGCATGGTGCAGCCAAAAAAATAAATAAATAATTTTTTTACATAAAATAAAATAGCCAACCCCAACATGTTTCATATGATTGCAATCCTTGGTCACAGGCAAAAACAAAAGCGATCCCTGTTATCTGTCTGCTTCTAGACTTGTATGCCCACGATACATTGTGCTTTTTCTCACTTGGATCTCTTTTTCACTTTCTCTGTACCTCCAAGGCTTTTCTCTGAGCCCTCGGTTATGGAGAAAGGTCCTTAACTCCTCAATCCCTTAACTGCATACACCACCCACTCACCTGCCTTTCATGAGTGAGCTACTTGAAAAACCCAGCTGTTCTCTTCTATCTTCTCATGGTGTACTGCTTCTGCTCCTCTATCTAGTGTATCTCAAAGAACAAAGTGTATTTGTTTGAAGACCACCTAATGTGTGTGTCACATTATATCTTGTGATATTTCTGGTTCATTCTATTTTGGACACTGGTATTTAACAGTTAGGTAAATCTTTATTTTAATCAGTTCACCTGTGTTTCTAGGTCAAAATGAGTGAATAGCATAGTAAGAAATTATGGCGCCAAAATATTTTATATAAGATATGAGAATATTTATCAGACATTCATGAAAATTCTAGGTTTACCTGTCTATCCAAATTAAACACAAGTTTTAATAATTAAACTAAATTCATGTAATTAACTTACTTATAAAATTATATAAAAAATTAAAAGATCTTACATTTAATCTTAATAAGATAATTGCTGCCGACAGCATATGCTAAATTAAAATCCTTATAGGCATTAAAAGATTTTGTCAAAATAGCTTAAGTTATAAATTATAGCGAAGTCCAACCACACCAAAGTCCTCAATAAAATATAGGCTTTAGATTTAAAAAAATATTGGGGTTGAATTCATATTTCACTGTATATTAGATTCGTAAATTAAAACGCTTATACCCTCCATTTTGACAACAGTTTCCTCTAGTAACTTGTTGAAAATGATACCAATTTACCAGGTTATTATGAAAATTAAATGATATAAGACATGCAAGATACCTCATAGGGTGCCTGACCCAATATAGAAGAGCAAATTCAAATACAAAAATAGTGCAGCTGAATAAAAAGAGGCAGGATGGAACTTCTAAAGTCTCTTTGAAATATGAAAGATGACCCTTCTCATAATAACATATACTGTTAAACACGTACAGTTGACTTTGTGACTAACTGTAGTGGACACTGAAGTGCTGCCCAGCTCCCCTTCAGAAAGGAAGGGTCAATTACCCCAGGTGCTGGAAGTACTGCTAATGATCGACAGCCCTCAAGCTGCCAAGCCCTCTTCAATGATTGCCTCAGCTGAAGTGAACAGCCTCAGCCAAGGTCATTCCTCCATTCCAGATGGCCCACATCTTATGACTGATCTATGAGGGGGTAAAACGACTCATTCCTCTCATCCAAACTCAGGACTCCTCTGAAGATTCATCCTATCTACAGAACTCTCCATGGGCTGGCTGAGGCTTCCACTGATACCGCATTGCCGCTTAGCTTCTACCTCTGCCTAATCCCATTTCTGCATATTCCCTTCCACAGTGTTTATCCCAAGAATACTCCATAAGGAACTTAATCTTCAAGTCAGAGTTAGCTTTCTGGGGAATTCAATCTGCTACTATAACACACACAACTTCTAGCTATTATCTCATCATATTGTGAGGACCATTAATATCATCCCCAGAAGTAAACTGAGACATGGAGAAGTTAAGTAATTTGTCCAGTGTCATGAAACTACTACCCTGGATTTAAACCTACATTTCACACCAAATGTAGTGAACTAAGCCAGTGCTATATTCATTCTATCTCTACTTCTCTCTCATTTAGAGCAATCAAATATCAGTGAGAATATAATAGTTAAGCTTCTATTCTAGAGAAACCTTGTATTTCCAAGTGAGTAGTTGCACCATAGAAAATTCCTTGGGTTGAGTCTGTGGTTTGGCATAAACTAAATCAAAACACAATGTTTCTGTAAGATGAAATTATTATTGAATGTGTTACGTAGTTTATAAACTCATGATTAATATTTGCATTCTACTATATTAGGCCTTTCCCAGTTAGTATCAAAGTAAATCTTCAACTTTTTGAGGTTGAATTTGTTTTTAATAACCTTTTTCTCCAGTTATGGTTTCTGGCCAAAATAAAATCCTTGAATGTTAGAATATTACACTACTGTAAGTTGCATTTACAGTAGTTACACGAGGTATTAATGATCGGGTAAAAAATCTGTACTCATAAGTTTTGTCACAAATTTGTAAAAGATAGGATTCGGTTTATTTTTTAAAGTCTAAACTTTTGAGCTCTTTGCAAAGTGATACATAGACTACAAATTTCTTAACTTGTTTTCTTAGATGCTTTCTATATTCATTTCCTTTAGGCATTACAATAGTCTCCATTACCTGACCAGCTCATAATATTTTTAAAACTAAACTAGTGTCGTAATTTTAAGCTGTTTTCCTGAATGGCGTAGCTGGCTCAGGTGCTCCTGGAAGCTTTGTTACCAAAAGACAAGTTAAAAATGTTAGTTGATATTGTAACATGTGCTTAATCACAGAGAAATATACAGTGTCTGAACCTAAAGGGGCACCGGTCCTGGCCACACAAACATGGTGAATTTAGTTCTTTAAATATTTGAGGTCAATGCTCACCATCAAAGCTTTCCTCAGTGACCTCATGGCAGGACTCTGCATTTGGAATATGGAATTCTCAGTCCAGAAAGTTTTACTATTTTTAGTCATTATATTAAAAGATGAGTAGGTTAATGGGTACTTACCCCTTTTGCCCTGTAAAGGTTTCTGTTCTGAGAGTTTTAAATCTCACTGGGAGTAAAATCTGTGTTTTTTGTTTAACATTCCTCTCTACAGTTAACTCCCTGATGTGCATAGAATAGCTCCAATGTGCCAAGTGTTTAGTGCGCCTTACAAAAAAGAAATCTCTGAAATACAACAACCCTGTGAGTAGGTATTCTTCTTCTTCTGTTTTGCATGAGAAACCTGAGGCTCAAAGAGGTTAAATAATTTACATCACCTGTATGGTGAAGACATTTGATCACACCTGCCAACTTGAATTTATTACACTTTATCTTGATTTACCAAGAAAAACATGATATATATGCACTTGTGTAATGCATATATTATCACATGTGCTGACATAAACACAAGTATTTTCTGTAGCATGTGAGCAAACACAAGCTAATCTTTGCAACCACTCCTGATATGTCCCTATGCCACATTCATAATGAACAATTTTTCCTTTCCTGAATTTTCCATACATTCTTTGGAAGTACATTCCAAACATGTACTTCCATGTTTTTGCAAATGCTACTTGCTAAGGCTTGAGATGAGAAAAGAGTTTTCCAGAAAAGGGGTTTTCAGAGGATATAAAAGAATATAGTGAGGCTGACATAAAAGAAAAGCAGGAGAAATAGAGAATTTAGGACCTCATTTAAGACATTAAATTTTATTCCATGTGAAATTGGAAGTGACTGAAGAATTTAAGCAAAAAAAACCAAAAGAGATAATCTGATTTAAATTTTAAAATATCACTTTGATTATTAAGTGGAGAATGGATTGATGAAAGTTGGATCAAATTTAAAAGTGGAAGTAGGAAAGAGTTTTTTGGAGCATGTAAAAGTTCTCCAATAGAATTGATATTGGGTAGTAAAAAAGGATCACTATTGTAATACTCATAATTGTCAAGTTATAATAACACCATAAAGGGAAGAGTCCTGAATAAGAGAAAACTATGTTTTGAAAAATAACAGTGTGGGTCAATTTTAGAATAAACCATGTAAATACCAGAGATATGTAGGAAAAAATGTTACATAAGTTCTGCTTTTTCCACTAAGATACCCCACTTAACATACTGAAACTTTTTCATAACTTGTCAAGTGACTAAATTCTAGTGTCTCCCTTTATAAAACTAGGGCAAGATTCACCTGACTAAAGAGAGGAAGAGTAAGCTAATGTTTTTACCTACAGTTCTGACTGAATTGGTTTATTTTGTAACTGACGTACATTTATAGAGATTAAAGAGAGTTTGGAGATGCCCTCATAAGATGTGCTCAATCTTCTAAGTTTTACAAATAGTGAAAGAGCATGTCTGAAAGGATCAAAATAAAGATGAATATACTTTACTCTCTTTCCATCTCATCCACTATTTAAAATCTCCAATAATGATGATTTTTCCTGCACACAGTACAAAATAGTAAATAACAATGGGCTAAAGAAGACTAAATATTAAGACTAAGGACCTGGGATTTGAATAGACAATCCTAGACAAAGAATCAGTTTGTATAAATCACCATGAGAAGATTCAAGAAAACCAGAGCAAAAGAGACAAGTAGAACACCCTTCACTGATCATTTGTTTTTTTAAAAGATTCTTCATGAAAGATGTGGATTAAAAACAACAGATGCAACTAAAAACAGCAAGCTTTAAGGAGGCAATTTGATCTACTTCAAGAGAAAACTTAATCATGGATGCTTTACTTAGGCTTGGAAAATGAATAAAGACTCTAGTAGAGTTATGTCTATACTATATTCCCTTCAATGACTTTCTTCAGGCCTCATGTGAGGGGAAAGGAACTTGAGAAATTGTGGCGAAGGCAAAACTGGTTTTTAGCACGCCCTACTGCATCAGTTATCAATTGCTATGACACACTGGATAACACTCAATCCTAGTTACATACAATACTATGCGTTTATTTCTTATGCATAAATGGCTAAGCCAGGGATCACCTGATTTAGACTGGACTTGGCTGGAGCAGCTCTGTTCATGTATCTTTTTTTTTCCTTGTTGAACTGACAGGCAAGCTCAGAAATATCCCCATGGCAATGGCAGAACCACAGACTGAAAGCAAAAAACCATGAAGCCCTCTAAGACCAAGGCTCAGGCTGGTTATGTTGTCAATTTTACTGCATTCTACTGGTCAACACAAGTCACATAAACCCAAAAATCAAATGATAGGGAAATATATTCCACCCCTGAATAAGGAGAGGCAAGAATAAGTAAATATTTCTGAGCAGTTATATAATCTACAATACCCCCTGGTTCTTCTCCGCTCCCGTTCTCTCATCCCCTTTCTTTAGCTCTGGGGGGGAAATCAATTAGTAAGAAACTAAATTACAATATAAGAGACTTGATGTACTATCTTTTGGAGAAATATTTTTATTTTGAAAAAAGAAACATTGGACAAGTGTAATCACTAATGGTGTCATTCTGAACATCTCATGGGAGCTATACTTCTGGAGAGGGCCTTCATAGGTGAGAGCATTTTGGACCAGAGACACACGGGCCCCGAACATCAGGAGAGTTTTCTTTTTTTTCCTTGCTATTTCACTTCCGGATCTTATTATTTAAATAAGCCTTCTTTTCTCTGTTTCTGCTTCAGAAATACTCAAATTCTCTGCAACCATAGGAGCAAATCAAACGATGTGCTCACCATAGTTGGCATGCCACCAACTTATTAGGCTTTTCTGGCCTAGTGAATTGTTAGTATTTTAGTAAGAGAAAACCATAACATCATAATTATAAAATAATCCAAAACCCAGTCTACTGAAACTGCAACATTATCATTTCCATTTGTGTTCTTTATTAGCTATGAGGATTCAAATTTCCAAAGACCTCTGGGCTTTTTAACACACATACTATACTCACAAGCAGCTGCAAACTGCCAAGGCTACTGTTTTACATTAAACGGGGTAACAGAGATAATGTCTTATTTAATTTTTATTTGGGCAATTTATTTTCTGTGTCACACCTACAAAAGTTCCTGAAGTACTACTAAATACACAAATATGCTCAGAAATAAATTATTTCCTTAAAAACCTTACAGGATTCTCAATTGCGTTAGTCCCCCCCCAACCCAAACGCGTCCCACACGCACATTTTCCATAAGGCTTACCTCCACATCACCACTTGACAAAAACACAATCAATCTCTCTCTTACTCTCGCTATCGGTTTTCATTTTATTTTTTTAAAACAATTCTCTGATACAATCCCCATTTCACAGATGAGGACTACGAGGGCTGTGAAAGAGTGAATAACTTATCCAGAGTTTATATACCTAGTAGCTTGTATAATTGATATTTCAGCTTGTATAATTGCTATTTCAAATGCAAGTAAGATCTAACTCAAAAACCCATCCTTTCTCCACACAGCAGATTTCAATAAACTCTTTCTAAGACGGAAGTAGATGGCGGTCCTACTTACTAAATGGATAGTGGAAAGTCACCACAGTAATATTAATAATCATAGCTACATTTTATCAAGTGACACTCTTTGTCAGGCATAATTCTAAACTCTTCAAATAAATTGCCATTTTTCCCAACAATTCTATTATTTATATTTTATTATTATCTCCTTTGGTTGATGGGGAAACAGGCACAGCTCTCCCAAGTTATTCCCTCAAGAACATATTGCTAGCTTTGAACCCAGTGTTTGAACTCATAAAAAACTATCTTCCAAACCATGTGTTATCCCAGAACTATGTACAATGGTGGAACAGAAATCAAGTGAAAGACCAAAATCCCATCTCTTGACCCCCAGACTACACTGTTGGGCCACACTGACACTTCGTTTGGGAATATTTTATTTATTATGTTCATTGGCAGAAATTTGCTGGAAGTTAACAGATATGAAAAGTCAGCCCAAGGCATCAACAATTAAAACATCAGAAGGTAATCCCCAGGCAGAAAAACCCAACCTGAGTTTTCTCAGCATCTTGCTTACTAGGCAGGTATGAGTCCCAAGCCATGGGAATCCCAGAACAAGTGACAATATCAGGCTGGAGGAGGACAAAAGAGAAGGTCCTGCCATCTAGGCTTTGGCCGTTCCTCTCTCAGGACCCACAGAACTGTGTAAAACCTTGACATCCTGGACAGAGTCATAGCATCTGGGAATTATCTGGGAAACCAAACATAAATGCTTGGTTAATTAATCTGGCATCCTAGTAAGCAGTGAAGAGAAAAATCATATAAATTATATAAGAAAAAAAGGGAACGTTGAATATTGGAATCAATGCAGTGAGGAGAGAAAACCAATGGCAGAGTGTCATAAAATTAAATTCCAGTCCTGAGATGAGCTAACAGAAATCTTTGGTCTGGTCATTTATCCTCAGTTTCCAGATCTTTAAAATGGAGAAGGAAAAGGTGGGAGGTAGTCAAATGTCATTCACTTTTCTTAAAATTGAAGCATTAAAGTTCTATTTTCTATATTTTTGAAAGCTTTCAGAATTTCTGTTAAAAAATACATTATTTTCTCATACTTGGTTAAAAATAGACATGAAAATGAACCACTCTCTCCTTAAAGGTAGGCAGCTCCATATTTTATCATCTCTGTCAAGTCATGCAACACTTTAATTAGCCACTTTCAGCAGTTTCATGCTAGGACTTTTGACTCTGCTATGACTTTCTGTAGTAAGAGAGGTACTTAGAATTTCCTCAAGTAAATTCTGTTACTTCAAGGGGTCCAAATTCAGAGTTTAAACTATATAACTTTATGATAATAAAAGAAGCCTATTTTGTGTTTTTGTTATTTGCATTATTTATTTTAAGCATGGACAGTCAATTAGATTTTCAGGCTACATTTTTTTCTCCCCCGTTACTAGGATTTCCCTGTCTTCTAAGATGAGCAAACACAATAATCAGTTTTCCTCAGGCTTGAAATTATCAGTGCTATAACTTGAGTTCAGATGGCACCTTCCTTCCAAATCTTTGCTTCAGTTATTTGTCGTGAAAAATTACTTTTGGGGGCTGAAATTTCTTACTTGCTCTTAGCCCAGAAGTGAATTACTTCAAGGAATTTAACTAAAATACATCCAGATAAGGTTTACATGCCTGCCAAAGGTCATTTTAAATAAAAAGAACAATTTCCCCCCAATTTCTTTTGTGATGCATAGGTGAGCAAAGAGAAAATCTCAAGTTATTAGACACTATTTTCATTAAAATGAAAAGTTTCTTTTTAAGTTTCTATGAATTTCTCCTTACATAGTGTGTGTAACTTTTTGAAACTAGCACAAAACTAGATTTGTTGACTGTGTGAGGAGTAGATAATACTCTTCCCTGGTGCTGTGCAACAACTGAGATAAAACTCAGAGAAGTGGTTCCATTGAAACAGCGCTTCAGCAAATTTAATAGCTTTTTGTGGCAATTAAAAAAAAAAAGACAGATAAGTACTGTCAAACTTCAATTTAGATTTTCTGTATTATACATACTGATACTATATGAACACAATATTCTTCATAGCAATTAGTCATGAGCATGAACTTGCACAGTGTTTTAAAAACACTTCTCAATCCTTCGGGAACCGTAACAGACACTGAATTTAGAAACAGAAATTCCCCTTATTGTTATAACTTCCAAGTCTCCTGCACTGAGTCATTTTTACACCCTTTAAAAAAAGTAATTGACACTTTTTTTGTCTGTATAGTTGCAAGAAAAAGTAAAATTAATACCAAGAATATATGCATGTGTTCTGGAAAGTAAGATGGAGGAAAAACACAAACTACAAAAGACATAACCAAATAAATTATTTTTATTATATACTATTGATACTGTGAACTAAGTATAGGTTTTCCCATTTATAGCCATAAAACCCAGTATCTAATGAACCTGTTTTATTTAAGTAAAACCCAGAATTACAGAAATTTAGAATGCCAGAGTTGGAATGAATATCCAACCCAAATTCCTGACCTTATTAATGAGGAAACTGAGGCTTAGACTGATTAAATGAATTGTCCCAGAATCCAATGGTATTTTACATTTACATGCAAATCAGAAACATGCTTACCCAAGTGAAGCTATGATGTGTCTTCTATAAAAGAATATGCACATTTCATAATGTATTAATCCTATCCAAACCTTTCAAGGTAAACACACAGCAACGTACTTGCTCAGAGCTTAACTTAAATAATTTCACTCCTTGTGATCTCCTTCTCCTTTAGAATACAATACAAAGTTCATTCATCCAATATTTATTATGCACCTACTATGTACCAGGCTATGTTCTAGACAACAGAGATGAACAAGATTCATGATGTTCATTACACTTAGGTATGTAAATGGATATCGTTTGAATTATCAATTTCCAGTTTTTGGAAAATTATTCATGATCTTTTCCAATTTCACCTCCTGAAAATTTTAAATTTCCTTTGTTAGGCTCAGCTTCTCACTAAAAAACGTAAGGGATCATTGTCATTAACAGGTACATCAATACTATGTTTATTTAAGAAAAAATGAAATTTAATTAATTTGACCATTGTAGACAAAGTAAACCTTTTAAGCCTCTGCTTTGATTTTCTCAGTAGACTGATTTTATTAACCAAAAATTTATCCCTAAAAGAACTAATAATGACACTATTAGAAATCTTATGGGATTATAATTATCATTTCTATAGGGATTTACAAGTCATCAATTACTTGCAAATACAAGAAAAATCACTTGCAAGTACAGCTTAAACATGGATGGCAATGGGTGATTTTGGTGCTGTGGACTTTAATCCCTCCCCTTCTCCCTTTAGAATCAGATTATATACTAATCTGTGTTATTGTAAGGCTTTTAGTGTATTTATCTCACTTCCTCAAACAAACCTGGGAGATAGGCATGCCATTTGGTGCCATTTTATAGTGAAGGAAACTAGTCTCAGAGAAATCAGATAATTTGCCTAATTTGGGAAGTGATAGTTCTCTGATTCCATATTATACTTCTAGAGGTAAGCAACATTTTCATTCAAATTAGTCTCCACCAATATTTCCCCAAGCTCAAAACTTACTAATTTAATTTTTTTCTGACTTTTTAAGGAGCTTTTTAGCTTCGCCTGAGTCTTCACATCATTTTATCAGCTTTGCTGACTGTTATAAACCCTGTATTATCTTCCTCAATTCTATATTATAATTTATAAGGCAATAAATGAATACATACATACATAATACATAAAGTTATCTACTTTTCTAATTCTTCTCTTTCCTTGATGCTCATTCTTTTTATGCCTACAGAAACAATTAAAAAAGAAATATATATCCATATAAAATTTTTTCTTCTTTTCATACATATATATTTTTCCAAAATGAAACTTCAATTTTTAAAATCATCCTGAACATTACCTTCTTCTTAAGATAAAACTGACTGCACGTTCCCTAACTTCAGACTATACTACAAAGCTAAAGTAATCAAACTGTATGGTACTGGCACAAAAACAGACACATAAGTCAAAGGAACCGAATAGAGAGCCCAGGAATGAACCCACGCTTATATGGACAATTAATCTACAACAAAGAAGGCAAGAATGTACAATGGGGAAAACACAGCCTCTACAGTAAATGGTGTTGGGAAAAAGAGACAGCTACGTGCAAAAGAATCAAACTAGGCTACTTTCTCACACCATATGCAAAAATAAACTCAAAATGTATTAAAAACTTAAATGTAAGACCTGAAACCATAAAACTTATACAAGAAAACATAGGTAATACACTCTTCGACATTGGTCTTAGCAATATTTTTTTTTGATATGTCTCCTCAGGCAAGGGAAACAAAAGCAAAAATAAACAAATGGGAGTACATCAAACTAAGACGCTTTTGCACAGCAAAGGAAACTATCAATAAAACAAAAATGCCACCTACTGAATGGGAGAAGATAATTGCAAATGAAATATCCAACAAGGGGTTAATATCCAAAATATATAAAGAACTCATATAACTCAACATCAAAAAACAAACAACCCAATTAAAAATGGGCAGAGGACCAGAATAGACATTTTTCCAAAGAAGATATACAAATGGCCAACAGGCACATGAAAAGATCTTCAACATCGCTAATCATCAGGGAAATGCAAATCAAAACCACAGTGAGATCTCATCACACCTGTCAGAATGGCTATTATGAACAAGATAAGAAATAAAAAGTGTTGGTGAGGATGTAGAGAAAAGGGAACCCACGTGCACTGTTGGTGGAAATGTAAATTGGTGCAGCCAGTTTTTGAGGACTCTCCTTACAGTAAGGAGAGTCCTCAAAAAATTAAAAATAGAACTACCATACGATCCAGTAATTCCACTTCTGGGTATTTATCTAAAGAAAATGAAATTACTAATTCAAAAAGATATATGCACCCCAATGTTCACTGCAGCATTATTTACAATAGCCAAGATATGGAAGTGACCTAAGTGTCTATTAATAGCTGAATGAACAAAGAAGATGTGGTGTATATATGTATACATATACACACAATGGGATATTGCTCAGCCATAAAAAGAAGGCAATCTTGCCATTTCCAACAAGATGGATGGACCTAGAGGTTATTATGCTAAGTGAAATCAGTCAGACAGAGAAAGACAAATGCTGTATGATTTCACTTACCTGAAATCTAAAAAACAAAGGAAGTGAACAAACATAACTAAGCAGAAACAGAGTTATAGATACAAAGAACAAACAGGTGGTTGCCGGAGGGGAGAGAGTTGGGAGAGGAAATGAATAGGTGAGGGAGATTGAGCTACAAACTTTCAGTTACAAAGTAAATACGTCATGGGTATGAAATGTACAATGTGGGGAATACAGCCAATAATTATGTAAAATCTTTGGTGACAGAAGACAGCTAGACTAATCATGGTAATCATTTTGAAATGTATAGAAATAGTGAATCACCATGTTGTGTACCAGGAACTAACATAGAGTTGTAGGTCTGTTATACTTCAAAAACAAACAGACAAACAAACTCACAGAAAAAGAGATCAAATTTGTGACTGCCAGAGTCAGGGGGTGGGTGGAGAGGGAATTAGATGAAAGTAGTCAAAAGGTACAAACTTCCAGTTAGAAGATACATAAATACTAGGGATGTAATATACAATATGATAAAGATAATTAACACTGCTGTAGATTATATATGAAAGTTAAGAGAGTAAATCCTAAGAGTTCTCATCACAAGGAAAAATATTTTTTCTATTTCTTTAATGTATCTATATGAGAGGATGGATGTTCACTAAACCTACTGTGGTAATCATTTCATGATGTATGTAAGTCAGCTCATTATGCTGTACACCTTAAACTTGTACAGTGCTGTATTCAATTATATCCCAATAAAATTGGGGGAAAAAAGTAAGAAAGAAACACTGACCAAGGAGATAAGAGTCTGCATTATCACTGACTCACTGCAAACTAATGAGCAAGCTACTGAACCTCTGGGCCTCAATTTCCTCATCAGTAACCTAAGGGAGCTCACATTGCTGGTGCTAAGGTCCATCCTAATTCTAGCATTGATCATTCTGTATGAGGAGCAATCAGGGGGCTGAGCAGAGAGGCCAGCAGGCCACTGGGGCAGAAGGTGACAACAGAACATTGTTGGTGCTGCTGCTCCTGTAATTCACAGGGCAAAACACAGGTGGTTTGGGACTATATTCCCAACATTACTGAGTGCCCAGATTATAAAAAATAGTGTGACGCTTGTAACAAACATATTTCTTATAAATATAAATCTTTGGGGGGGGTTGAGATGGTGAAGAGAGATTGAAAAAAGAACTGACTGTAAATTGTAATTGTTTTTATTAATGGATAGTCTTCATTCAGAGGCAGAAAAGTCTATCCTATTCATGCTCGTATAAAGCATCCATGGCCCTTTCTTACAATTTAACCATCAAAAACTTCATTGAACATCATCTAAAAAGAGAATAAAACCATGTAAGGTTATTTCTTCCCTATGAAGTAAAAAAGGTACATCTGTCATTTAACGTATATTCATTGATTAGCAGTGTATTCTGTGTTTAGACATCTGGGGATTTAAGTCCATATTGATATGTTATCTCTATGTATTCTATCTAATTTATAAGTAAATACATATGTATATGTGTTTCATGTACTTTATTATTTATGTTTAAATGTTACATTTTGTGGCAGGTGCTACTGTTTTGCTATTCCAGGTAACAAAGAGGAGATGCATGATGAGAACTTGAGGAGTCAGGGAAGCTCAGGAAACACTTTTAGGGCTGTCAGATACAGCAGCAACAGGATGATAGGTGCTATTATAGACAGTGCAAAAGAAAGAAATGGGCCTAAAATTGGATGGGGTGGAGATGGGGTGAGGTTTACAGAAGTGGTGCTTTCTAAACTGACTGTTGAGGATGTATAAGAATTAGTCAGAAATGGAAAAGGAGAAAGGATATTCAAGGCAGAAGGAAAAACATGAATTTAGATAAGGAGGTCCAGAAAAGCAAAGAATAACCTAGGATTGAAAATGATTGTGTAGTGTCTGTTTGGAGATGGGGAATGGCTGATGATGAGGCTGGAAAGAGGAGAGGAGATGTCATGGAAGTCTTTGTATATCTTGATGAGAAATTTAATTTCTAGCCTTAACTTCCATTTGAGAAAGAACGAACAGTCATAAATGAAGAGGATGGAGGGGCAAGGCTTGTTGAAAAGAATAACACAAAAGTTAGAAAGACTACTGACTTAAAGCTGGATCTGACTTGAAATTGCTAACATATCTTCTCTCATATTTTTCCAAATAATGTCTTCTGGGCCAAAGACAAAGGAAAAAGGAAAAAAAAAACACAAAAAACTCCAACATACTCCAAATTAAATGAACTAAAACTAACTGGTAGAACCTGTGACGAATCTCACTAGTTACAAAGGGTAATGAAGCTCAATAGAGAAATAATCCGTAGCCTGAGCCTAAATCCTTCAACACAGAATATTAAGCGATTATTGAAAAATAATGAGCTAGCTCTACATGTGTTACCATGGAAGGCTAAGTATGGTATATGACTAAGAAAAAACAAACAAAAATTTTAAATAGCTAAGTAATATATAGAGAATGATCCCATCTTTGTAAACATATAGATGAGGGGGAGGAACTATGCATTTATGGATATTTGAAAGTATCTATAGAAGGAAGCACGAAGAAAGGTGCAAAGAGATATTAGAGAAAATTATAACATTGGTCATCCGGAGTAGAGAAGATATCAAATTTCTTTATAAATCTTTGTATTGCTCAGTTTGTTACGGCAAGCATGCATTATTCTTTACATTTAAAATATGTAAATTACAAAAGCATAAGAAAATGTCATTGCAAATAATCCATAAAATAGTGAGAATATTACTTACCAAAACATAGGAAGTTTGCTGGAAGCCCTACTCATTGAAAAAAGATTCATAGGTTTAAATATGTTCCTTAGAGAAAAAATAATTTTAATTAATTAGGTAAATAATTAATTCAATTTTAGAAAGAAAAAATTAACCAAAGAAAAGCAAGAAAAAAATCAGAACACTTAAAACATAAATTAATAAATAAGAATATAGACAATCAATTACAATACAACAAATAGAATACTTGTTTTCTTAAAGTGTTTCATAAATAAATATTGGCAAGTTAAATATAGAAAACACTGATAAATAAAATTTGAAGCAAAAGGAAAGAAAAACCTACAGAGCTGTTTAAAAATATAGAGACAGAATACATACATTCTGTCAATCTGAGAAAATAAATATTTATGGAAACATAAATTATCTAAATTGATATAAGTAGACAAAACCTGAACCAACAAATTAACATGGAAGAAATGGAAAAATATACCAAAGTTTTCAAATAGGTTCTAAGTAAAGATGATGTGTTGTTTTCTGTTACGATAATTTCCATGCTAAGTAAACCATTTAGTCTTACAGAAAATAATGGAAAGCCAAGCAATTTGTATTTGAATGGAACACACCTAGGCTGGCAATAATTGGCAAATGTAATGGACACACATAAGCTCATTGTGGACACAC
The DNA here is from genome assembly GCF_028021215.1 of Eschrichtius robustus. NCBI lineage: Eukaryota > Metazoa > Chordata > Mammalia > Artiodactyla > Eschrichtiidae > Eschrichtius > Eschrichtius robustus. Next base: position 26,117,172 of record NC_090845.1, read on the forward strand.
ACACACGCACACATCTACATTAAACCATGGTTCCACAATAGTCCAATCTCCAGTAAATTCAAATGAGAATACCTGATTTCATGAAAACAAATTCAATTGTTCATTAAGTGATTTAACTGCTGAGAAAAAAAACAGGGCTATCTCAGGATTGAAAAGATAGCTTAATATTAATAATTCTATGAATATAAAAGAAGGAAACTTTTGTATTATGAAAAATAGTATCTTGAACTACCAGCAAACATTTTAATGTGTGGTAGGGGCAATGAGCAAAAGTGTCCAAATGTGACCCTAGGAACTTACTTCAGCTTGTTAGACAATGAGCTGCCTGAGACCTGAGTACAATCTTCTCTCAGCAGGAGGAGATGGATGGATGAGTTCTCCAAGGATGGATGAGCTCCTTTTACTGAAAGGAGGGGCAACACACCTGTTACGAACCTCAGTGTCTCCAGAGGCAGGGCAGCTAGCTTTCTCAGACAACCCTGATGCTCTGGTTTCCACACTGTTCAAACACTGATGAGTTTCTTCTCATAGTTGCCCCCTAACAGGGAAAAGCAAAAGCAAGCCAGCGTCCCTGGCATGCTTCTTAGTGGAAAGGTGGGAGAGAGAGAAAAGAAAAAAATGCAGTGCCGTTCTAAAAAAGTTTCAGCAAAGCTGACGGGGAGTCCTTGAGCCAAGATCCAGAGTCAGAGGAGTTCTGTTTCCCAGGACGGGTCTGTCTGTCTGTCTTAGTATCCCTGCCATGCTCAGTCACTGGCTGAGAGCAGCTCATGGGAAGTGTGACCTCGGTGCCAATACCATGACGGATTTCAGAGGGCAATAACTGGGGACCTCTGTCAATTATGCTCCCTGCAATCATAGATCTAAGAGGCTCATTCTCATGGCTGCCACAGTGTAGTTTTTAAATAAGAGAAAACCACGAGAATTTGTAGATATGCTTGGAAACCCCAAGAAGATTAACAGCAAAACATTTCTTATTTAAAAGACAGTTTAAAATTCATATGCGGGGCTGGTGATGTTCTGGAATTAGGATAAAATTGCTTTGCAGGTAAGTGAGAACACTCCATGTGCTGTGCTTTAAGGTATGGTGCAGCAAGAGCTTTATTTATTCATGATAGCTAATATCCAGGAATAATAATAATAAACCAAGCACCATATATAAGCCTCCAAAATCTCATGACAATCTGTCCAGCTTTCATCTGCCATGCTAATAAGTAGAAAAACAGAGAGAATGTATTTTAAATAGATTATATCATAGCAGTTTTAGAATAGTAAAATATTAAAAACAGCAATATATCTAACAAAGAAAAATATAAATGAAAATGTCATTGTATATATGTGATGAAATAGTATAGTTATTTAATAAAACCATCATTTCAAAAAATTTGTGCTGAAACAGTAAAATTTTTACAGTAAGTCAAATTTAGCAGTATATAAATCTGTTTCTGAAGTGTGATCCTGGTTACACACATACCACACACACACGCACACACACACAGAGAAAAGCAAATGCAAGGAAACAAGCATAAACACTTATACATAATTTCTTGAGGGCTGAATTAGGAATAATGTGATGTTTATCCTTCATGCTTTTTTGCTCTTTTCAGATTTTTCCATTACACATAATATGCAAAATCAGAAAATAATTTTATAAAATCATTTAAAATTTCATAAAGTATTATAGTAGGAATGTGATCATCATTGATGCTGTTTGTCAAATATTTCTGGCCTCCCCCTTCTAAGCACATGGTAGGAATATACTTCCTGGTGACCTCTGACTAGATCAAAACATTGAATTGAGAGCAGAAGCATGATGTGTCACTTTCAGGCTGGGGCATTTAATTGTTGAGGTAACATACTGCCTGCTATGACCAGAAACAGTGAAAATAGTGGCTGCTTCATGAGCCTGAATACCTGAGACACGACCATGAGCAAAGAAAGCCTCTTTAGCAACCGGTGATTGCCATGTAGTGTGAGTGAGAAATAAGCGTGTGTTTCTTTAAGCATTGAGATATGCAAGTTGTACTTTCTTTAACATAACCTGTCTGTTATGACTGACACAAAGTTGATTCCCAGCAACGGGGTACTGCTATAACAAAAGCCTCAAATATGAGGCATTAGCTTTAGGACTAGGTGGCAGACATGGAAACAAACTGTTCCAACAATGTGCCACAGTTAAGAAAGGGAGAGAGAGAGATCTCAAAAAATAACTATGAATAATACTTCTGTGATATTCTTGCCAAGAATGAATACCTTCAATCTAATCATGAGAAAACATCAGACAAACCCAAGTTAAGAAACATGTACAAAACACCTGACAGTACTCTTCAAAAGTGTCAAGGTCATGAAAGAAAAATAAAAAGTTAAAAATTGTCACAAATTAGAGGAGACTGAGCAGACATGACAAGTAATACAATACGGGGTCTTGGCTTAGATCCTGGAAGAGAAGGAAAACATTAGTGGGAACACTGATAAAATTTGAATTAGTCTGTAATCTAGTTAATATTGTTAATTTCCTGGTTTTGATAATTATACTATTGTTATATAAGATGTTAATATTGGTGGGAGTTGGATGAAAGGTATATGGGAACTCTCTGTACTATTTTTCAATTTTTATGTAAATTTTAATTATTTCAAAATAAAAAGTTAAAGAAAAAGATGTAGTAGGAGGAGGGCTGAGTAGCTTTGTCAAAAATGTCATGTAAAAGTGAGTAAAGAATATTATGTTACACAAAAAACTAATAGGTGTGTGTGTATGTGTTTACACACAGAACAAGCTGGAATAGAAGAGAAAGAAAACACAAATTTGTAGTAAAATTTTTTACAGTTCTTTGAGACACAAAGCAATACTTGGGCTTTCAAACTTCTGAATAGACAAAGCAGGATGAGAAAGCTGAACAGCCCTCAAGAACAGCTTAGTCTGAAATCTCATTTCAAATGTGGGCAAAGATGGTAATAAAAATGTAAGAACCTACCACCGGACACAGAAAAGGGTTTTAAAAATCAATGGCTGGGGAGTTCCTTCTAGGGAGAAAATCTGGAGTCTAATCAAGGAATAGTCCCCACAGTCAAATGTCTGCCCAGTGACATGTCAGAATTGCTACCCAACTCTACAAGTCCCCTATCCTCTATTTTCTCATGAGGAGTGTTTACTGCAGTTATACTGAACTTGTTCCTTCATTGCATATGGTGGGATGGGGTAGGGAAATACCTTGTGTTTCTTTTTGTTCATAGGTTTTGCCACATGTCAGTCTCCCTGATAGAGGTAACGCTGTGATCCTGGACACTGAAATTGATGTTTTGCCTAAAAGAGGCTTTTGGTTTATCTCCTTGGGGAGGAGACATAGATGTATTTTATATGAGAGAAAGAGGGTGAGCCAAATAGTATTCAGTGATCAGTAGGTGGGGACTGTTTGTCAAACACTACTGTTTCTTCAGTTATTAGTGCTGTTTGACAAATATTTCTGGTTATTTTCCCATTTGTATACATGATAGGACTGTACTTCCTGTTCTCTGTGCAGTTGGATAGGACTGTGTGATTAGATTTTAGCTGCTCAGCTGTGAGTATAAGCAACGTTCGTCACTACTGAGCTGGCTCATTAAATTGCAGATGTGCTGCCATACATAGATCCCTTTCTCCACTTTCCTCATGACCAGCAATATTCCAGATGGTGGTGGTTCTGTCAGCTTGACTCCATGTGCAACTACCGTGAACAAAAAGTACTTCCCCTATCCCTTCCCAGTGACCCAGAACAGATGCGTAGAATAAACAAGATATCAACTTTACCATTGTCATCATCTTTGGAGAATTGGGGATTTTTTGTTACTATGGAACAGCTTAGTCTATCTGACTGAGACAAACTATGTCTCAAATTACCATAACATGTTCCTTTTATTTAAATCTTTAGAACTTAGTTCAGAATATTAAGTTATGTTTTATACTTAGAGGTAGACATAGCATTCAAGGTTTAAAATATTCTAAGTTTCCGAATATCCATTATAAGATAGTCATATTTGTCCACAACAGCAAAGTACTCAGCACAGGATAGGGACTTAATAAATAATTTTTAGTGGGCTTCCCTGGTGGTGCAGTGGTTAAGAATTCACCTGCCAATGCAGGGGACACTGATTCAAGCCCTGGTCCGAGAAGATCCCACATGCCGCGGAGCAACTAAGCCCGTGTGCCACAACTACTGAGCCTGCGCTCTAGAGCCCACGAGCCACACTACTGAGCCCGCGTGCCACAACTACTGAAGCCCGCACACCTAGAGCCCGTGCTCCACAACAAGAGAAGCCACTGCAATGAGAAGCCTGCGTCCCACTCACTGCAACTAGAGAAAGCCCGTGCACAGCAACGAAAACCCAATGCAGCCAAAAATAAATAAATAAAATAAAAATAAATTAATTTTTAAAATATTAAAATAATAATAATTCTTAGTGAATTTATGTATTAAAGCTATATATGTATTCATGAATATATATAGGAACGAAACAAAAAGAAAAAAGTGTGTTCAATGTCTCATGGAGAATGAATAGTAGTGAAAAGTCCAAGAAAGATATCCATTTTCCAGTTAAAATCAATGTAAAATCTAATACTGAACAATTTCACATAAGGAAGACACAGGCAACAGTGCCCAAGACTCAGGCTCAAGGTCACTCCCTGAAATTTGTATAAGAAACAGTAAATTTATGCCGTCTTCATAGCAAGTCCAGCTAAGGGAAAACAGGTTCAAAAGGGTATTTTAAAGGTGAAAATAAAATGTGAAATCAAAATCAAAATGTATGTGTGTGTGTTCACAACTAGGCTTACCTTTCTGCTATATATTGAGGTTAAATTTAGGAATCTACATAAAATAGCCTATAAGAAAGTATATTTACCCCATAACAAATATATTAGGAAAACAGGAGTAATTGCTAAACATCATACATCATTTCGACCACATTATTTCCTTTCATAATATGTAGATTACTTTTTACTTTCGTGAGTTAGTATACAATACTGGTAGAATTGAGAAAAGTAGGTCATTGGCCATGTCCAGACGGGCAAAGAAGTTTAGCTTGTGGAAAAGTAGGCCAATTGCACCACAATTGAGACATCTGCCCACTTAATTACTGCTACAATAAAAAGATAATCTTCAAATTTTCTTCTAGCCCTACTGTCACTGTCACTGCAAAGTGACACAGTCTGTCAACCCAGAGGGCTAAAATTTTAACATGTATTTCCTGATAAATGTCTATATTTGTCTATTTTACATGTTCAATAAGTGAGAATCTCATGCAAAAACTAAATCATCACAATATTGTTGTCTCTTTGCTGAAAACTGTATTTCAATGTAAGATGCAATCTGTAATTGACTCAATTTAATTCAGCCAGCTGTTGTATTTTAAGAACAATTTGTTTCCCTCAGCTTCTCTTTTCCACTTTTTTCCTTCCTATGTTTGTGAGTGAAAGAGTTATTCGGTCAGCAGGAAACATTCTTGAACATCAAATATTTAAAACTATGGAGCCAAAAATTTGAAATGGTACCCATGCTAGGCTTCTGCAAAGAACAGAGAATTTGAGTCATGTAGTACATTTCTTTGGTTTGCTAAGAGGTGCATTTTAACAACAACCAAAGAAGAAATTCAATCAGCTGTGAAATTTGTGTGGTGTGCATAAAAAATATTACCACATATGTGTGTCTTCTCGTTTTATAATCTAAATTTCTTCTGAAAAATGCTATGAAGATATTACTTTAAAAATAGTAAGAAAGAGAAATAGCAAAGAAAAATAAGAGCATATAAATATGTTATTCTACTCCTTAAAAAAACCCAGCAACACACAAATAAATAAGGTATGAGGAAACCTGTAGCATATTCTATAGCAAAGCAACGTTAATAGAATAAGTTTACATTTTAAATGTTAATAAGTTTTTCCCACTAATATGTACAGTATTGCTTTGACATTTTATCTACTTAAGCACAGCATCTAGCTTAGTACATTCTATATAGCAGATGTGAAATAAACATTTGCTGAACTGATTTAAGTCAATTTTTATTTAAAATTTTAGTAAACACATAGAAACTTACTCTCTCATGAATATTTGCTATTATTCATTAAGTTACATCTTAAAATATTCTTTTAATGAATATATTTCCCTAGGCAGAAAAGAATATCTTAAGGAAGTGCTTAGAATTTATCAAAGATTAAATACAAGCACTTTCTAACTCTGTACAAGAAGAATCCTCAAAAATTAAGTAATGTGTCTTCACTCACCATCTAGCTGCACATCAAATGCTGATGTATCCAGTGTTCTTAGTATTTTATACATCTAATTCAGACCCTGGCAGAATTTCTCTCAATATGAAACATTTTTATTAAAGTATATTCCAAGAGGAGTTGTTTCCTGTGAGGGTTTTGAGGTTTTAATTTTAAATTTTTTTTTCTGGCCACACAACGCAGCATGTGGGATCTTAGTTCCCCGACCAGGGATCGAACCAGTCCCCCCTGCAGTGGAAGCGCAGAGTCCTAACCCCACTGGACCACCAGGGAATTCCCTTGAGGTTCTTTTTTTTTTTTTTTTTTGGGCTGTGTTGGGTCTTCATTGCTGTGCACAGGCTTTCTCTAGTTGTGGCGAGCGGGAGCTACTCTTCATTGCAGTGGGCGGGCTTCTCATTGCATCATTGCAGTGGCTTCTCTTGTTGCAGAGCATGGGCTCTACGCATGCGGGCTTCAGTAGTTGCAGCACATGGGCTCAGTAGTTGTGGTATGAGGGCTCAGTAGTTGTGGCTCGCAGGCTCTAGAGTGCAGGCTCAGTAGTTGTGGTGCACGGGTTTAGTTCTTCCACAGCATGTGGGATCTTCCCAGGCCAGGGATCGAACCTGTGCCCCCTGCATTGGCAGGCGAATTCTTAGCCACTGTGCCACCAGGGAAGTCTATCCCTTGGGGTTTTAATTTTAGCATGATTTGTGTGGTTGTGGCTTGAAATAAGAGCCTAAGTGAGCCACCAGTATCCTTTCAATACAAAATAAATGAGGAGTAACAATCCCACTGACCTTCCTCCCTTCACAGTGGAATAAGCATAGTACTGTAGCTGCATGTTTCAATAAATCAACAAGGATTCACCTTATCTTTTTTAAATAGGAGACAATGCTAGGTGCTGAGAAGTGAGCTAATGGAAAGGGGATAATTTTTTGCCCTTGATAAACTTCAGAAGTCCAGCTGAGAAGCTGGAAAACTGGCATATTGCTCCCTTATAAGTCAAAGAATGTCGATGGAAACCACTGCGATCTTACTGACCTCGAAGTCTCAAGGTGCTTTGTCCTTCGTTTTTGGTACACACTTTGTTATCTTATTATTTTTACCTACATCATGCCATAGCCTTCTTATTAGAGTGCAAACTTCTTTAAAGCACATATTGTAAGACATTTGTTTTCATGATTTATGTGGTTGGTCCTATCAGAGGTCTTTTCAAACTATGGTGAATAGTAGAGAAATACGATAAGCCCTCCAAGAAATCCTCTGTTGCAGCATGAAATTTTCTTTCTAGTTCACGTCCTTTATCCTTCCTCTTTTCCTTAATCTCTGGAGGGGGCTGGTATCCTTAAGAAAAATAAAGCACAAAGAGGTAGAGATAAAATAAAATAATGTTTTGCAGTTATGTTATGAATAGCTGTCAATATTAGCAAGAGAAAAGTGGGTTTGTCTGCTCTGAAAAATTTAAAGGATCTAAAACCCCTTGAGTAATATAGAGTTAGAATCTATTTTTCCCTTCCTAGAAAGAACCAGGAGTGTAAATCTAGTACCTAGGGAGCCTTGTGACACTTCTGAAGGACCTTGATCCTGATGGGTGAGGAAAGACAGGACTGAGGGAACCATAGAGAGAAAAGGGAGAGGAAGGTCTGGCTGAGGTGGATCCTGTATGCACTGAAAGATGGAAGGAAAAAATGAAGCTTATACCGTCCTTTGGATGACATATTCATGACTCTTTGTGTTTTGTAACAGATCCTCTAACAGATTTTTTTCTTCTGTTATACCTTTGTAGACTTTGTAGGCATAAACAAGGATTACAAGAAGCATCATACAATTTTAGACCTGGAAAAGGCTTAAAATTGAATTTTAAGAGGACTCCTCTAATTAATATATGAAATGAAGAAACTAAGACCAAGAAAAGTTAAGGAGTTTTCAGATTATAAAGAATTTATGTTTATGACAGACTAAGGATAAGAGGCCAATAACCATATTCACCTTGTCAAATGCTGGTGATTTTTTTCCATGGGGTGTCCTATTATGATAGCATTATTCTCTTTTACAAAACATACGTAGGAAGAACATATGCTTCTTCATATATTCATTCTTTCTTAAATTAAATCTAATATTTAGTGGCAGGGGAAAAGGACAAATAGAGAAGGTAAGATATCATTTCCTTCTTTTTCTACAAATGTTGTTCCCTCATGTCGTTTGTTCATAAGTTATTAATGGTAAAGCTTAGTCAGATCTGCCTGTTTCATATTATAATTGATGTTCTCAGTAACTTTTCTTTGTCTTCATTGATAAAGATTTAGTTTATGTTTTGGCACATAATTAATATTTTTAACCAAGGGCCTAACACTTCATCTTCCATAAAGTAATTTTATTATAGCAATGAGTTGAAACTGCATAATATGTACTAGCTGAAGTGTTAGCTTATAAACATATGATCATATATTGTCTGTAAATTTCTTCACTGTAGGGGCCATTTCCTTTTTCTTTTGAAAAATTCAGTGCTGCACCTCTGCAGAACTATTTGATATAAAAGGATGAGTATATTAAATGAACACTGTCATCCCAAGGAAATGCATATACTGATATTTACTAAATTTCCCCTAATCTCTATACTGACTGCTAGTTTAAAAGGATCCCTCCCTTACTTTTGGTTTTTACAGAGATGACTTGCTTCAATACCCACGCTAATAGGGGATGGGAATATGTTCCTTGCATTTATTTTAGAGATCATAATGCATCATTTTCTCTATTCATTGTTAACTTTTTCTCTAAAATTTATCATTTTTAAATTAAGCCATCACTCAAACCAAAAAGAACAGAAATAATACTCCCATAAGCTTCCATACATAATCAGACTAAAGTTCTTGCTATTAAATTATTTTACACATTACCTCAGGCAAAGTCTAGATCTACTCCAACTGTGGTAATTGCTAGAAATGTTATAAAACAGTAAACAGCTAGAATTAAATCCAAGTTCAACACAAAGCAGTATTATTCAACCCTGCATTTAAACAAAAATCTTCAGTGTTTATCTTGTGTTTGTTAAACATGCATACGGTGTTTCATTTTTAACTGATGGCAAGAAAAGGAACATAGTGAGACAAGAAGGAAGAGTGGACTGTGGCAATCTTAGGGGTTAAATTTATTAAAAAAATGGTAACAAAGTCCTTTGCAGGCCAGTAATTGTCCTCAGATTCATTAAAAGCTTTATGATGTTGTCATAGGCAGAAAATATTACTATGTTCATCAAATTTTCTATGAATGAAAAATTATATATGTGTACTGGAGTCTAAAACTTTAGAAAAAGAATCTGTAAAGTGTATTCAGAATTACTATTTACCAAGAAAAGTTCCAATTTTCCATGGATTTATCTCTTTAGGAAACAAATCGTGAAACATATTAAAGTATATCTACCTACATTTTAGAACCATTCCTTTGTTTCAAAAAGTATTTTTCCACTGTGTAAATTCAGACAAGCAACATTTATTTTAGTATCTTTTAAAGTTATTATTATTTGGAAAAACCAATGGTAAAAAACCCTAAATACATGAAGCTGCATGTATGAACCTATAGTCCCTTTCCTCACAGGGAGCTACTCTTAAGTTTCTTGTGAACCATCCAGAAGTATCCCAAGCATATAGCCATACTTTTAAAATATTTTGTTTAAATGAGCATTATACACACTCTTCATATGTGCATATGTGTATAGTTTGTTTTATATTTTCTTAGAATAGCTTTTACATGTTTCAATATCGGCATACAAGGACAGGAATCTCATTTGTTTTATTTTCTAATATTACAATTGTAGCTATCATGATTTTTAAAACCAGACTATGACTATAAAATCTTTAGGTTCAATCCAGGATTTGTTACTAATTAATAACTTGAAATGGCAAACATTTTACATATTTTACATATGTTTCAATCATGTTTATAAATGTATGTGTAGTATACATAAATGAGATGACTAGATCAAAAATATGTGCATTTAAAAAATTGCTATTGGCAAATTGCACTCCAAATGATTGTTTCTTACTGTCGCTTTCTTTTTTTTCCAACAGAATTACTACAATAAATTATAAACTTTCAGATCAATGTCAATATAAGCAAAAATCTTTGCCTCAAATTTTTATTCTACATTCTTTTATTTACGATTTGAATCTTCTCAAGTATCTGTTAATATATTGCATATTATATTTCCTGTAAATTGAATGTTATTACATTTGCCCATTTTTTTAATTTATTTTTTTATTATTAACATGAAAGAATTCATCATATATCAATGAAATAAGCTCTTTGACATATATCTAACTAATGCTTTTTGCATGTTTTATTTGTATTTTGATACTCTGTATGTTCTGTTTTGCCTTAAAGAAACTTTAATCCCTTTACTACTTACTAGCTGACCTCTTTGTGCCGTATTCCTATCTGTAAAATGGGGGTAGGCCTGGTATAGAGTCTTCAGAAGGATTCAGGAGCTAATTCATTTTAATGTTTAGAAAAATGCTTAGGGACTTCCCTGGTAGCACAGTGGTTTAGAATCCGCCTGCCAGTGCAGGGGACATGGGTTTGATCCCTGGTCCAGGAAAATTCCACATGCCGTGGAGCAATTAAGCCCGTGCACCACAACTACTGAGCCTGCGCTCTAGAGCCCGCAAGCCACAACTACTGAGCGCGCATGCCACAACTACTGAAGCCCATGTGCCCTAGAGCCCATGTGCAGCAACTACTGAAGCCCGTGCGCTCTAGGGCCCGCGTGCTGCAACTACTGAGCCCACATGCTGCAACTACTGAAGCCTGTGTACCTAGAGCCCGTGCTCTGCAACAAGAGAAGCCACCGCAATGAGAAGCCCATGCACCGCAAGGAAGAGTAGCCCCCACTCGCTGCAACTAGAGAAAGCCTGCATGCAGCAACGAAGACCCAACGCAGCCAAAAAATAAATAAAATAAAAGTAAGAAAAAGAAAAAGAAAAATGCCTAGCACATATTAAGTACTTTGGAACGATTAACTATCATGATCATCATCATCATCATCATGGCTCCTTTGGTTGTTTAATCAGATTTGTCCATTGTTTCAGAGCTTCTAGGATTTCAGCCTCCTTAGAAAGTTCTTATTCAATGTAAAATTATAAAACAGATATTTAAAAAATACGTTTTGTTTTTGATCTAGTTGTCCTCAAAAATTTTTTGGATTATTTACTTGATCTGAAATGCTACAATTTAATACTAAATAATACTAATTAATACTAATACTAATGCTACATTTTCATACTTGGGAGATCTCTTTCTGGATTCACTATTTTGTTTCTTTGAATCTGCCTGCCCTTTTATTCTTTAATACAAATATAGTTTAATACATACAATTTATTCAGCATTCTTGTTTACTTCTTTACATGAGGTTAAATAGAGTGCAAGTAATTATGTTGATTATTTGTATGGGTCATATTAAATTTCTAGATTAACTTGGAGGAAATGATATATTTATACGAGTTAGTCTTCAAAGCTAAGAGCAATCTCAGGCTTCTAATAGTCTTCAATTGAGTTTTAAAATTTTTTCATGTAAGTCTTTCACATTTCTTAACTATAATTTACTCTATTTTTTTTATTATAAATAAGATTGCTTATTTCACTACATATTCTAACTGAATGCTATACAAATCTAAGTGACTTTAATTGTTATACATTAATTCAGAGGTCAGCAAAATAAGGCCCTCAGGCCATATCCGGCCTTCTGCCTGTTTTTGTAGCTAGTTTTATTGGAAAATACCCATGCCCATTTGTTCACATATTGTCTATGGCTGCTTTCATGCAAAGCAAAGTTGACTGTTGAAATGGACTATATGGCCCAGAAAGTCAAAAATATTTACTATCTGGTCCTTTAGAGAAAAAACCTACTGACTGCTGCCTTCATTCATTTTATAACCATTTAATATTATTATTACTCTAATAATCATTAGGCTGATTTTCTTTTATCTTCAGGCATATGAACATATTACCAAATAATGAAAAATTTCCTACTTCTTGTTAGTTTATATATTTCTTATTTCTTTTGCTTGCTTAATTCCATTGGCTAATACTACAATAACTACAAAATAATGACGATAATAAAAATACTTTTTTTTTTCCTTTTTTTTTTTTTAAACATCTTTATTGAAGTATAATTGCTTCACAGTGGTGTGTTAGTTTCTGCTTTATAACAAAGTGAATCAGCTACACATATACACACGTTCCCATATCTCCTCCCTCCCGCATCTCCCTCCCTCCCACCCTCCCCATCCCACCCCCCCAGGCGGTCACAAAGCACCGAGCTGATCTCCCTGTGCTATGCGGCTGCTTCCCACTAGCTATCTATTTTACATTTGGTAGTGTATATATGTCCATGACACTCTCTCACCCTGTCACATCTCACCCCTCCCCCTCCCCATATCCTCAAGTCCATTCTCTAGTAGGTCTGTGTCTTTATTCCCATCTTGCCACTAGGTTCTTCATGACATTTTTTTTTTTCCCCTTAGATTCCATATATATGTGTTAGCATACTGTATTTGTTTTTCTCTTTCTGACTTACTTCACTCTGTATGACAGACTCTAGGTCCATCCACCTCACTACAAATAACTCAATTTCGTTTCCTTTTATGGCTGAGTAATATTCCATTGAATATATGCGCCACATCTTCTTTATCCATTCATCTGTCGATGGACACTTAGGTTGCTTCCATGTCCTGGCTATTGTAAATAGAGCTGCAATGAACATTTTGGTGCATGACTCTTTTTGAATTATGGTTTTCTCTGGGTATATGCCCAGGAGTGGGATTGCTGGGTTCCTAAATTAAGATGTTCCTAAATTAAATAAAATTACATGTAGTATTTCACAAGTAATCATAAATTTGGCTTTTTATATTCACATTAAAATATCCCTATATTGCTGTTGTATAAAAGTGTCTTATCCTATGTGCTTTTTTTTTATTAAATTAGTTCACCCCATTCTCCCTCAAATAATCAATTTTCAGTTTGTTTTTTATATCTATTTATTTTAAGGCTTACTAAATACTAGGGAGTAGTTTATGTTGCTCTTTTAATGTTTCCTTCTTTTCCTTTCCTTCTATTTATTGTATTACTCTATTTCTAACTTTTAAATTGAGTCTTAATTCATTTATTTTCATTCTTCTAGTATCACTTTCTGTCGAAAGAGAATATCTTCATAAATGTGGCTTAAACAATAAGGACATTTATTATCTTACATAACAAGAAGTCTGCAGGCAGGGTGATTCCACAGCTGGTTTAGCAGCTCAATGATATCTCTAAGGGCCGCTCTGTATTTTCTATCTTTCTAGTCTACTATTCTCACCATATCAGAGTTATCACCAATCGTGTTTTATAGGTAGCTAGAACAATTCCCAGCTCCACTTGCAAATTCAACTATATCCAACAAAACATTTGCTATTTTAAGCCTAAAGTGTGGAAAGCAATTTCTGCCAGCAAGTAATTAGGGGGTAGGAAGCTGTTGGTTAGGAAACTAACAATATCTGCCACACTTTTTAAAATTTAAAATATTTTAAGTTATTAGAACACTGAACATTGCTTTAGCCATATCCTATTAGCACTGATGTATAGAATTCCTTATGATTATTTGATAAATATTTATGACTCCTAATTTTTATTTCCTTATTTACACAATTACAAGTGTTTTAAAAGTTATGCATGTGTGTGTTTAGTTCCTAATTCATAGTGGCTTTTTCTTATTATTATTAATTTGTGTTTTCATTACATTATGAAAAGAGACAAAGGTATGCTCATTTTTTAATATTTAGACAATTAGCAATTCTTATTGATGTATGTGACCAAATGTACAGTTGATTTTGTAAAATTATTACATGGGCATTTCAAATGAAGATACATTCTCTACTTTTAGGGTATAGATTTTGATATATATCTATTAGGGCCGTTCAAATTTGTATTAACTTGAATGGGCATGAATTGATAGATGTCAGTTAAAGATGTTCAGTGATATTTCATTCTTTCATTTCTTTCTATTTGTGCTTATTCCAATTTGACTTTCTTTTAATGACTTTTCCTCCTTTTTCTGCATTCTGCCAGTTTATGTTTCTCTTTTATTCTCATTTCCTTTCTTTGAAATCTTATATCACATTTCTCAAGTCTTATTTCAGAGACAGCATATTTTCTTTAATATCCTTGATTTAATGTAGAAAGTTTCTGAAATGTGTTATATGTAACTATTCTCTAAAATTGTTTTTGTCTTTTATTTTTAATGTTTTGACTCTTGTTTATTTGCATTACTTTTGCATATGTCCTATACTGATTATGTCATACTTATAATTCATCTTTGAATATGTAAATGCCTTCTGGGTCAAAGTTTCAAGTAGATTCCAGTTATACAGAACATAAGTGTCTCTAGTTATTTTAAGAATAAATTTAAAACAAATTGGAACATTTTAGGGAATGGGATGACAGGCATTATGCTATGATAAGCAACACAGAACAGACCCACCAGTGGAGTTGCTACCTCTTCTAATATCAAGACTGAGCCAATCAGAAAGATGTCACTGAAACTGTTGACTTCAAAAACACACCATCATAGCTTCAATCCAGTGGTCTTTAAGTGGCTCCAGTTCTTGGCTTTAAAGTCATGCCATTCTTTATAACTCCACATCAGCACAAAATAGACACCCCACATCCTGCCTCCTGACACCCTGGATGCTAGCAACTAACACTGAGTGCTGTGGGAGTGGGAGGAACATGACCCTGCTTGATAGAAGAGAAAAAGAGAAACAATACTTCTTCAGTCCCAAATTCGTAGGAATGTATCTAACTTATGGAATCTACATAGGTTTCAGGTCCCTAGCTACAAGGGAGCTAGAAAATAGAGTTTTTAGCTTTCCAGACTGTGAAGCACAGAAGAACAAACTAAAATGTGGTTGAAATGATAGTGAGTGCCAATTGATCATATCTTCTACAGCCAAGCTTTCATTAAATGCTGTAAGGTAGAAAGACCCAGGGGATGAATTAAGGAGTAAGTATCTTAGATTTAGATCAATAGAATTAAAACTCTTTCTCCCTGACATTCAATGCTGAGAGTATTTTCCACCTACCAGTTGGTAGAAGGCCTGACTCTCAGTGAATCCAGCACTTTGATAATCCTTTACATGGTGATTTAGCTCCCACTGCTCTTCAGTTAACCAGATCAGCAACTATAGATTTTTAGCTTCAACCTGCTTAGTGTGTAAGCTCAGCCATAACTAAAATCTGCTTCCTTCGATAATGATATGTCTATCAAATTCTTTGATCATCACTTTCCCCTGAACTTCTTGGTATCACGTGAGTTTTGCCACACTTCTCTAGCCTCTCTGTGGTAAATGGCCTTTTGGTTCAATGGAGGGATGGCCAGCTTAGTAGGCTACCGACTTATGAACAGCTCTCTGAGAGAGATGCCCTAGAACTGAAAGGCATGTAATTTCTTTGGGGCTGAGATTTTGATTTGTTCCAGTTTTACTCTAATTCACTGGGGATTTGGGGATTGGGGTTTTTTTGTGGGTTTTTTTCACCAAGTTTGTTTGAGTTTTTATTTTTCCATGCTGTTTGCCCTCAATTGTTTTCAGGGAAGAAGGTGACCCCATTTTATGCATGTATTCCTAATCTCATTAAATAATCAAGCAAGCCCTTGGAATATGAAGAAAGTAAAAAAGAAATAAAGGATACCAAATTTTTTTTCGATTATCTGATCAAGAAATATGGGAGCCTAGAAAACTAAAACCATAGAACATGACTCAGAAGAAAAGCCTTAAAAGCCAATTAGTTCCCAACCTCCTTATTTCATAGGTTAGGAAGCTGACACAATCACATTTGTTTGTTCTAGATTTTGCCAATTTTCAGTTCTGGACAGGAGAAAATTACAAACATATAAAAATAGTACTTTTAAATTAGGAGGAAAACTATTTCTAATACAGTTGACCTTTGAATAACTGCAGTTCCGCATAGGTGGTTCCGCATCAGTGGATGTACCAATCACAGATTACGTGGTACTGTAATATTTACTATAGAAAATAATCCGCCTATAAGTGGACCTGTGCAGTTCAACCCCACATCGTTCAAGGCTCAACTGCACATATGCCAAGAAGGACATGTGAGACAGAATTAGTTGAGTCTGTTCATTCAGAAGCAAAATGGTTCAAACAACTATTTATTGTATTATCCTTCAGTAAAGCTGGTTCAATCCCAGCAGATTCTGATGCCTAGAGCCTCATAAATATTAGTCACTCATTCGAAAAGTGGTCCTGGATAGAAGGAACTTAGATGAAAAACAGCTGCTGTGATCTTTGGTCTTTTTAATTTCTTTTAAAAATCTGTCTGAATCAGCATGTTATTCATGGTGATATTAGTTTCTTTGAATATAGTGGGATAAAAAATGGAAATTGAAAGTAATAATAGAAGAGTATGAAAGTACAGAAGCAGATATTGTGGGCATAGGACTTCTAAAAATGTAATTTTTCAACCATGTGTTTTCTTAATACCTGGAATATCCACAAAGGAATGATCAAAGAAGCCATGCTTGATCCTAAAAGCATAACATATCCATGCTTATATTTTATTATATGAGCAAGGGTATCCCACAAAGAAATTAGAATGAAACATAGAAAGGGAAGGTTGATAAGATGGCCACTTAATAGGAATGCACTAGATAGAGATTTTAGCTTAGTTCAGAAGATGTACAGAAACTGATTTCCCTCAACAGTGCAAGTAAGTGTCAAAATCTCCCATGCTAGTCAATTACAATGTTCATTTTCCAACTGTTTTCAGCCTATGGGCAGTGAAGGTGGAATTAAAGAGCAATCACCTTAAAAAAAAGAGCTTAATGTAGTTTACAACTCTTTTTATATCATCTTCTTAAACGCTGAAATGCTTCATTCAATATAGTATAGCATAGACTATTTTTATAAGTCTCACTTATAAAACTGCAATCACTGTGCAATTAAAATACCACTGCAATTAAAGTGTGTGTAATGGAACATTCAGAAATGTACACATGACTTTCCTTTATAACCACCGAGGGAGACATTTTATATTCAAGTCTCCCAACTTATAAGATTCATTCAGCTAACAAGGGAACTTTATTCACACAATAGCATCATACATACACACGCGCACGCACACGCACGCACACACACACACACACACACACACCCTTACCGTGGGGTGTTATATGTTTATAAACATCCAAAGGAAAATTTAAGAAGTTTATATTTTCAAAGTTTGAATTGCTATATGAAGATAAAATTCATTTGGTCTTGTTTACAGATTGTTCTTTTAGATTTCTTTTTTTCCATAGAAAAAGAGAAAGTGAGCAGCATCATGGCACCAGACATTATACTAATTGCTTTATGTAAGTTATCTTAATTGATTCCCAAAACAGGTTGGCAAGGAAGTTCTCTTTTTGAAGTTTCACAGGGGAAGACACTGATGCTCAAAGAGGCTCACTTGCAGCTAATACGTTTTAGGGCTAGAACACAAACCTAAGTCTGTCCTGTCACAAAACCCTTGCCCAAATATGAACTTCACTCACCTAGCATTATTCCTACTATAAGTATATGTGGTTAAAGTACTTAGAAATGTGTTTTGGTTATTAGGTGGACCCTGTGTGAAAAATTCCCCATGCATTTTGATTGTGTTTTACTTAAGTACAGAGAGACTCTTACAGGTGATCTAGTTTCAAATCCTTATTTTAGAGGAAAGATTTTGGGGATCTAGGGAGTTAAAGTGATTACTTCAAGTTCTCAGTAAGTGAAAAAGCAGGGTCAAGTTTAGAAACCCAGAGCACCTAACAACCAGCATGCTGTTTGTTGTTTACAACTTGCCAAGAACCTTTGGTTTAATGTCTGTGTTAAGTATTGTAGACTCTAAATGTTAACCATAAATATTTTAGGCTATTCAACAAATCTGGATTGAGCAACTACATATACACCACAATAAGCACGAAGGGCGCAAATATTACTAGGCATTCCTATGTAGATCTTCCAAATAATCACATCTTTACTTTATATAATAATAGTACCTACCTCATAAGGTTGTTGTGAGAATTAAATTAAGTAATTCATGCAGAATACTTTGAATAATTCATGGCCCATAGTTAATTGTTAAGTAGTATTATTGATAATATCACCAATATAGCCCTCATACTCTCTCCATCCACTACGTGTATGCACTTCTTATCTCCCCTGGAGGGATACTGGTCTATTTCCTAAAGCAGCTTACAAAACAAAAACAACTGTGATAGAGGAGTTAAGGAAATGGTACAGTGCATTTGATTTTAAAAAATCAAATTTAGGTTTTTTTAAAAAAGATCTTCTCTTTAATTCTTTTTAAGCACTGTGGTAGCTTGCATGATTCCCACTCCCTTGTATTTCATGCCCTGTAAAATACCCTCCCCTTGAGTGTGGACAAGACCTGTGACTGGCTTCTAGCCATAGAATATGGCAAAGATAAAGGGACTTTGCAGCTATAGTTAAGATCCCAAATCAGTCCATACAGAATTAATCAAAAGGGAGATTAGCCAAGGTGGGCCTGATTTAATCAGGTGAATGCTCTTTAAACATGGACTAGACCCAGAGTGGCTTGATGAAGTAAGTGGCCATGTTGGAGAAACCCATGAGTCATGGAAATGTAGTTACTAGCCTCTGGGACCTAAGGGTGGCTCCCATAGTTGACAGCCAGCAAAAAAGCCAGGGTCCTCAATCACACAGGTGCAAGGAAATTAATTAATTCTGCCAACAATTTGAATGAGCTTGGAAGCAGATTCTTCCCCAATCGGGCCTCCAGATTAGACACAGCCCATGATTGAAGTGTTGTGAGACCCTGAGCAGAGTACCCAGCTAAACCAGACCTGGACTCCTAACCCACTGAAATTGTGAGATAATAAGCACATGTTGTTTTAAGCTGCTAAATTGGTGATAATTTGTTACACAGCATAAAAAACTAATATGGGGTTATGTTTTATTTCATTTGTCCCTCTCTACAGCATATTGGTGTTGCAGGCTAGAAGGAAAGAATAAGATACTTTAATTTGAACATAAAGGAAAGAATAGCTTTTTGGTGTACATTTTAATGAATAGAACTATGGAGATAGCAGTCCTTCAGTTTGGGCAGTAATTTCTTTGGAATTAACTTAAAAAGTTATCTCTGACAAAAGATTTTTCCATCCTTAACCAATTTTTTTCCCTGAAATACCCACTCTTACCTTTTTCTATGGTTGAATGCAGCGAAGGACGTGTTCACATGCTACCATCCTAATGATAACATGTAATTGTCCAAACGCTTTCATATAAATGGTCTAATTTGAGTTTCATAACAATTTTGTGTGGTAGGAACAAAAGAATTGTTCAGGGGCATAGTTGTGAACCCAGTGGTTATCCTTGGGCCTGGAAACATCAAAGGCCCTCAGGAAGTGCTAAACTGAATGAAGATTACTTTTTCAGATAAAGAAATTGTAGTTCAGAGAGAACAAATGACTTGCCCAGCAAAGCCTGTACATAAAAGTACCAGAATTAAAACTCATACCATCTGCAACAGAGGCCAAGAGTTGTTTTCTATAATAGCATTTTACCCCTGAAAAGGAAACACATTTAGCTATTAACAGCCATTAACCTTTTTTCTCAAATTTGCACCTCTCCTTAGCAAAGAACCCTGAAGGAAGGGTGGGGGAAGGAGAGATGAAAGGAATTATCATGGGTATGGAGTGCTGTCCAGCCTGTGGAATGCCTTGAATATCTGAGAAACAGCAGGATCACAGTGGATGCCTCTAGGTAGAGTTGCCTTCTGACAAAGGGAAGATGAGTTGGTAAAGGAAATGTTAAGGCTTTAAAGGAAAACTACCTATTTATTTTTCTAGCACAGCCTTTCAAAATGCAAATCATTAATTGTCTTTCTAAAACATGAATTTCCAAAACCTTTGAGAAATAATTTTGCTTACTAACACTTTCTCTATCTTATTTTGATGTAACCTCAAGCAATAGCTCAACATTAAAGTCCCTGTCTCTGCTTTAGAAACTACTCCATTAGATGTTGAAGAAAATACCAACTAAAGCTGAATATCAGTAGCATCTTCACACTGTCATGAATATGAAGCCATCTGTGTTCTGTCACCCAAGGGCTTCTCATTCCTGTTCAGCATAAATATATGTTATATGCTTCTCTAATTTTTTCCATGCACAAAAGCAGTGGTCATTGAAAAGGAGCCAAGATTCCCTAAGCAGGAGTTTAGTGGTGTTGATGCTTATCAGCCAAAGACCACCAGGAAAGATATCTGGTTTTATTACTTGCTGCAGCAAAGAAACCTGCATATCATGGTAAACTGTCAACAAGAGGCTATTAAGAGGAGCTTATTTTAGGATTTCGGCTTGTGGTGCTTTTGGCGAGTTTTCAAGTAAGTAGAGATTTGGTCTGGATTGGGTGCTGTCAGAAAGCAGAGGCAAATTGGTGACTGGATATCTTAATAATTTTTACCCAGGATGTGTGAGAAATAAAGTAGGGCCGTAACTGGTAAAGATGCAGCATCCATCTTGTAAGCTGGGAGACGGACAAGTGTGGACGGTTTTGTGGTTTTCACAGTGTTCTTGTTTTTGTCTGAGCACAGAAATTATTATGGAGTGACCATGTTTTTGCCACACTCCATCATGGATACAGGCTAACTTCATGTGATGCTGGTATTATGTGAATTTTTGTTCACGTTCAGCAAGAGATCCCTACCAGATTACAGCTGTGAGGGATGCTTTATTCTTTCTCAGTCGACATTCACGTTATTAATGGAGAACCATGCCTCCCTTACTCTCAGACTATGTGGTTCAGGTGAGGCTAACTCAGTCCCTCTCCCTAAGGATGGGCACAAGACCTAGGTCTGGTCAAGCGAAACTTCTGTATCTCTCAGTCCAGAGCAATTGTTTCAGAGAGGAGCACTTGACTCAAAGTGGGCCAGTAACAGCCAACATCCACAGAATTTTGCTGACGCTACCTGGAAAGAGGTGTACTGTTTTAAAGAGACCATTTAGGCCTAGCGGTTATAAAGGGTTAAGATGTTTTTGCTACCTCTACATCAAGAGTTGCAAGCCCCTAGCCTAAAGCAACTGGTCTTCCTGC
This sequence comes from Eschrichtius robustus, assembly GCF_028021215.1. Lineage (NCBI taxonomy): Eukaryota > Metazoa > Chordata > Mammalia > Artiodactyla > Eschrichtiidae > Eschrichtius > Eschrichtius robustus. The sequence continues at coordinate 26,138,554 of NC_090845.1, forward strand.
TAAACAAGAAACTGTGCTTTCTTAAACTGTCCATTTTCCTTGCTAAATTTAAACTGGAGTATGCACTTTCCCAGAATTGCTTATCCACAGAACATCTACTTCGGAAAACTGACAACTATCAACTTGCTTTGCCTCGTATATCACATTTTTGTTTTCCTATTTCTTTCTCCTTAACCACCTGAGTGCCTGTAACACGTAAAATCTCAGCTAACTGCCAGAAGGCACAACAGTCTCATTTCAGACTGTGATACTGTAAGTTATAAGAAATATATATTTGGTCATTCATTCATATTTCGCATATATATTTGGTCTTCCTCCACAGTTCCTGGCTCACAGCTCCTAAAATCCTTGATATTTCCTGTGTTAGGAACAATACAGGTGTCTTGCGTTTTGTTAATGAGGTGACATTTGGAACGCCCTTAGGTACCCTAAGAATGGGGGCTGGTTGCCAGGGGAACCAACCCTGTGATTAGAAGGTGGCAACTCAGGCTGGAGATTGAGTTCAATTGCCAACGGCCAATGATTTAATCAATTGTGCCTATGTAATGAAGTCTCCATAAAAATCCAAAAGAATGGGGGTTTGGAGAGCTTCCAGGTTGGTGAACACAGTTTTCGGGAGAGTGGCTCACCTAGAAGGAGCATGGAAGCTCCACACCCTTTCCCCATGCACCGTCCTATGCACCTCTTCCATCTGGCTGTTCCTGAGTTATATTCTTTTATAATAAACTGGAAATCTAGTAAGTAAAATGTTTCTCTGAGTTCTGTAAACCACTCTAGCAAATTAATTGAACTCAAGGAGGGGGTCGTTGGGAACCTCTGATTTACAGCCATTCAGAAGCACAGGTGATAATCTGTGCCTGCAGTTGGCCTCTGAAGTGCGTGGGGGGTGGGGATGGGGGGCGGTGGCAGTGTTGTAGACTGAACCCTTAACCTGTGGGATCTGATGCTATCTCTAGGTAGCTACTATCAGAACTGAGTTGAATTATAGGACACCCAGCTGGTGTCCGACGAACTGCTTGGTTTTGGTGTGGGGAACTGCCCTACAGCCCTACACATTGGAAATTGGGTCCAGGAACCCAAAGGGCAGACCAACCCTCCTCTTAGTGGCTGATGGGGAGCAGAACTTGTCAACTCAAAATACACTTCTTTGGCATAAGGATTATTTTAGGCTGATTTTTTTTTTAAAACAGCAGGCATTAGAGAAGCCCTGAAAACCACGCAGACATTATCCTTTTGTATTTACATTTATAAGGGAAATCTCCACTTGTAAGGGTGTCTCCCTCTCTGTACCAGGAAAAAAAGGATGACTCTGAATCTCTAGAAACTTATCAATGGAGAAGGCAAAGACTTAAATCTGCATCACAACCATACCCTTATTTATTGTGCTTTGCCTGTTTATTGTGCTCCCATAACTGGCCTCCCCCTCAACCCAACATTTTCTTTTGTCTTTAGCTGAAGATGTTATTTTAAGTGGTAGCTTGGGCCATTTTGGGAAGTTACTCAGTTTTCCTGGGTATCTCCATGTATTGATATGAAGGAGGTATACAAGTTATTAAATTTCTGTTTGTTTTTCTCCTGTTAATTTGTCTTTTTTATTATAGGGTGGGGGGGCTCAACCAAGAACCTAGAAGGGTAGAGGAAAAATTATTTTTAATTTTTAATAATTAAAAGCTTTCTTGTTGCTGCTTCACCTTGGGGGTCTTTATTTCAGGATCCTTTTGAGAAGGTGCTGGTGGCCATTTTTGTCTCTCTATTAGAAGAGCTTTCTTAAGAAGTAAACAAAGAGGAATGTAGAGCCAAAATATGGAGAAAGAGCATATCATGATGTCATTTGACCTCGTGAATATTTCCTCCTATTTGAAGTCAAAAGCACCTCTGAAATTCTTAGTACTCATAAATTACCTTTTATTTCAAGTATTTTTTTGCTTGGGATTCTGTTGCCTCCAACATGAACATTTCAAGTACATAAAGTATGTCAAATATAAACAAATCCAAACTTAGATAGGGAGAGATTTTAATTAGAAGGAATTACAATTGCAGTTGTGAGAGCTCTCCAATCTCAGAAATCTGGGTTTCAAAATCAAACAGAGCAAGTTTTTCTTCCACAATGTAAAGAAGGGGTAAGCAGAGACAAGCATAATCTTTTAAGGGGACTCTGGACAAGCAAGGGGAAATGACCGGTGGGGTTTCATAGGAAAAGCGTCTCCCTGTGGTCATCTGATTCCCAGGAGAAGCTGATAAGTGTGGGGTAGGGGAACAGGTTCCATTTTTTTTAGTGCTTCCTAAGGCTTTGGAGCAAGCTGCGCTCAGCGGACTGTAGGAAGGAGATAAGCCTAACTAAAGTTTGGTCAAGACAAATTGGAGGGTAAGAAATGGCCAATTGTGAATATTTGGTCAAGCACAACTGGGCAGTTTTGGGTTCTGAGGATCCGCCAGTGTCTTGGTGAGAAGGATAATGGCGAATCTTTTATTTTGAACACTTTGTCACTTCTGGCTGCCAATTAAGGGATTCGGTGTTTAATCTCCAGTTCCTTAAATTTAACATGTGTATCTCCTCCTATGGAATACCCTATTTTTAGATGTTATTCTTTTCTTTAAGATAGTATAAAATGGCTCAAATTCCAGTTCCATGAATAGTGGGAAACAGCCATGGGCAGAAATCTATGAGGTTTTCTTGGGAGGGAGAAGAGAAGAAGAACTTTCCCTGCTTCTCCACCACTATCTAACTCCCCGCTGAAAATTTGAGCTTCAGAGCTTCGGTCCTACCATTAGGGGAAAGAAAAAAATGCCTTACAAATTCCCCATGAAATTCTCTCTCTAATACCCCTGCTTCTGCAACCTCTACTTGTTTTTATACACTGAAGCTGGTGAGCAAATTGGTATTTACATACCTCCTTTACAAGCCCTGCGGAGATGGTCTTCTCCTAATTTGGGAATAGGAGGTTATTGCTACTTAATATCCTGTGGCCTCAGACACAAATAAGATTAAAATAGTTCCATTTAACATCCAGCTTTCACATTCTTCATATTATGAATGGGTTATTCATAGAAAAGTCAAAGCAGTTAAGTAAACATACACTGGAAAAATTATAATTAAATTATCACATACAATAATTTAAAAGGCCACAGCTATTGAATATGTGGAAAGTACTGTGATAAGAACAGGAGAGTGTAATGGGAAAGTTACAAAGAAAAAAGATTAGTTGGCACTTAATTTTTAATGTGTCAATCATTGGTTTTTGGAACACATTTTTACATTATTAATTCTCAAACCTACAACATTCATACCAAGGATGATTTTGTTGAACTACACATCACGGAGAACTATTCATGTTGATAACAATGTAGTTTCCTTTCAGATCGGCACCCACTGCAAGAATGTCTTTTAGATGTATTATCGTTCTTATCCATCAAACCAGAGCTATCTTAATAGGCAAACTAATGAGATTTGTCAAGATTTTATTTATTTTACTCATAAATGGTGGCCAGCATTTCAGAATTGTAACAGGGCAAGGAAGCAGTTTCTTCATAATAAATCTAAAGAGATCCAGCTTAATTTAACTTAAAAATATTAATTTTACAAAATTAACTGGTACTAATTAAAAATAGCGAAAAATACATTTAGCAAATATTCAAAATAATATTACCTATAAAAATTGTTGATATTAGAGCCACCAAAATATTTTTGTTACAATAGGATATCCCTTAAACACCTTCATTTAGAATGAGAAATATGTTGCTAATGCCCAAATGATAGAGAATCTGTGCTCATACTGCCATTCCATGATTCAGGCCAAAAATGAAGGCAGGTCTTTGCTGATATATAAATTGTTTATTCTAGGGCTTTCCACTGGAAAGAAGAGAAATGCTTAATTAGTATGCTCTAGACCAAACTGCATATTTTGTATTATGCATTTCATAATCACTTCACCTTTAACATTTTAATTAATTAAAACTATAAAGTTAATTATAGAAATAAAATTAAGTCATGGAGGTAACAATTTTCCCATATTTTTGTGACTATCTCTATTTGATACAGCTACAGAGTGAATTAGGGGGGGCTACAATATATATTTGCTCCCTACCTCTTGAGAGATAGGCTTAAACATTTACATTGGATAAAAGCCCTTTTAGGCTGCCTTCAGTGCATCATCAAGGATTCATTCTGGAGTTTTCATGTCAGTTAGGCAACATTACTCTTTGAAGGACTCAGATGTGGGGCACTGTTTTAGGTTCTACAGAAAGATATGTCTGCCTTCAAAAATCTAATGATCATTTGAGGTAGAGAGCATACATAGTGAACAGGTATAATCCAAATGTATTAGCAAGCTTTTGAGAACAAAACATAGAGAACCGATATTATTGATGATGTTATACATGGCCTTTGGACCATAACTCTGAAGTCAAGCAAACATTACACTTTTGATCTTTGTTTCTGGCTGCAGGTAGTGTATCATAGCAATTACACAAACCAAACAAAACATGTAGTTAAAAAACCCCACCAGCTTTAAACAAACAAACTGAGATAAAATCTTGGGCAGTAGGTCTACAAGTAGGATAATTTTAAAATCTCTCTGAGCCTTTTCTTCCTCTGAAAAATGTGAAAAGTTATCTGTCTCCTAAAACAGAATTATGCAAAGATCTGTTCCTGACATATTGTAGGCATTCTATAAATGTAGCTCTTATTACACTGCATATAGTAACATTTGCTGACAAATACATAACTGGGGGAAATGGTGTACATAAAAGCACAAAGCAACTTTTTCTTGAAAAACAACTGAAGAGAATGAAAAGAAGCTAAAATAAGAGAGTATGTAATCAGCTCTAAAACTATGGAAGGAGTTTAAAACTTAGGTTCCAAGCTTAGAGAATGTAATTTAACAATTTGGTTTATATTGGCAATGAAATTCTAAAGCTCCACTTTTAGAAAGGAAGGCATAGAGGAGTAAGTAAATGAGTAGACAAAAAAGAAAAAAATTACTAATATATCCAAATATAAAAAGCATATTTTTGGCATGACGATGCCTCCTCATAGAACTTAGGCAGAAAGTCTTCCCACAGAACCTAGTGCAATGAGAAGATAAAATGTGTGAAATGATTGAAGAGAAATTCTAAGCCTGCACTAGAAGTTTAACCAAGCCATAACATTTTTTCTATCCATTTGTTTTCAGCTCCTCAGCTCATGGTCTAAGATGAAAATTCATCCAGTATCCATGTAGATAGTGAAGAAAGCCAAAGTGAAACCTATTACACCATTTTGGTACCAGGAGTGGGCCCAGAGAGAATTCCCCAAACTAGCATTTAAAAATAACTGTATACATGTATTCCTCAAAGAAATATTATCCATATGCTGATTCATGGATAAGTAGGGGAAATAAAATTGGGAACTATGTAAAATTATAAAAGGAGAAGAGAGGATGAAGAAGCAGCAGGAGGAGGAGGAAGAAGTAGAGGATTCTCCAGAGAGAGGATGAAGGGAGAAGGCAGGAAGGCAGGAAGGCAGAAGAAATTAGGAAAAAGAGAGACAGAGGAGTGGAGCTCACCCTAGAAGTATTCTTTTAAAAAAGAAAACAAAAATGAAAGGAAAAGAATATAAAAGGGAAAAGTTTAAACAACCCTTCATAGTTTCAAGGAAATTACAAAGAAAACTACCACTATGAAAATGAGACTATGAGTTATAAGATAATGTAAAAACAGAATAAGATAAAAAGAGCACTTCCAAAATTAAGGAATTAAACAGAGGAGAAAAGATACACATTTAAAATGCATGTCAAAGCAGTGAAGAGCAAAAACAAAGCTGCCAAGAAGTGAATCAATGACCTAAAAGTAAGAATTGGTAAAAGTCACAGAGAGGGTAAAGAGAGGGTAGCGGGTGGCCTGGCAAACAAAATGAATGCATGGAATAGAAAATAAATGTTTTAAGAATATGATGTAAGGGAGTTTTTCTATAATAAAAAAAGATAAGATATTCAATCTGAAAGTGTTCACTGTGTACCAAGACAATTCATAAGAAGTATTAGTGCAAATACATATCCTAGTGAAATGACTAAACCACAAAGATAGAGTCCCATAAGCCTTTAGTCAGAGAAATAAGGCCATTAAGTTGGTGAAAAATGTTAAGATGGACCACTAGTTCTATTCAAGAACATTAGACTTAAGAAGTAAAAACAGCAATATCTACTGGATTTTTTTAAAAAGTAACATTGCCCCCTCCAACTTTTAAAAGTTAATATGTGCATTATAGAACCCAACAAGCAAAGGACATAAAGAAACATCCATACTCACAAGGAGTTTACAGTTTGACTTGAACTTCTAGTCCTGTGTGTGTGTGTGTGTGTGTGTGTGTCTGTACATTTACACAGTGACACACGGTTTTGTGGTTGAGATCATATAGTATGCATCATTCTTTTTCACATATAAAGATATTTAACAATTGAAAGCTCAAAGGCCATGACTATTTGGATAACCAAGAATATAATACACCAATTCAATCAGGATAGGCATGCAATCTTGTCTTTCTGATGGTCAAATATTGCTTAAATGACAAAAATGACAAGCCTCTGGATAAACAAATATTGGCAGAGATACAATTAAAATAGTGCATTCCCTTAATGTTCAATTTAAAATGAAACACAAAGCAAAGGAGTACAATAAGTTTAATGCTTATAAGAGAATTAATTATCAGGTCTATACTATTAAAATAGTATGTAGAAGGTGTTTCTATTGAGTTGTTTTACAATGTATTCATATAGTATGCACACATACATCAGTCTTCTCCTCCCTCTTTGCCTGACCCAGTACCTAAGTACAGTAGGTACTGCTCAAAGAGAAGGTTTAGCCATTCCCTTCCCTTAACAGATTTCATGCAAATTTTAACCAATAAAACCCCCACATATTAATGAAGTGTGTCACTTTACTATTTCTACTTTTAACATACTTTGTGTATCTCAGCACATGTAGAAAGACTAGATATTTCATAGAAGGGCATAACATAGTCAACTATACACACAGTAGTGAGGATTAATACCTTGCCTTTGCAATTCTCTCTTCCAATGTCCTTCAACCCAATGCTCAAAAGCTGATAGTATACTGCTCACAGAAGTGCTTTAGCAATTACATTTCCAAAGAAAATATTTCCCATCAATATTTTCACAGCTATTCAAAAGTCTTATTTTACTACCACTACTTTAAATACACTGGGCAATTCTAAATATCTAGAAAATTTATCTATCTAAAATAAGAACTTATTTGTCCACTTTATACACAGTACCATTAAACAAAAATGCACATGTAACAAAATGATAATGGTCCAAGGTGACTGCTCACTGTGACCATCCTGGACCTCAACCATGTCCTCCTCGCCTCCTCCTCTATACCACTAATACAGTGGGCAAGTATAGACAAGTGTAGTGCTCAGAGGCAGCTGAACAAATTCAAATTCATTTCCAAAAGTATTTTACGGAGGACAAGATTTCCTATGAGTTTCAATATAAAGTATACAAATGGGCTAATTTTATTCATACAACTAAGAATTCGTACAATTCTTAAACATCTGGATACTAGATGTTGCAAACTGGGATTTATTTGTCCATTATGGACTATAAACAGAGCAAAACAAAATGCAGCTCAAAGAGAAGGTTTAGTCATTTTGTAACCAAAAGATAAGATTTCATACGAATTTTAATAAAATAGTAACAAAATATGTTCTTTTACTACCTCTACTTTTAACATAGTTTGTGCCTCTCAGAAAATTTGGAACATGAAGAAAGATTAGATATTTCAAAAAAGGGCATCACCTTATCAACTATGTATACAGAAGGGAAATAAAATGCATACACAGAACAATGGTTATAACATGAAAATATCCTCTAAATATGAATTCTTTCCTTTCTTTCTTTCCAAGGCCTTTTGCTCCACCCTTCTAACCCACCAAATAAATGTGGTCCTGTGTTGCTCCTGGTGTCTATTCTGGTCGTGGCCTAAAGATTCCATTTCCGAAAGCCATGCCGAAAACATTTGTTTTTTTAAGATTTTTTTTTTAACAAGAAGTTCACTTAATAAGACCTGTGAGGGACTTCCCTGGCGGTCCAAGACTCCCCACTTCCACTGCAGGGGGCATGGGTTCCATCCCTGGTGGGGGAACTAAGATCCCGCATGCAGCCAGGCGCAAGCAAAAATAAAAATATATAAGACCTGTGATTTCTAACTCTATTTTTTATTCAATGTCAGCAACCTCTTTAGGTCTAGAAGCCTCGACGTAGCACAAAAAGAACTTTAACTTGTGTCCTAAAAGGTTGAAAGAAAAACTGAGAGAAGTCTTTTTATACTATATGAATTAAGCCTTTTATAAACGGCTAGTACATCTTTTAAAACGTTGGGCCCTCTCTGCTAGCCCAAGGCAGTACGTTGTTCTATCTTTCCCCTCACCCACGCTCCAGACCTGGTAACAGGCCTCCCATCCACCACTGCAATCAGGTCACCGGAACAGGCCGTCGCTGCCTCTGGGCCTGGCTGGGTCCCCAGCGAGTGAGGAGACCAGCACAAGAGTCCCCAGTGGCCAGAGCACGGGCAGGCTGGTGACTGCAGAGCTTCCGGAACCCTTGTGGGTCGGCACGCGTGTGATCGGAAGAGCCCCCGGGGGCACCAGCTCAAAGGCCGGAAGTGGCCGGAAAGACCGCTGGGTCAATTGCGCGAGGTCCGAACGGTGACTGGGGGGTGCTTCAGCACTCAAGCAGGTAAATGGCTGGAAGGGCCTGGGTGCCACAGTGGGCGGGCTTGGTGGTGGCATGAAGGGTCTCCAGGGTCCTCACTGCATAGGCTGCACAGTCTCTGAAAGGGCAACCGGGTCCTGAGCTCAGGGTCGGGCCAGTGACTGGAACGGACCCCAGTGTATCAGTGTGTGGCAAGGATGGTTGCTGATAAGGCCCTAGGTTCCGTACCACGTGGGCAGGTTGGTGACTGGAAGGAACCCCGGGGCACCAGCACGCGGTAAGGATGGTGGCCAAAAGGACAAGCCTTAGGCCCCAGAATGGGGACAGGCCAGTTCCTGGTAACCAGAGAGCCCTAGCACCCCGGGGTGGAGGGGACGGGGATGCAAGGTGACTGGAAGGGTGCTTGTTTTCCCTGGACGCAGGCAGGCTGGTGACTGGAAAGCCCTATACAGGAAAAAAAATGCACGTATGGACATTAGTAAGGACTTTATTGAGTGACTGTTGCCATAGGGGGAGAGGGACAATTGCACTGGGAGATGTTTAAAGCCTAAGCCAGAAACAACTTAGGAAAGGGGTGGGCAAGCAAAGCCGTTGTATACTCTGAGCATGGAATAGGTGGCTGTGGAAGGAGGAAGGAGGATGCTAAAAACTGCAAGCAGGAGGGCCTGCAACTTAACAACTATATCAAATATTGCACTGAAGGAAAGGTTGAGGCAGGAAATGTTTATTTGTGCTGAAGTGCCTGAGTCAGAGGTTTGGGCCTAAAAGGAACAAACAAGTTGTAGTTAGGAAGTTCAAATAAAGTTTAGGGCCTAGCTGTCCTAGGCTAACCAGTCTAAAGCTGTGTCAAGCAAAACGTTTGATCCATCTTGTCAGTCCCTTCTCTTGTTCAAGAAAGGCTCAGTGTTACTGCGGTTGAACAACTCAGAGATAAGGCTAATCTGAAGTAGGTGATGGCTAACTGAAATACTCCTCAGGGTCAGAGTTTTCTCAGTGTCGTCCCTGGAGGACCAGTAGAACCATCTGTTGGACCATCTGGCAGAGGTCAGTTGTTTTAGGGTCTGAAAGATGAGGCATCTGAAAAAAGCGATGCCCAAAATGCAAAAGATAAATATTATAAAAGGTCATATTAAAGAGCCATGAATCAAGCACTAAAGGTATCCAGGCCAGTGAATTCCAGGAGGTCAGTGGATGAAAATCTTTCAATTATGTCACATTGGTCATTGACTTTTTTTCTTCTTGTTTTTGTTTTTTTTTTATTGTTGTATAATTGATTTACAATATTATACTAGTTTCAGGTGTACCTGAATCAAAATTTAATAGATTGTACTCCATTTAAAGTTATTATAAAATATTGGCTATATTCCCTGTGCTGTACAATATATCCTTGTTGCTTATTTATTTTATACATAGTAATTTGTATCTCTATGCCCCTCCCCGCTTCCCTGTCCCCAATGGTAACCACTAGTTTGTTCTCTGCATGTGTGAGTCTGTTTCTTTTTTTTAATATTCATTAATTTGTTTTATTTTTTAGATTCCACATATATAAGTGATATCCTATGGTGTTTGTCTTTCTCTTTCTGACTTACTTCACTTAGTATGATAATCTCTAGGTCCATCCATGTTGCTGCAAATGGTATTATTTTGTTCTTTTTTATGGCTGAGTAGTAGTCCATTGTATATATGTACCACATCTTCTTTATCCATTCATCTGTCACTGGACATTTAGGTTGTTTCCATGTCTTGGCTCTTGTGAATAGTGCTGCAATGGCATTGGGTGCATGTATCTTTTTGAATTAGAGTTTTGTGGGAATGTATGCCCAGGAGTGGGATTGCAGAATCATATGGCAACTCTATTTTTAGGTTTTTGAGGAACCTCCTTACTGTTCTCCACAGTGGCCACACCAATTTACATTCCCACGAACACTGTCAAGGGTTCCCTTTTCTCCACAACCTTGCCAACATTTGTTATTTGTGGTCTTTTTGGTGATAGCCATTCTGACAGGTTTGAGGTGAGATATCATTGTGGTTTTGATTTGCATTTCTCTGATGATTAGCAGTGTTGAGCATCCTTTCCTGTGCCTGTTGGCCATCTGTATGCCTTCTTTGGAAAAGTGTCTGTGTAGGTCTTCTGCTCATTTTTTAATCAGGTTGTTCATTTGTTTGATATTGAGTTGTATGAGCTGTTTATATATTTTGGATATTAACCCTTTATTGGTCATATTATTTGCATATATTTTCTCCCATTCTTTTCATTTTATCAATGGTTTCCTTTGCTGTGCAAAAGCTTTTTAAGTTTAGCTAGGTCTCGTTTGTTTATTTTTGCTTTTATTTCTTTTGCCTTAGGAGACAGATCCAAAAAAATACTGCTACGATGTATGTCAAAGAGCGTTTTCCCTATGTTCTCTTCTAGGAGTTTTATGGATTCACATCTTACATTTAGGTCTTTAATCCATTTTGAGTTTATTTTTGTATATGGTGTGAGAAAATGTTCTAATCTCATTCTTTTACATGTACTGTCCAGTTTTCCCAGCACCACTTATTGAAGAGGCTGTCTTTTCTCCATTGTATATTCTTGCTTCCTTTGTGGTAGATTAATTGAACATATGTGTGTGGGTTTTTTTCTGGGCTCTTTATTCTATTCCACTGATTTATGTGTCTGTATATGTGCCAGTACCATACAGTTTTGATTACTGTAGCTTTTTAGTATAGTCTGAAGCCAGGAAGTATGACACCTCCAGTTCTGTTCTTTTTGGGTATTTTTTTCCAAGATTGTTTGGCTATTCAGGGTCTTTTGTCTTTCCATACAAATTTTTAAATTATTTGTTCTAGTTCTGTGAAAAATGCCTTTGGTATTTTGATAGAGATTGCACTGAGTCTGTATATTGCCTTGGGTAGTATGGTCATTTTAACAATATTAATTCTTCCAATATATGAACACAGTATATCTTTCATTCTGTTTGTATTGTCTTCAATTTCTTTCATCAGTGTCTTATAGTTTTCCAAGTACAAGTGTTTTACCTCCTCAGTTAGATTTATTCCTAGGTATTTTATTCTTTTAGATGCAACAGTAAATGGGTAAGTTTTTCTTTCTGATAGTTTGTTGTTAGTGTATAGAAATGCAACAGATTTCTGTATGTTAGTTTTGTATCCTGCAACTTTACCAGATTCATTGATGAGCTCTCATAGTTTTTTGGTGGTGTCTTGAGGATGTTCTGTGTATAGAATCATGCCATCTGCAAACAGTGACAGTTTTACCTCTTCCTTTCCAGTTCCTTTTATTTCTTTTGCTTGTCTGATTGCTGTGGCTAGGACTTCCAATGCCATGTTGAATAAAAGTGGCAAGAGTAGGCATCCTTGTCTTGTTCCTGATCTTAAAGGAAATGTGTTCAGCACTTCACAGTTGATTATGATGTTAGCTGTAGGCTTATCATGTGTGCCCCTTATTATATTGAGATATGTTCCCTCTATATCTGCTTTGAGTAGAGTTTTTATTATAAATGGATGTTGATTTTTGTTAAAAGCTTTTCCTGCATCTATTGAGATGATCACATGATTTTTTAATCTTCAATTTGTTAATATGGTGTATCACATTGATTGATTTGCAAATATTGAACCAACCTTGCATTCCTGTGATAAATCTCACTTGATCATAGTGTATGATTTTTTAAAATGTATTATTGAGTTTGGTTTGCTCATGTTTTGTTGAGGATTTTTGCATCTTTGTTCATCAGTGTTATTGGCCTATAATTTTCTTTTCTTGTGATATCTTTGATTGGTTTTGGTATCAAGGTGATGCTGGCATCAGAGGCTGAGTCTGGAAGTGTTACTTCCTCTGAAATTTTTTGGAATAGTTTGAGAAAAATAGGTGTTAACTTTTCTCTAAATTTTTGGCAGAATTCACTTTTCTCTAAATGTTTGGCAGAATTAATCTGTTCCTGGACTTTTGTTTATTGAGAGTTTTTTTTTTTTTCTTTTAATTACTGAAAAAATTTCTGGTAACTGGTCTGCTCACATTTTCTATTTCTTCCTGTTTCAGTCTTAGGAGATTGTATACTTCTAGGAGTTTGTCCATTTCTTCTAGGTTGTCCATTTTATTAGCATATAGTTGTTCATAGTAAGCTCTTAGGATCCTTTGTATTTCTGTGTTGTCATTTGTGACTTCTTTTTCATTTATGATTTACTGATTTGGGTCCTCTCTTTTTCTTGATGAGCCTAGGTAAAGGTTTAACAATTTTGTTTATCTTTTCAAAGAACCAGCTCTTAGTTTCATTGATCTTTTCTATTGTTCTTAGTTTGTTTCTGCTCTGATATTTATGATTTCTTTCCTTTCAAACCCTAACTTTGGGTTTTATTTGTTTTGTTTTTCTAGTTCCTTTAGGTATAAGGTTAGGTTGGTTATTTGAGATTTTTCTTGTTTCCTGAAGTAGGCTTGTATTGCTATAAACTTCCCTCTTAGAACTTCTTTAACTGCATTCCATAGATTTTGGATCATTGTGTTTTTGTTTTCATTTGTCTCCAGGTATCTTTTTATTTATTCTTTGATTTCCTCAGTGATCCATTGGTTGTTTAGTAGAATATTGTTTAGCTTCCAGGTATTTGTGTATTTTTCAGGGTTTTTTTTTTTTCTTGTAGGTGACTTCTAGTCTCATAGCATTGTGATCAAAAAAGATACTTTTTTTTTCAAACTACCTACATTTACTCAGTCTTGTTTTGTGGTCTGGCATGTGATCTGTCCTGGAGAATGTTCCATGTGCACTTGAAAAGAATGTGTATTCTGCTGCCTTTGGATGGAATGTTCTTTATATATCTATTAAGACCATTTGGTCGAATGTGTCATTTAAGGCCAGTGTTTCCTTATTGATTTTCTGTCTGGATGATCTTTCCAGTGATGTAAGTGGGATTAAAGTCCCCTACTCTTATTGTGTTACTGTAAATTTCTCCCTTTATGTCTGTTAATATTTGCTTTAGTTATTTAGGTGCTCCTGTGTTGGATGCATACATACTTACAATTGTTATATCTTCTTCTTGGATTGATCCCTTGATCATTATGTAATGTCCTTCTTCGTCTCTTGTAACAGTCTTTGTTTTAAGGTCTATTTTGTCTGATATAAGTACTGCTACTCTGGCTTTCTTTTGGTTTCCATTTGCATGAAATACCTTTTTCTATCCCCTCACTTTCAGTCTGTGTGTGTCTTTAGATCTGAAATGAGTCTCTTGTAGGCTACATATGTATGGGTCCGGTTTTTGTGTCCATTCAGCCACTCTATGTCTTTTGATTAGAGCATTTACTCTGTTTACATTTAAAGTAATTATTGATAGGTATATACTTATTGCCATTTTGTTAATTATTTGGTGGTAATTTTTGTAGTTCTTTTTTGCTCCTTTCTTCCTCTTTTGTTCTCTTCCATCATGATTTGATGACTACCTTAAGTGTTATGTTTGGATTTCTTTTTTGTATGTGTATGTATTATAGATTTATGGTTTGTGGTTATCATGAGGTTTATGTATAGTTTTTTATATGTATACACACACACACAAACATATATGATTATTTTAAGTTGCTGCTCTCTTAATTTCAAACACAGTTTAACAACCCTGCATTTTTAGTACCCTCCCTCCACAATTACTGTTTTTGACATTATATTTTATAACTTTTTGTTTTGTGTATTCCTTAACTACTTATTTTGGATATACATAATTTTACTACTTTTGTCTTTTAACCTTCCTACTAGGTTTGTACATGGTTGATTTACTACCTTTACTGTTAATTTCCTTTTACCAATGAGTTTTTTCCTTTTGTAATTTTCACGTTTCCTTTGTGGCCTTTTCTTTTTCACTTAGAGAAGTCCCTTTAACATTTCTCGTAAAGGTGGTTTGTTGGTGCTAAACTCTTTCAACTATTGCATGTCTGTAAAACTTTTGATCTCTCCATCAAATCTGAATGAAAACCTTGCCTCATATGGTTGTAGGTTTTCCCTTTCATCACTCTAAATGTATTGTGTCACTCCCTTCTGGCCTGCAGAGTTTCTGCTGAAAAGTCAGATGATAGCCTTATGGGAGTCCCCTTGAATGTAACTTGTTGCTTTTCCCCTGCTGCTTTTAATATTTTCTCTTTATCTTTAATTTCTGCCATTTTATTACAATGTGTCTTGCTGTGATCCTCTTTGGGTTGATCCTGTTTAGGGCTCTTTGTGCTTCCTGGACCTTGATATCTGTTTCCTTTAACGTAATAGCGGAAAGCTTTTTTATTCTTTTTTCTTTTTTTCTGTTCAGCATTAGTGATTTCCACTGCTCTGTCTTCCAGCTTGCTGATCCATTCCTCTGTATCATTTAATCTACTGTTAATCCTTCTAGTGTATTTTTCATTTCAGTTATTGTATTCTTCATCTCTGTTTGTTTGTTCTGGATATTTTCTAACTCTGTTAAAAAATTCTAACTTCTCCCTCTGCTCAAGCATTCTTCTCCCAAGTTCTTTGATCATATTTACAGTCATTACCTTGAACTCTTTTTGGGTAGATTGCCTATCTCTGCTTCACTTAGTTCTTCTTCTGGGGTTTTATCTTGTTCCTTCATGTGGAATATGTTCCGCTGTCTCTTCATTTTGCCTAATTTGCTGTTTTTATTTCTACGTATCTAGCAGATTGGTTACATTCTGCTACCTTGGAGAAGTAGCCTTTTTTAGAAGACATCCTATTCATTGCAGCAGTGTACTCCCCTCTGGTCACCAGAGCTATATGCTCCAGGGGGTTTCCCCCTATGTGGGCTGCATGGGGCTTTCTACTGTTGTGGGTTGACTACTGTGAGTAGTCTAGTAGGTGTGGTTGGACCCCTGTCCAGTTGTTTGCCAGGCCCTGCCTTGTGTGGAGACTGCCAGCCACTGGTTGGTGTGGCTGAGTCACGAGGCAACTGGCCACAGAACCCTGGGGGCTCCGAGGGTTACAGCTGGCTCACTGGTGGGCACAGCTGAGTTCTGGGGGGGATGGTTATGGGACTGGGGTTCCCAGATCTAGTATTGGCCTGCCAGTGGGTATGGCTGGTTCCTGACATGGTTAGCTGTAGATTCTGGGGTGTCTCAAAGCTGGTATTGGCCCACTGGTGAGTGGCTGGATCCCAGGGTGACTGGCTGAGGAGTCAAAGGTATCTTAGATCTGGTATTGGCCTGCTGGTAGGTGAGGTTGGAGCCTGGGTGGTTCCAGGGCTGGTGTTGGCCTGCTGGTGGGCAGGACCAGGTCCCAGGGGGTCCTGGAGCTAGTGCCAGCTCACTGGTGGGTGGATCTGGGTCCCAAGGTCTCAGGCTGCAGGGCCCTGGGGGTCCCGAATCTTGGGTCAGCCCACTGGTGGGTGGAACTGTCTCTCAGTGATGCTGACTGAGGGACCCAAGGAGTCCCAGAGCTGGTATTGGCATGCTGGCAGGCAGGGCCAGGGCCAGGTGGTCCTAGGGCTAGTGCCAACTTGCTGGTATGTTGGCTGGGTCTTGAAAATGCAGGCTGTGGAGCTGCAGTGATCCTGAGGCTAGTGTCTGTGTGCTCATGGGTGGGGTTGTGGCCCCAGGGATCCTGGGGCTGGTGCACTCCCATTAGTGGGTGCATCCAGGTCCTGGGGCTAGTGCCAGCCCTCTGGCAGGCAGATACAGGTCCTGAGGTCTCTGGCTGCAGGGCCTAGCGGTCCCAGAGCTAGTGTTGAATCACTGGTGGGTGGGGCTGAGGCCCAGGGGGTTCTGGAGCTGATATTGGCCCAATGGTGAATGGAACTGGATCCTGGTATGGCTGACTGAGGGCCCCAAGGTGTCCCTGAGCTGCCAGCCTGCTGGTGGGTTGGGCTGATGCCCAAGGGGTCCTGGGGCTGGTACCTGCCCACTCATGAGTGAGGCTGGTCCTGGGGCTAGTACTGGCCCTCTGGTGGGTGGGGAAAAGGCCCAGGGGACCCTGAGGCTAATGTCAGCTCACTGACAGGTAGAGCCACATCCAAGGTTCTCTGGTTGCAGGACCTTGGGGTTCCCAGAGTTGGTATGTTGGCCCACTGGGGGGTGAAGCTAGGACTCAGGGGGTCCTGGGGCTGGTGTCTGCCCACTTTTGGGCAGAGCTGGGTCCTGGGAGTCTCTGGTTGCAGGGCCCCAGGGGTCCCAGGAATAGCACCTGTGCACTTGTGTGTGGGGCCAGGTCCTGGGCCCTCTGTTGGCTAGGGCCATGTCCTGGGGCCACTGTGGGCTCAGGAGTTCTTAAGACAGTCTGCCTGCTGGTGGGTGGGCCTTTGTCTCCCCACCGGCTACTTGCTTGGCCTGAGGCATCCAGTTACTGGTACAGACAAGCTAGTGAGTAGGGCTGGGTCCTGGTGCTAATAAGCTAGATGAAGGATTCCAAAATGGTTCTTGGCAGCATCAGTGTCCCTGTGGTATAATGAGCTCCTGAAAATGGCTGCTGCCAATGTCTGTGTCCCCATTGTGATCTCCAGTTGCCTCCCACCTCTCCAGGAGGCTCTCCAAGATGAGCAGGTGGGTCTTACCCAGGCTCCTTCCAAATTACTGCTTCTGCCCTGGGTTCTGGAGCGTGTAAGATTTTGTGTGTGCCCTTTAGGAGTGGAGCCTTGATTTCCCACACCCCTCTGGGTCTCCCGAAAGTAAGCCCCACTGGCCTGCAAAGGCAAACTTTCTGGGGGCTTATGTCCCTTTGCAGGACCCTTGGACTAGAGATCCTGATGTGGGGCTCATACCTATTGCTCCTTGGGGAGAACCTCTGCAATTGTAATTATCCTCTTGTTTGTGGGTTACCCACCCTGGGGTATGCATTTGAGTATACTGCTACTCTGCCCCTCCTACCTGTCTTGTTGTGGTTCCTTCTTTATATCTTTAGTTGTAGAAGATCTTTTCTGCTAGATTCTGGTCTTTCTCATAAGTAGTTTCTCTGTAAATAGTTGTAATTTTGGTCTGCCCATGAGAGGAGGTGAGCTCAGAGTCGTCCTACTCCTTTTGGCCAAGCTACAGAAAATGTCTGGTCATTGAGTTTTTGATGCTTTTGGTGATGTTGTTAACAGTCTTTGTTACCTCTTTTATAAGGGCATGCATTGCCTGAGCATTTCACCAGAACTTCTTAGTGACCCACACACTTCTCCAGGAAGAGATCAGGCTATGCATAGTCTGCTACAGTGATGAATCCTTCAAGGTATATATCAAGTTGGTCTGGCTTTAGCTAAACATTGCTCTTGCAGATCCTGGAGAAAAAGCCAGCAATTAGGCCACCTAGAGTCACTATAAGGATCTGGTAGTCAGGTTTTAGTTCTTGGTGATGCCAAGGTAAGAGAAAGAGAGAAAACCTGGAAATGTTAGTTTGGAGGGATATAGCCAGATATTGAAAGTAACTGAAAGATTGAAAAATTTGGTACAGGTTGACAGTTTGGACAAGGTAGTAGGGTTCATTCCAGTTTACAGGTAGATGCCAAAAATGGTTTTTCCACAGTGGAAGAGAAAGTCAATTAAATCTCTATCAGACAAGACAGAATTTGCATATCCATCAGTTACTTGCAATTCACAAAGAGGTAGGAAATAGCTCAAAGAAAACTGACAGGGTCAGAATCTGATAACCCAGAAGGATGTGCTGTAGTTTTTTTACTGAAAAATAATCAAAAATATTTTTATATCTCATTTGTTTTCTTCATTCAGCCTTATTGAGATATAATTGACATACAGCACTGTATAGTTTTAAGATATACAGCATAATGACTTGACTTACATATACTGTGAAATAATTACCACAATGAATTTAGTTATCCATAATCTCATATAGATACAGTAAAAAAAAAAAATGTTTTTGTGATGAGAGCTGTTACGATCTACTGTCTTAGCAACTTTAAAATATACCATACATCAGTGTTAACTATAGTCATTATGTTGTACATTACATTCCAAGTAGTTATTTATCTTATAACTGGAAGTTTGTACCTTTCAACCACCTTCATCCAATTCACCCAGCCCCAACGCTCACCTTTGGTAACCACAAATCTGATCTATTTTTCTATGAGGTTTTTTTAAAAAAAATATTCCACATATAAGTGAGATCATTAGTATTTCTCTTTCTCTGTAAGACTTATTTCACTTAGCATAGTGCCCACAAGGACCATCCATGTTGTTGCAAATGGCAGAATTTCCTTCTTTTTTTGTGGCCGAGTAGAATTCTGTTGTATGTATATACCACGCTTTCTTTATCCATTTGTCTGTTGATGGACATTTAGGATATTTCCATGTCTTGGCTATGTAAATAATGCCACAGTGAACATGAGGGTACAGACATGTCTTCAACATAGTGATTTGCTTTCCTTCAGATATATACCCAGCAGTAGAATTGTTGGATCATATGGTAGTTCTATTTTTAATTTTTTGAGGAACCTCCATACTTTCCATAGTGGCTGTACCAATGTATGATCATCCAAACAGTGCACAAGGGTTCACTTTCTCCATACCTTGAGAGCATTTTTCTCTTGTCTTTTTGATGATAGCCATACTAACTGGTGTGAGGTGATGTCTCACTATGGTTTTGATTTGCATCTCCCTAATGATTAGTGATGTTGAGTACCTTTTCAGAAACGTGTTTTTTTCTACAGTTACCTCCCCCCCCTTTGAACAACAATAATATCAAAGAAATATTATTCTGGATCACAAAATAAGGCTGATCTCATTAGAGTTGGCCTGATTATTTACATAGAAACAGGAGTAATGATTTTGTATATAAGCCTTTTTTAAGTTTGCTGTAAGTTTTCATGAGGACTCTCAGACTGGAATGTAAAAGCCTGTTGAGGATAGGAAGGCAAGCCAAGAATTTGCCATCGCATTTTATCTTCAGTACCTGTAGATTTGGTTGAATCCCTCTTTTTTTGAGGTCAACAAAATATCCTAAGATTCCTTGCCTGTCAGGAAGTGATTTTCCTTACTCATTTATAAAGCTAGAAACCTGTACGTAAGGTATCAGGCCAGTTTTCTTAAGAGGGCTTTGTAAGCATTTGCTCTATAAAGTCAACCTTTGTTCCTTTCCTTGGAAGTGTCTAGTCAGTCTCATTAAATGAATCTCATTCCCAAATATGACATTCCAGAAAAAGCCTTGGTTGCATAACTGATGTTTCCAATTACGTTCTGTTAACAAGGAGGATAGACTCATTGAATCTATGCACATAACCAATATTGCCATGAAAATAAGAATACTCAATAAGAGTTCCCGAATTATAGAGGGATCAGGCAGGGAGAGAAAGATAAATGTTTCATTTCTTTTCACAAAAGCATAGTCTACTAAATTGTTATGAGTTAGAGATAGCTTACATGCAGAAAATAGAACACTAAAGTACTAGCAATATTCCTAACAAAACCTATAATCATCCTTCATCACTTCATTTAGTCCTATGTAATTAATCCCTGTTCCACTTGATTTCAGGTTTCCAGTTTCATGAACCCATCTGGTTTTCTACTAGAGTTCTGGAAATCCTGATTTTGGCCACTGGTATGGCCTCAAAGTTGTTTGATGCTATTAGAAACCTGTGCCCAAGAATACCCAGCTGGCATAGTCCTTTTCCATGGGTCTCTAAGACAATCCTTTGTTTAAGACAAGCATTCTGGCCTGTAGCTGATGGCAAATGCTTTCAGGGAAGCATCAGAGTAAAAAAAAGAAAACTATCTGTGGTTGACAAAAGACAAAATGGCTGTGGTTAACTTATTACCGATAATTTTCAAAATGAATGATCTGATGAGAGTTCATTATAAAAATAATGCATTTAACCAGGAAATTTGGTTTTGTGGCATGCAAAGCAAAATAAAGTCAATTCAGAAAGGTTTTAGACAAAATATCTATAAACATAGCAGTTAGCCGTATTTTCAAAGAGTGGGTATCTAATTTATGAAAATGGGTGAACACAATGCTTGCAGAGAAAAAGACCTTCAAATGTAACATGTAATAATCCTGAGACATAATACACCAAGAATACATCAAGCATTTATTTAGAGTATACCAAGAATATATCAAAAATATTAAGTAAAGAATGTCAAATCTGGAGTAGGTCCTGAACATCTTCATAAGACTCCATAGGCAAGTGATGGGAATTCTCAGTTGAAAACCATTGGCCTAGAACATACTGGATTTAATTTTAAGAAATAAAGTTGTGACCAAGTTAACACTTTAAAAAATAACTGAAATTATCACTAATAACATTATACTGTTGTTGTCTAATATCAAGAAGAACAGTACCAGGACTCTGATAAATGGAAACATCACTGACAGCAAGGACATTGATAAATCTCTAGGAAATTCAAGTAATTTCTTAAATATTTGTATTAATAACATTTTACCCATACATATTTAGCCTAGGGAAGGCTAAGTGGTTCTTCTGATTTGACAACACTTCCCACGTAACTCAAAACATATCAGATAAACCTAATAATTTCTAGCAACTCTTTTTACAAGGTGAAAGAACAAATCCTTTGTGAGTTTCCAGGGGCCTTGGGAAATTCAAAGACAGTTTTAGGTGCAAAAGATAACATTTAGGATTCGGTTTTAGGAAGGCAAAATGTCAGAACTTGTCAGGAGGTTTGAACATTTAATTAAATGGGATCATGGGTCAGTGAAAAACAATGCTTGGCTACCTATTTTATGCCAGTGACAAAGACAGATTTTAAAAGTAAATATTGGAATTAACATGATTGTAAAAAACCTTACATCTTTTAAAAGTGAGAACACTTTGTTTTCTTAAATAATCAGGGGCATGGTGAAGTCAACGTAAGGCACAGGAAATTATTCTAATAAGACATAGCCTATTTGCCTTCAAAGCAGATTACCAGAAGAAAAAGTAAAACCTGTTACAACCTCTTAAGAGCAGACCAGTAATCTAAGAAAATTGTGTCACTTAACAGAGAGAAAACCAAATTCTAGTCTTGCATCAATATAATATTTGAATTAAAGCTGTTTTTAAAATCTTATAAATAAATTTATCAACCTTAACTAGCTTGGACCACAACAAAATTCCTCATCCATGAACCTTTTACAACTTTTTATATCCTTTCAGGTTTTGTCTAACACTCTTTTCTTTTTCATTCTGGAACAACCAGTTCTTTTACTTTAGGACAAAACTATTTCCCTTCCTTAATAAAAATATACTCTCTATACCTTGCATGCAATATATCGATTATATATTTTAATAATTGGTAACTTCTGTTATGTAGAAAAAACTTGGAAGTGGATAATTATGAACTGTCATACACTAGCATTTTATACCAGACTAGCAAAGCTTGCAGATATACATTTCACAACTTTTTATAATCATACAAAGGATATAGTAGTATGTCCTTGTAGTAAAATTTCTCCAATTGGAAAAAAGTGAACATGTTCATTAATAAATCCAAATGTATACACCCTTAAAATTATGCCTAGCAATTAATTTTTCAGTATTTTATCTCATTTATAATGATCTAGGTATCACTAGATATCTATAATGATCTAGATATTACTGAATATCTATTAATTAACATCATTTAGCATAAATCTGTTTTCAGTTACCTAAGATCTTCAAAACTATCTTTTTTAAATACAGCTATATTGAGATATAATTCCCATACCATACAATTCACACCCCTAAGTGTACAGTTCAATGGTACATTATTAATTTTTAAAAATTGTGGTAAAAATATATGTATCATAAAATTTCCCTTTTAACCATTTTTAATTTCAGTTGCATTAAGTACATTCACAATGTTGTGCAACCATAACTACTATCCACTTTCAGGACTTTTCACCATCTCAAACAAAAACTCTGTACCCATTAAACAATAACTTCCCATCCCCCCTGCCCCAGCCCCTGTAACCTCTATTATACTTTCTGTCTCTATGAATTTATCTATTGACGGTACCCCATATAAGTGGAATCATACAATATCTGTCCTTTTGTATCTGGTTTGTTTCACTTAGCATAATGTTTTCAAGGTTTGTCCATGTTGTAGCATGTATCAGAACTTCATTCCTTTTATGGCTGAATAATATTCCACTGTATGTGTATACCATACTTGATTTATCTATTCATCTGTTGATGGACACTTGGGCTGTTTCCACCTTTTGGCTATTGTGAATAATACTGCAAAGAATATTGGCATATACAAGTGTATTTTGGAGTATCTGCTTTTAAATTCCATTGGCTATACACCTTGGGGTAGATTTACTGGGCCATACGTTAATTATATGTGTAGTTTTTTGAGGTACCGCCAAACTGTTTTCCATGGTGGCTAAATCATTTTACATTCCTCCCAGAAATGTATGAGGGTTCCAATTTCTCTACATATTATCTGACACTTATTCCATTTTTAAAAAAATGATAGCCCTCTTAGTAGGTATAAAGAGGTATATAATTATGGTTTTGATTTGCATTTCTCTAGTAACCAGTTATGTTGCACATCTTTTCACGTGCTTATTGGCCATTTGTATATCTTCTGGAGAAACGTCTATTCAGGTCCCTTACCCATTGTTTAATTGGCTGTCTTTTTGTTGTAGAGTTGTAGATGTTACATAGTCTAGATATTAAACCCTTATCAGGTATATGATTTCCAAATATTTTTTCCCATCCCATAGGTTGTCTTTTCACGTTCTTGATGATGTACTTTTATTTATTTATTTATTTTAATAAATTTATTTATTTATTTATTTTTGGCTGTGTTGGGTCTTCGTTTCTGTGCGAGGGCTTTCCCTAGTTGCTGCGAGCAGGGGCCACTCTTCATCGCGGTGCGCAGGCCTCTCACTGTCGCGGCCCCTCCTGTTGCGGAGCACAGGCTCCAGACGCGCAGGCTCAGTAGTTGTGGCTCAGGGGCCCAGTCGCTCCGCGGCATGTGGGATCTTCCCAGACCAGGGCTTGAACCCGTGTCCCCTGCATTGGCAGGCAGACTCTCAACCACTGTGCCACCAGGGAAGCCCTTGATGATGTACTTTGATGCACTAAGATCTTTAATTTTGATTAAGTCCATTATCTATTTTTTCTTTTTTTGCTCATGCTTTTGGTGTCATTTATAAGAAACCATTTCTGAATCCAAGGTCATAAAGATTTATCCTTGTTTTCTTCTAAGAGTTTTATGGTTTTTCCATTTATATTTAAGTTGTTGCTTCATTTTGAGTTAATCTGTGTATATGGGGTGAAGTAGGAGTCCAACTTCATTCGTTTGAATGTGGGAATCCAGTTCTCCTAGCCACCATCCACTGAAGAGATTATTCTTTCCCCATTTAATGGACTCGTCACTCTTGTCAAAAAGCAATTGGCCATAGATATATGGGTTTATTTTTGAACTCTTAATTCTATTCCATTGGTTGATATGTCTATCCTTATATCAGTACCACACTGTTTTAATCACTGTAGCTTTGCATTGTTTTAAAATTGGGAAGTGTGAGTCCTACAACTTTGTTTATCGTTTTCAAGATTGTTTTGGCTATCCAGGGCCCCTTGCACTTCCATGTGAATTCGAGGTTTGGCTTTTGCACTTCTGTTAAAAAAAAGACTGTTCAAATACTTATAGGGATTGCATTGAATCTGTAGATTGCTTTGGGTAGTACAGGTATCCCCAACTTTTCAAAAATTCTGAAGAGGAGTTTCACTTTTACAAGAAAAGGCAAAAAGCAAAAATAGCGTTCAGCATTTCTTTTGCAGGGAGCTGTTATAGAGGCAGCAAGCGCCCTGAGCAGCGAGAGTGGCACCACCAAGCTCTTTCCCTGGGAAATACACTCAGCATCAAGTTGCCATAGCTATGAACTGTGTCTGTGAATATCTGTGCTTTACCTCAATTTATTTTGTGCATCCATTAGCAAGATGTGTCCTCAGGTAGCCGCTTCTTTGCTTTACGCCATTTCAGTTTACAAAAGATTTCAGAGGAACACTCTACTTTATATTAGGAATATATAGGCCTTCTTTAATTTTTTTCAGCATTGTTTTATACTTTTCGTTGTGTAATTCCTCGGTTAAATTTATTCCCAGGTATTTTGTTCTTTTAGATGCTGTTATAAATGAAATTGCTATATTAATTTTCTTTTCTGACTTTTCATTTCTGATGTAGAAATATAATTGAATTTGTGTGTTGATTTTGTACCCTGCAACTTTGCTGAATTTTTTAATTAACTGTAATAATTTTCTTCTGTATTCTTTGGGATTTTCTACATAGAGGATCTTGTCATTGGTGAATAGAGATAGTTTTCCTTCTTCATTTTCAGTTTGAATGTCTTTTATTTATTTCTCTTGTCTAATTTCTCTGGCTAAAAATTCTAGTGCAGTGTTAAATAGCAGTGGTGAAAGTAGGGATCCCTGTCTTGTTCTCAATCATAGTGGGAAAGCTTTCAGTCTTTCGGCATTGAGTCTGTTGTTAGCTGTGGGTTTTTGATACATGCCTTCTATTATGTTGAGGTAGTTCCTTTCTATTTCTAGTGTTCTGAGAGTTCTTATGATGAAAGGGTATCAGATTTTCTCAAATGCCTTTTCAGTGTTGAATGAGATGATTGTGTATTTTCTTCCCTTGGTTATATTAGTGTGATGTATTATGTTGATTGATTTTATGCTCAACCTTGCATTCCTGGATTAAATGCCACTTGATCATGGTATATAATTTTTTTAATGCTTTCAATCCTGTTGTATTTTGTTTGGTTGTATTTTGTTTGCTAGTATTTTGTTGAAGATTTTTACATCTATATTCATAAGGGATATTGATCTCTAATTTTCTTTCTTGTGATGCCTTCATTCAACTTTGGTATCAAGGTAATGCTGGCCTCAAATAATGAGTTAGGAAATGTTCCCTCTCATATTTTTTGGAGGAGTTTGAGAAGGATTAGTGTAAATTCTTTAAATGTTTGGTTGAATTCATCAGTGAAGGCTTCTGGTTATAGACTTTACTTTGTTGGAGGTCTTTGATTACTGATTCAGTCTCTTTACATGTTTTAAGTCTATCAGGTTTCTCTTTTTTCTTTAGTCAGTTTAGACAATTTACATGTTTCTAGGAATTTGTCCATTTTTAATAGGTTATTTAACTTATTGGCATACAATTGTTCATACTATTCTCTTATAATACATTTTTTCCCTCAAAAGTCATTAATAATCCTCCCATTTTCATTTACAATTTTAGTTATTTGCATCTTTTCTTATTTTTCTTTTTTAGTCTAGCTAAAGGATTGTCAATTTTGCTAATCCTTTTGAAGAGCCAAATTTTGGTTTCATTGATTCTTTCTATTGTTGTTCTGTTCTGTTTCATTTATTTCTACTCCTTCCTTCTGCTAGATCTAGTTTTAGTTTGCTTTTCTTTTCCTAATTACTCAAGGTGTAAAGTTAGGTTTTGATTTGATATTTCTTCTTTTTTAAATTATTAGTTTATTTTTAGAGCAGGTTTAGGTTTACAGATAAACTGAGCAGAAAATACAGAGTTCTTATATACCTATTCTCCCCCTACCCCTGCCCACAGTTTCCCATATTATTAACATTTTGCATTAGTGTTGTATAACTGTTGTCATAGATGAATCAATATCGGTATGTTATTATTAACTAAAAATCCATTATTTACATTAGGGGTTCACTCTTGGTGTTGTACATTATATGGAGTTTCACAAATGTATAATGCCATGTATCATACAGGATAGTTGCACTGCCCTAGTAAGGTGCACCTGTCCTCCACCTATTCATTCCTCCCTCTCTTCCCCTGAACCCATGGAAACCACTGATCTTTTTACATTCTCCATATTTTTGCCTTTTTCAGAATGTCATAGCTTTTTCACTTAGTAATATGCTTTTAAGGTTCCTCCATGTCTTTTCAGGACTTGATAGCACATTTATTGTTGTTGCTGAATAATATTCCATTATATAGATGTACCATAGTTTGTTTATTCATTCACTTATTAAAGGACATTTTGGTTGCTTTTAAGTTTTAGCCGTTGTGAATAAAGCTAAAACTCTACATATTTGTTTGCAGGTTTTTGTGTGGACATAAGTTTTCAACTTATTTGAGTAAATACCAAGGAGTGCAATTGCTGAATTGTATGGTAAGAGCATGTTTAGTTTTGTAAGAAACTGCCAAACTCTTCCAAAGTGGCTGTACCATTTTGCACTCCCACCAACATGAGAGAAGGTTCCTGTTGTTCTACATCCTTCCCAGCATTTGGCGATGTCAGTGGTTTGGATTTTAGCCATTCTAATAGGAGTGTAGTGGTTCTTGTTGTTTGAATTTGCAATTCCATAATGACATATGATGTTGAGCAT
Source organism: Eschrichtius robustus (assembly GCF_028021215.1). Lineage (NCBI taxonomy): Eukaryota > Metazoa > Chordata > Mammalia > Artiodactyla > Eschrichtiidae > Eschrichtius > Eschrichtius robustus. The sequence continues at coordinate 26,165,502 of NC_090845.1, forward strand.
GTTTAATATGCTTGTTAGCCATCAGCGTTTCTTCTTTGGTAAGGTGCCTGTTTATATTTTTTACTCATTTTTAATTGAGTTGTTTGTTTTCTTAATCTTGAGTTTTAAGAGTTCTTTGTATGTTTTGGATAACAATCCTTTATCAGATATGTGTTTTGCAAAGATTTTCTCCCAGTTGGTGGCTTCTTTTCATTCTCTTAATAGTGTCTTTTGCAGAGCAGAAGTTTTTAATTTAAATGAAGTCCAACTTACCAATTTTTTCTTTCATAGCTCATACTTTTGGTGTTGTATCTAGAAAGTCATCACCAACACCAAAATTATCTAGATGCTTCCCTATGTTATCTTCTAGGGGTTTATATTTTTGTGTTTTGCATTTAGCTCTTTGATCCATTTTGAGTTAAATATTGTGAAGGATATAATATCTATGTCTAGACTCATTTCTTTGCATAGATTCCAATTGTTCCTGCACCATTTGTTAAAAGACTATTATTTCTCTATTGAATAGCCTTTGCTCCTTTATCAAAGACAAGTTGACTTTGAGTGGGTCTATTATGAACTCTCTTTTCTGTTGCGTTTATCTCCTCTATTCTTTCCCCAACACCACACTATCTTGATAACTATAGCTTTACAGTGAGTCTTAAAGTTGAGTAGTGTCACTCCTCTATGTTCTTCTTCAATATTATGTTGGCTATGATGGGTCTTTTGCCTCTCTATGTAAACTTAAGAATTAGTTTTGACAGTGTCCACAGAATAACTTGTTAGGATATTGGTTGAGTTTGCATTGAGTTTCTAGATCAAGTTGGGAAGAACTGATTTATTTATTTATTTATTTATTTATTGGCTGCATTGGGTCTTTGTTGCTGTGTGCGGACTTTCTCTAGCTGCGGCCAGCGGAGGCTACTCTTTGTCGTGGTGCACAGGCTTCTCATTGCGGTGGCCTCTCTTGTTGAGGAGCATTGGCTCTAGGCACGCAGGCTTCAGTAGTTGCAGAACACGGGCTTCAGTAGTTGTGGTGCGTGGGCTCTAGAGTGCAGGCTCAGTAGTCGTGGCACACGGGCTTAGTTGCTCCACGGCATGTGGGATCTTCCCAGACCAGGGATCGAACCCATGTCTCCTGCATTGGCAGGCAGATTCTTAACCACTGCACCACCAGGGAAGTCTCAGAACTGACATCTTAACAAAATTGAGTCTTCCTATTCATGTACATGGAATATGTCTCCATTAATTTCTTTTCATTTCTTTCATCAGAGTTTTATCATTTTCCTCATATAGATCTTGGACACATTTTATTAGATTTATACCTAAGTATTTAATATTTTTGGTGATAATGTAAATAGTATTATGTTTTTAATTTCAGATTCCAATTGTCCATTGGTATTATGTAAGAAAGCAATTGACTTTTGTGTATTAACGCTGTATTTTGCAAATATGCTATAATTGCTTATTATTAGTTCCAAATTTCTTCTTGTTGTTATTAATTTAGATGATCTATTTCTTCTTGTGTAAGTTTTGGCAGATTGTGTCTTTGAAGGAATTGGTCCATTCCATTTAGGTTATCAGATTTGTTGGCATAGAGCTGTTCCTCATAATCCTTTAATATCCTCTTAATAACTATGAAATTAGCAGTAATTGGCTCCTGAAATATCAGAAATAAATAAATCACTAATATCAGAAATAAAAATTTCTGATATTAGTGATTTCCGTCTTCTTTCTTTTTCTTACTTAGTCAGTCTAGAGGTTTGTAAGTTTTATTAACCTTTTCAAAGAACCATCTTTTGGTTTTGTTAATTTTCTCTGTTGATATCCTGCTTTCAATTTCATTGATTTCTGGTAATTTTTATTACTTATTTTCTTCTGCTTATGTTAGATTTAATTTATTCTTATTTTTCTAGTTTTCTAAGGTAGAAGCTTATATTATTCATTTTAGATTTTCTTTCCTAATAGCTGCATTCAATGCTATAGTTTTCCCTCTAAGTACTGCTTTTGCTGTATCTCACAATTTTGATGTTATGTTTTCATTTCCATTTCAAATATTTCTAAGTTCAAAATACTTTTTAATTCCTCCTGAGACTCGTTATTTGACCTGTGTGTAATCTAGAAGCATGTTGTTTAATCTCCAAATATTTTGGGATTTTCCAGCTAACTTTCTGTTATTGGTTTCCAGCTTAATTCTATTGTGATCTGAGAGCATAATACATATTATTTTAATTCTTTTAAATTTGTTAAGTTGTGCTTTGTAGTCCAGAATATGGTCTATCTTTGTTAATTTTCAGTGTCAACATAATGAAAATGTGTATTCTGCTGTTGTTGGATGAGTTATTATATAAAGGTCAGTTAGATTCAGTTGATTGGTACTGTTCAGTTGAATTCTGTCTTTAGAGATTTCCTACCTGTTGAATTTATTAATTACTGATAGAGGGGTGTTGAAGTCTCCAACTATAAGAGCGGATTCGACCATTTCTCCTTGAAGTTCTATCAGTTTATGGCTTATGTAGTTTGCTGCTCTGTTGGTAGTTAATGTTACACATTAAGGCTTGTAATGTCTTCTTGGAGAATTGACCCCTTTATCATTATTTAACACCTCTCTTTATCCCTGATAAGTTTCCTTGCTCTTATGCCTGCTTTGTTAGAAATTGATATAGCTATTCCAGCTTTCTTTTTATTAGTTTTAGCATGTAATATCTATATCTACCTCTTTATTTTTAATCAATCTGTGTTTTCATATTTAAAATGGGATTTTGTAGAGGATATATAGTTGGGTCTTCTTTATCCACTCTTCCAGTCTCTTTCTTTTTATTGGTGTATTTAGAACATGATGTCTAAAGTGATTATTCCTTCTCTAACAGCCTTCCTTTCTTTATATAGATCTGGGTTCCTTACCTATATAATTTTCCTTCTCTCTGAAGGACTTCTTGTAACATTTCTTGCAAGGCAGATGTACTGACTACACATTACCTCAATTTTTGTTTGTCTGAGAAAGTCTTTATTTCTCCTTCACTTTTGCAGGATAATTTCTCTGGGTACAGAATTCTAGGTTGATGGGTTTTTGTTTCTTTCAGCACTGTAAATATTTCACTCTGCTCTCTTCTTGTTTCCATGGTTTCTAAAGAGAAGATCAGTGTAATTCTTATCCTTGCTCCTCTTCAGTAAAGTGTTTTCCCCCACTCTGGATTCTTTCAATATTTTCTCTTTGTTTTTGATTTTCTGCAGTTTGAATATGCCATGCTTAGTAGTAGACTTTTTGGTATTTATCTTGATCGGTGTTTTCTCAGCTTCCTCCATCTGTGGTTTGGTGTCTGTTGTTAATATTTGAAAATTCTTAGTCATTATTACTTCAAATATCTCTTCTGTTCCTTTCTTCTTTCTTCTTCTGTTATTCTCATTATGTGTACGTTACACCTTTTGTAATTGTCTTACAGTTCTTGAATATCTCATTTTGTCTTTACATTCTTTTTTTTCTCTTTGCATTTCAGTTTTGGAAGTTTCTTTTTTTTTTAATTAATTAATTAATGTATTTTTGGCTGCATTGGGTCTTCATTGCTGTGCGTGGGCTTTTCTCTAGTTGAGGCAAGCAGGGGCTACTCTTTGTTGCGGTGCATGGGCTTCTCATTGCAGTGACTTCTCTTGTTGCGGAGCACAGGCTCTAGGCATGCGGGCTTCAGTAGTTGTGCCTCTCAGGCTCCAGAATGCAGGCTCAGTAGTTGTGGCACATGGGCTCAGCTGCTCTGTGGCATGTGGGATCTTCCTGGACCAGAGCTCAAAGCTGCGTCCCCTGCATTGGCAGGCAGATTCTTAACCACTGCACCACCAGGGAAGTCCTGGAAGTTTCTTTTGACGTATCTTAAAGATTACTCAATCATTCCTCCTACATGTCTAGTCTATTGCTGAGCCCATCAAAGGCATTCTTCATTTACTATAGTGTTTTTGATTTCTAGCATTTTCTTTTGATTTTTTATTGGAATTTCCATCTCTTTGCTTACATTACCCATCTGTAATCATATTTGTTTAAAATTCTTGGTGTGATACTACCACAATCTTTGCCACTCTAAATCTGATTCTCATACTTTCTCTGTCTCCTCAAGTTGTGTTTTTTGTCTTTTAGTATGGCTTATAATTATTCTGTTGAAAGCCAACCATTATGTGCTGGATAAAAGAACTGAAAGTTGCTCCAGTGGTTGTCTGTGCTCCTGGACTTCTGCCAGCTCTCTGTATCTTTCTGTGTGTCACTAAAATTTGGAGAGCAGCAGTTTTCCGTATTACCTCATCTCTGATAGATCTAAAAAGAGATGCTGATTTTCAGTTTGTTCAGTTTTTTCTTGTTGTAAGAATGAGAGTGATAATTTCAAAGTTCCTTACATGCCATGCCAGAAACAAGAAGTCTTTTTCATCTTTTCTAATGTATGCATTTACAGGTATAAATTTTTTTAGTGAGCAGTGCTCTTACTGTATCCCATGTGTTTTGCTATGTTGTGTTTTCATTTTCATTTGTCTGTAACTATTTTTTAATTTCTCTTTGATTTTTCTCTGATTCATTGGTTGTTTAAGTGTGTGTTATTTAATTCCCACAAATTTGTGAATTATTCGATTTTTCTTCTGTTACAGATTTCTAGATTTATTCTATTATGGTCAGAGAAGATACTTTGTGTTATTTTAACCTTTTAAAACTTATTAACGTTGTTTTGTGGCCAATATACAGTCTATCCTGGGGAATGTTCTGTGTGCATTGGAAAAGAATGTGTATTTTGCTGTTATTTAGTGGACTGTTCTATAAATACCTGTTATCTCTAGTTGGCTTATAGTGTTGTGCAAGCCCTCTATATCTTTATTGCTCTTCTGTCTAGATGTTCTATCCATTATTGAAAGTGGGGTATTGAAGTTTTCAATTCTGTCCATCATTGTTTCATATATTTAGGGGCTCTGCTATTTGTTGCATGTAGGTTTATAATTAGTATATCTTGTTGAATTGACCCTTTTATCAATGTACAGTGCCCTCCTTTGTCTGTTATAGTATTTTTTAACTTAGAATCTATTTTAAAAGGTATCAGTGTAGTGACCTTTCTCTATTTTGGTTGCTATTTGCATGGAATATCTTTGCAATATCATTCTTTTCCCTTTGAACATATTTGTTTCTTTTGATCTACAGTGGGTCTTTTGTAGATACCATATAGTTGGGTCATATTTTAAATGTATCTTACCAAATCTCTTCCTTTTGATTGGAAAGTTTAATCCATTAACATTTAAGGGAATTACTGATAAAGACTTACTTTTGCTAATTTGTTATGTGCTCTGTGTATGTCTTGTATCTTTATTACTACCTTATTTTTATTTTAGTTGATTTTTTGTAGTGAACCATTTTTATTCCTTTCTAATTTCCTTTTGTATATATTCTATCCATATTTTCTTTGTGGTTACCATAGGGATTGCATTTAACATCCTCAAGTAATAGCAAAATCTAATTTGAATTGACACTAACATAACAGAGAGGTACGCTGACTGCAGAAGAATCTTCAGTTTCCCAGCACATGGACCTGCTAGGGATTGGAGAGACTCCTGGCAGCCTAACTGGAGAGAAGTGGCTGGCTTGAAGTTTTCTAGGGCAACAGCATGTATTGGCAGTAAGCTTGGCAAAAGGGGACCTGAAGCACCAGAATGTTGGCTAGGTGGTTGCCAATAGGGCCATATATTTCACAGCACTGGATCTGGTTCATGTCTATAATGCCCCTGGGGACAGCAGTGTATGGGGACACTGCTGGGGACAGTGGGGACAGCAGTGTACAGGCAGTCTGGTTGCTAGAAGGGCCACCAGGGCATCAGTGCAAAGACAGAAATATCTGGAATTCCCCCCAGGACAACAATGTGTTAGCAGACACATGTATGGAGGGGCCATGGGGATTTAGAGGGTGGGATAGAACAAGGCTGAAAAGGCTCTAGTTCCATAGCAAGTAGGCTGGCTGATAGCCTATGACCCCTCAGTTCCCCAGCCCCAGGGCTGGCTGAAAGCCATAAGAACGCAATAAATGCTAGCAGGTAAACAGGCTATTTGTCACATGGTCCTCAAAGATACCAATGTGCCAAGGGGACAGTGCCCAAGAGGGTTCTATGTTATACACACATGTGCTGGATTATGGCTGGAAGGTCCCTCAGTTCCCCAGTGCAAAGCCTGTTCAGTGACCTAAAAGGCTATGGTTTCTACATCACAAGGATAGACTGATGTCTGAAGAACCTTTGGTTCCCCAGCATTCAGGCTGACTGGGTGCTGGAAGGAACCCTGCAGCCCTAGCAAGTGAGTATGTTGGCGGTCTAATGGTTTCTCCAGGAAACCCTGTGCAAAGGATAGCCGAAGCCTCAAGCTTCCTGAGCTTGTGGGTTGGCTTCAGGCCAGAGGGAACAGTATTCCCCAGCTCCAGGCATTTTATGTGATTGAATATACTCTAGTTTCCACAACAGTTTGGCAGGCCGATAACAGAAAAACCCTTGGATTCATAGAATGCCAGCAGGCTGTAGTAGGAGGAAGGCTGGAACCCCAGCTGGTGGGGAGTCTGGTGGCCAGGATGTTCCCTGAGGCACAAGCTCAACAGACAGTGGCTGAATGGTTTCTTGCTTTGTCAGCTTGTGGGCTGACCAAGGTCCAAAAAGCCCTATGGTACCCTTGGGGAAGGCCAATACTATAACCTAAAATGGTCTGATTTCTACTGCAAGTGGACAGACTGGTGGCCAAAGAACCCTTGGTCCTTCAGCCTGAGGATATGCTGGGGTCAGTCAGGAACATCTGAACCCTAGATGGTGGGAAGACGGTAGCCAGAAGGTTCCCCAATGCACTAGTGTGCTGGAGGTATGGTGGCTGAAAGGGTCCCCTGAAGTGCCATTGTGCTGGAAAGATGATTGCTTAACAGGTCCCTATATTTCACAGCACTATAGTGGGCAAATGTACACAAGCAGTCTGGTCTCAGAAAAGGCCCATAGCGTATCAGTGCAAGGTTAAAACATGTCTGGAAGTGCTCCAGAGTACCAACATGCTGGCTGGCACATGTCCAGAAGAGCCCCAGGTTCCTAGAGGTCAGAATAGACCTGATGGTGGTCGGAAGTTTCCTCAGGGCACCAACAAGTGGGGAGGGCAGGACTTACAGTAGCCAAAGGGACTCAGACAGCTGAGCCAAAAGGCCAAGGGTAACCCAGTTGAGGTCTGTACTGTGACTGAACATGCTCTGGTTCAGCAGCAGAGTTGCAAAATGATAACCACAAAGCCTCCAGGTCACTAGCATGCCAGGAGAATGTGGGCGGGAAGAAATTCCTGAAAGCCAGAAAGGCCCTCCTGACACTAACATGATGGAAGTAACAGGGGCCAAAGGGACACCAGTGTGCTGGACATGTGGTTCTCAAAACGGTCATATAATCTATAGCATGAGATCTAGCTAGAGCCTTTAAGGGTCCGTGGGACTCTAGTGTACGGACAGTCTGGTGACCAAAAGGGCCCACAGGGAAGGTGGTGTCCAGAATTTCTACCCGTGGCACCAGCGAGGTAGCAGGTAAGTGACAGGAAGAGTCCCAGAACTTGAGAGGGCACAATTGAAACCATGCAGAAAGGCCTCATCTTGCTGATAGCCTAGTAGGAGGACCCTATGGTTCCATCATTTAAGGACAATCTGGGGACCTGAAGGATCCCCGGAACCCTAGGAAGAGGGGAAGAAGTTTCACCGGGGAACCCGCATGAAGGACAGACGATGGCCTAGAGGGCTCATGATTCTCAAGCTTGCAAGCTGACTGAAGGCCTGAAGGGCCCTCTATTCCTGTTTGGGATGCTAGGGCCATAAACTAAATGCTCTCATTTCAGTCACAGGTAGGCAGGCATGTAGCTAAAGAATCCTCAGTTCCCCAGAGCATACACAGACTGGAGTCTAATAGGAAACCTGGAACTCTAGCTGTTAGAAAGTCTGGTGACCAGAAGGTTCCCTATGGCACAGCCCAGATGGAAATGCAGTGGTGAAAAGGGCCCCCTTGCACCACAGTTCTGGTTGGATGGCTTCCAGTAGAGCCCTGTGTTCCACAGCACTGGACAAGGCTAGTGCCCATATGAGCTCTCCTAGAACCCAGGGCAGGCAGTCTGGTCTGAGAAATGACCCAGCATACAGGCTAACAGTCTCTGGAAGTGCTCCCAGTGTACCAGCACATTCTGGAAGAGCCTGTAGGAACCTAGAGATCAAGATGGACAGGATGCCCAAGGGCTACAGGTTCTACATCCTACAAGAGGAGTGAAGGTCAGAAGGGTACACAGTTGCCCAGCTTGCAGGCCAACTAGTAGCTCTTAGGACACGTGGAATTCTGGGGTCTAGGGTGGATGGTGATCAGAGCATGCTATGTATACTAACTTCTGCAAAGGCTCTTGACAAAAGGATTCCAGGTTCCATTTCAAATGGGACAGCTGAGGACTATAAGGGCCATAGTTTCCCATGCCTGTCTGGTAACCAGAAGGTTTCTAGTTTGTGTATCACACTATCAGGCTTGTGGCCAAAGAACTTTTGGTTCCCAGGCAAGCAGGATAACTCCAGGCCAGAAGGAACCCAGGAAGCATGGCGAAGGGGTACATTGGTGGTTGGAAAATTCATCAGTGCACCCACATTGGGGGGAAGTATGGTGGCTGAAAGGGCTCAGGTTTCTTAACTGAAAGTGCCCAGTGTATTCCAGTGCGAGGCCTGTATTAGGACGGAAAATGTTCTGGTTTCAACAGCATGTGGGAAAACTGGCGGCTGGAAATCACCCAGGTACCCAGCACACCAGCAGACTTTGATTACAAATTTAGGGCCAGAAGGGCCTTCACGGCATTAACGTTACGTGGAGTGAGGTGCCTGAGTGGGACCAGGGGCACAGGCATACTGGAAAGTATGGTTCACAGTAGGGCCATGTGTTCCTCAGCACAAGATTTGGCCACGACCCATGGGACCCTAGGTTTTAGGAAGTATAGTTGCAAAATGGGCCCTCAGGGCAGCAGTGCCAGGTCAGATGGTGTCCTGAGCTGCCTCCCATGGCACCAGTACAGCGGCAGGCACATATCCAGAAGAGTCCCAGGGACTGAAAAATCAAGATGGACTCTGACCAAAATGTCTTGTCCTGCTGACAGACTAATAGGAGGAACCTGGGTTCCACCGCGTAAGTGTGATTGGGAGCCTGAAAGATCCCCGGAACCTTAGTGAATGGACATGTTGGTGGCAGGAAGATTCTTTGGGGTCCCCACAGGAAGGACAGACGGTGGCCTAGAGGGTTCATGATTCCTGGGCTGGAAGTGCAGATAATATCTTAGTGAGGCCTGTACTGTGAACAAAGGTGTTCTGGTTTCAACATCAGGCCCACAGTTCCCCTGGGGTATGGTAGTGCTATGAGGGGAAATGGTCTCCTTCCACCACCGGTGAGCAGGCTGGTCGTCCAAGAGAGCAACACAGTTCTTGGTTCTCCAGAGTGCACACAGGCTGGCAGCTGGCAGGAATCCTGGAACCCTAGCTGGTGGCAAGTCTGGTGGCCGGAAGGTTCCCCAGGGCACTGTGCAGATGAAGGTACGGTGGCGAAAAGGGGCCATCTTGCACCAGGGTTGTAGATAAATGGTTACTTATAGGGTTCTGTGTTCCACAGCACTAAGCAGCCTATTGTCCTTATAGAACCCAGTGCACAGGCAGCCTCGTCTCAGAAAGTACCCCCAAGAACACCAGCGCCAGGGCAGAAAGTTACCAGAAGTGCTCCAAGTGGAAGTGTCCTGAAAACCTTCTTGTTCCCGGATGTCAGGATGGAAAACAATGCTCAGTGGGCTCTGGGTTCCACAGCCTATAGGGAGGGTGACTGTGGGAAGGGTATGTGCAAATGGTGTAGCTGAGCACTGGAGGGGCCAAATATCCCTAGAACTAGGTCTGACCAGTGGCTGGAAGAGTTCTCATTTCTGCATCATGCAGGCAGGCTGGTGGCCAAAGAACCTTCAGTTCTCAGGCATGCTAGAAGACTCTAGTCAGGAAAGAACCCTGGAACCCTAGCAAGGAGCCACGTACCTGAACCGAAAGTACCCATGTTACCTCAGTGTGTTATGTACTATGACTGAAAGTGCTCCCATTTCAACAGTAGGCAGCCAAACTGATGGCTGGAAAGCCCCCAGGTCCCAAGCACACTGGTGCATTGTAGATGGGAACTACCCTAAAACTCTGTGGTGAAGAAGGCCCTCATGACACTAATGTGGTAGAGTTTGGGTGCCAAAATGGGTCTGGAATACCAGCATTTTACAAGTATGGTTTCCAATAGGTCTATATATTCCACAGCACAGGCTCCGGCTAGGGCTGATGGGACCCCCATATGCAGGTACTGTTTCCGCCTATATGGCCAGCTGGGCAGCAGTACTAGGGCAGATGTTGTCCAGGAGTAATGCCCATGCTACCAGCGAGGGGCATGGAAATGTCCCAGGCATGAGAGGGCAACATAGCCCAAGAGCAAAAGGCCTTGTTCTGCTCTCAGTCTAATTGGAGGAGCCCGGGTTTCCATCCCATGAGGATAATGTAGGAGCCTTCATTATCATCAGAACCCTACTGAGCAGTAAGGTTGTTGGCAGGAAGGTTCTCTAGGGCACCAACAAGAGGGACAGCTAGTGGCCGAGAGAACTCACGATTCCCCAACTAGTAAGCTCTCAGTTCCCCTGCAGGATGATAGTGCTGTGACCCCAAATGCTCTCCACCTAAGGCGGGAAGACAGGTCGCCAAGAATCCTCGGTTCTCATGAATGTTCACAAAGTGGGGGCCAGTAGGAAACCTAGAACCCTAGCTAGCAAGAAGTCCGATGGCCAGAGGTTCCCTGGGCACTTACAGATGTGGTGGGGAGGGACTTCCCTGGTGGCGCAGTGGTTAAGACTCCACGCTCCCAATGCAGGGGGCCCGGGTTCGATCCCTGGTCAGGGAACTAGATCCCACATGCATACCGCAACTAAGAGTTCGCATGCCACAAGTAAGGAGGCTGCAAGCCTCAACTAAGACCCAGCACAACCAAATAAATAAATAAATATTAAAAAAAAAAAAAGATGCAGTGGAGAAGAGGCCCCTTGCACCACATCTGTGGGTGGATGGTTGCCAGTAGGGCAGTGTGTGCCACAACTCCGGTGCAGGATAGTGCCCATATGGGCTCTCCTGGAACCCATTGCACAAGTAGTTTGGCTTCAGAAAGAACCCACAGGGCACCTGCACCAGGTCAGAACATGTCCGGAAGTGCTCCCTTGGTGTGAGTGCCCTGGACCAAACGTGTCCAGAAGAGTCTTAAGGGACCTAGAGTTCAGGCTCTGAGTTTCACAGCCTACAAAGATGGTGATGATGTGAAGCATATCTGGTTTCTCCAGCTTATGGACAGGCTAGGGCCATAAGGACACGTGGAACTCTAGGTGCTGGACCAGATGGTGCTTGGAAGGTGCCCAGGGACACTAATTTGTGTGGAGTTCCATGTTTGAAAGGGTTCTAGGTTCTTTTTCAAATGGGATAGCTGAGGACCATTCCCAAGGCCAGGCCAGGCTGGTGACTGGAAAGGCCCTGATTTCTGCACCACAGTGTCAGGCTGGTGACCTAATAACTTTAGGTCTGCAGGGAAGCCGAACAATTCTAGACTCTAAGGAACACCGGAATCTAAGGGAGGAGACACGTCGTTGGCTTGAAAGTTCATTGCTTCATCCATGCTGGTGGGAAGCACGGTGTCTGAAAAGGCTGAGAATCCTTAGCTGTGGGGCTCACGGTACATAATCCCAAGTCTGATACTGTGACCAAAAGCACTCTAGTTTTAAAAACCGACAGGTAAAGTAATAGCCAGAAATCCCCCTGTTCCTGAGCATGTCAGTGTACTCTGAGCAGTAAGAACTCCTGGAAACTTCCCTAATGCGATGTGGAGTATGGTGCCTAATTGGGACCGAGGCCACCAGAGTACTGGAAGTGTGGTTTCCAATTAGGCTATATATTCCACATCACAGGATCTGGGGAGGGCCCACCTGACGCCAGTTCACTGGCAATCGGGCTAAATCAGGGCCCCCAGGCAGCAGTTGCATGGCAGATGGTGTCGGGAAATGCCCCCTGCGGCACCAGCGTGGTAGCAGGCAAGAATCCAGAAGAGTCCCGGGGCCTGAGGGCTCATCAGGTTGATGGCTGAATGAGAGGAGCGCATGTTCCCTCCTTATGAGTACGGTTTGTGGACCTGAAGGATCGCCGGAACCTTGGTGAGAGGGAAATTTAGCGGCAGGAAAATTTCCTGGGGCACCCGCGAGAGGGCAGACGGTGGCCGAGAGGGCTCATTTAATCCCACGATTGCTAGCTAATTGAAGGCCTGAAAGGCTCACAGTTCCACCTGGTCGGTGTTAGTGCCGTGAGGAGAAATCCTCTCCTTTCACTGCAGATGCGCAGGCTGGTTGCCCAAGAACCTTTAGTTCCCCAGAACAAATTCAGGCTGGGGGCCGGTGAGTATCCCGGAACTCTAGCGGCCAGGAAGTCTGGAGGCCGGAAGCTTTCCAGGTATACCAGCTAGATGGAGGTGCGGTGACGCAGAAGGGCTCTCTCGCCCCAGGGATCTGGATGGATGGTTGTTTATAGGGTTCCGTGTTCCACAGCATTAAGCAGCCTAATGTCCTTATGGGATCTCCTGGAACCTAGTGAGTGGGCAGCCTGGTCTCAGCACCCCTAAGACACCAGCACCGGGGCAGATACGTGCGGGAGTGCTCCCGGCATGCCAGCGCCCCTGGACGGCTCGTGCCAGGAAACCCACCTCCAGGTTAGTAATGATCCCCAACGGACTCTGGGTTCCATAGTCTGCAGGGCGGATGGTGGTCAGAAGGTATATGATTCCCCACCTCGCGGGCTGGCTGGGGGCCATAAGGACATATGGAACCCCGGAGGCCGGGCCGGATGGTGATGGGAAGGTGCCCAGAGACACTATCTCGTGGGAGGCCCTAAACCAAAAGGATTGTAGGTTCTGTTGAAAACAGAGCAGCTGAGGACTGAAAGGGCCATCAGTTACCCAGTTCAAGGCCTGTCCAATGACCATAAGGGTTTTGGGTTCTCCACCACAGTGGCATTTTTGTATCAGAATACCATTTGGTTCCTAGGTACATGTGATGACTCGGGGCCAGAAGGAGCCCTGGAACCTTAGTGAGAGGCCATGTTGGTGTTTGGAAGATTTCCCTGGGTAACCAAGTGAGGAGCCGGGGGAAGTGGGGGTTAGGGAAAGAGGAGGATGGATGGGGTCTGAAAGGCTCAGATTCTGGATCCGAAAAGGCCCACGATATCCCAGAAGGCGTCCTAAACTGTGACTGAATATGATTCGGTTTCAGTAGCAGATAGGCAAATTGATGGCTAGAAATCCCTGGGACCCGGACATGACCGTGTACTGTGGGTAGGAAGGACTCCCAGAAATTTATGGGAACATAAATGCCCTCATGACACTAACACGAGAGTACAAGTATGGTTTCCAGTAGGGGGCGTATATTCTCGACACGAATTCTTACTTCAGCCCATAGTATTCTAGTACACAGGCGGTCTGGTCACAAAAGGACCCCCAGGACAGCCAAGCCAGGGAAGATGGTGTCTGAAAGTGCTCGCTCGGGCATCAGTCCAATGTTAAGTAGGCATCCCGAGGAGTCGTGGGGTGGGGCGGTGCTGAGAAAGTGAGAATGACCCAGACAAAAAGAGCTAGTCCTTCTGAAAGCCGGGTAAGAGGACCTCATGATTGCGTTGTGTAAAGACAATATGGGGGTCTGAATAATCACTGGCACCCCAGTGAGTGATCAGGTTTTTGGCAGGAAGATTCCTTGGTCACCTGTGTAAGAGACAGATGGTGGCCGCGAGGACTCAGGACTCCTGAGATGGAGGGCTGAGTGATGGCCTGAAAGGCTCACGATTCCCCTGCAGGGTGGCAGTGCTGTGACTGAAAATACTCTCCTTTCCACCTCAGACAAGCCAGCAGGTCGCCAAAGAACACTTAATTCCCCAGAGCATGCACAGAGTGTGGGCCTGTAGAAAATCCGGCACCATAGATAGTATCAAGTTTGATGGGCGGAAGGTTTCCTGGGTCAACACCCAGATGTATTTGAAGTGGCAAAAAGGAGCCCCGTGCTTCAGATTTCTGGATGGGTGGTTGCCAGTAGAGAACTCCATTCTAAAGCAAGGGTGCAGGCTAGTGTACATAAGGGCTCTCCTAGAACCCTACGCAAAGGTAGTGTGGTCTCAGAAAGGACCCACAGGTCACCAACACCAGAGCAGAATGTGTCCAGAAGTCCTTTCTGAGCGCCAGTGGCCAGGGCAGCATGATTCCGGAGGAACCCCCTTGGGTCCTACCTATCAAAATGAATGAGACACACAGAGGGCTCCAAGTTCTGCAGCCTATTGTGAGGGTGATGGTCACAAGGGTACACAGTGCCCCCAAATAACGGTGAGACTAGGGGCCATAAGAACTCTAGGAACCTTAGATGCTGGGTTGGCTGGTGATTGGAAAGTGTCCAGGGACACTAGCGAGCAAGCCAGGTGACTGAAAGGGTTCTAAGTTCCATGGCACACGAGCTAGCGGAGGACTGGAAGAGCTCTTGGCTCACCGCAGCCGGGCCTAACTCGTGACCCAAAGGCTTCTAGGTTCTGCATCACGGGGGCAGGTTCGTGGCATAAGAACCTTCGGTTACCGGGCACGTGAATGATAGCAGGCCGGAAATAGTGCTGGAACCTTAGAGCAAGGGTACTGTTGGTGGTGCGTAATTTTAGAGGGTACCTGAGCTGGGGGAAGGATGGTGGCCGAAAGGGCTCAAATTTCTTAGTTGAAAGGGCCTGGGGTATCTCGGTCGGAGACCTGTACCTGGATCGAATGTGTTCCGGTTTCAGCAGTACGCAGGCCGTCAAACTTGGCTGACAGCCCGTGATTCCCATTGGACTGTGGGCAGGAAGGACCTCACGAAAACTTTTAAGGCTGGAATGGCCCTTATGACACTTAACAGGATGGGAGTACTGGGGCCAAAGGGGACCCCAGGCACCAACAGACTGTTAGTACGGTTTCCAGTAAGGTCGTATATTCCACAGCAAGGATTCTTTTCTTTTCTGTAGACTACTTCTTATCTTTATTAGAGTTATTTGCATTTTTGTAGCATCAAATGTTTATATCAAAATTCCTCTCTGACACAGGAGGGCAAAAATGTTGCTGAACTATACAGGTAAATGAGTCTAATACTGGATTTTTTTTTTATTGTAGTTGACAATACTGTGTTAGTTTCAGCTGTACAGCACAGTGCAGCTTATATTGCCTTATAGGTTATTACAAGGTACTGGGTGTATAATTCCCTGTGCTATACAGTAAATCCTTGATCACAGCAAGGATTCTTAATTCAGTTCGTAGGACCTCAGTGCACTGACAGTCTAGTTGCCAAAAGGGTCACCATGTCAGGAGAAATGGTGTCCGGAAGTACCCCACCAAGGCATCATTGAGGTGTCAGGCATGTACACAGTAGGGTCCTGGGCTGTGAGCAGGAGCTATGGCTTGCTGGGCCCAAGGCGTAAATTCCACCTCCTGCTGAAGTGCTGGTAGGAGGAGCCTATGCTTCCACTGAGGGGTGTGAAGAATCCATAGAACCCTATGGAGGAGGCTGGTTGGTGGCAGGAAGGTTACCCTGGGGCACCAGCTGGATGGGTGGACGGTGGCCCAGAGGGATCTTACTTCATCACTTTGCTGACTTGGAGCGGTTGAGGCCTACCCCTCCCCAGCCAGTGGCTAGTGCCATAACCAAGTGCTTTCCTTTCCACAACAGGCGGACTGTCTGGTCACTAAAGAACCCAAGACTCACTAGCGCATATATAGACTAGGGATTCCAGAGGGAATTCGGATCTCCTGCTGTCGGGAAGTCTGGTGGCCGGAAGGTTTCTCGGGGGCACTGCCCGGAAGGTGGTGTGGTGGCGAAAATGTTCCCCTTGCAACAGTGTTCTCGATAGGTGTTTGTCAGTAAGGCCACATATTCCTTAGCAGTAGAGCAAGCTGGTGCCCATAAGGGCTCTCCTGGAACCCAGTACGCAGGTAGCATGGTCTGATAAGGGACCCGCAGGGCACCAGCGCCAGGGCAGAAGGTGTCCGGAAGTGCTTCAGGGTGTCAGTGCCCTGGACCGCATGTGTCTGGAAGAACTCCAGGAGTCCTAGATGCCAGAGGTGTCTGTTCTATAGCCTGTGGTCTCAAGGGTATATACTTTTTTGATGACTTTGGGCCAGAGGAGCTCTGGAATTCTAGTGAGGGGTTAAATTGGTGGTTGGAAGGTTCTCCAGGGTACTAAGGCCGATGGGGGCGGAGTGGGTAGGGATGGTGGCCGAAATGGCTCAGGTTACTAAGCTAAAAAGGAATCTGGAGCAGTGAGGCAAACTTATAGTCAAAATCTCTGGGCGCACAGTATCGACTGTGGACGGAAAGGTTTTCCTGAAACGCTTAGGGGTGGAAGGGCCCTCATGACACCAATACGATGGTAGTATGCTGCCAAAAGGGCTCCAGGGAGCTGGAAGTTTAGTTCGCAAAAGGGCCATATTCCACAGCAAGGATTTTGGGCCGGGCCCCTGGCACAACCGTGCGTGGTAAGTCTAGTCGCCAAAAGGGCCTCCAGTTGCAGAAGTGCCTCCCACAGCCCTGTGCCTCTCTCCCGTGACCCCAGTGAAGTGATAAGAGTCCAGCTGTCTGATTGGGAAAGATGTCTCCAGACTGAAAGACCTGTTGACGGCCTAGTATGAATTGCTCGGATTTACGCCTTATAAGGACCATCTGGGGGCCTGAAGGATCCGCGGAACCCTGGCGAGGGGGCAGGTTTCTGGCCGGAAGATTCCAGGGCGCCTGCGCGGGCGAGAGACAGTGGCCGAGAAGGCTCGTGTTTCCCGAACTTGTGAGCCGACTGAAGGTTGAAGGACTCCTGCTACCTCTGCTGGATGCCAATGTTGTGACTGTAAGTGCCCTCCTTTCCTTAGCAGAGGGGCAGGCTGATTGCCGAAGAACCTTGGGTTCTTCCGCGTTCACACAGGCTGGTAGGAAGTTTGGTGGCCGGAAGATTTCCAGCTGCACTAGCGTCATGTAATGGGCGCCCGAAGCTCTACCGCCCTGGAAGGATGATTGCCAATAGATCCTTGTGTTCCACAGCAAGGGAACTGGCTACCATAAGGTTATCCTGGAACACGATTTATGTGCAGTATGGTCTCAGAAAGGACCCTTAGGGTACCATCGCCAGGGCAGAAAGCGTCTGGAAGTGCTCCCGTGCATCACCGAGTTGGCAGGTAGGTTTCCAGTAGCGTTCTGGGGTCTGAGAGGGTGAGGTGGACTCAGGCAGGAAGCGCCAGCCCTGCCGGTGGCCTAGTAGGAGTTGTGGATTTTACAGCACCTGGGTTTCGGAAAGGGTCCCAGAGGCACTACCATGCGCGTGGGATGGTTGCTAATAGGGCCCTAGATTCCTTTGCCAATAATTTGTAGCCTAAGGTTCAAAGGCCTTTGGGACACCAGTTCATGGACAGGCTGGTTGGTGGCCATACGGGTCTTTGAGGCTGTATCTGGAGAGCTGTAAGGTGGTTGAAAGGTACCCCTGGCTCCCAGGGTGTGGTCAGACTGGTGCCCATGAGGAGTCTTTTTTTAGCCTGTAGTCTTCTGGGTTCATTGTGTCACAAGATCAGAAATAGCAAAACTAAAACCAATGAATCATCAAAGTAGTAATTAGTAAAAGTTTATTGTGCACATACCAAAAGACAGTTTGCAAACTGGAGCATTCAAACCAAAACATGAAATGAAGCTCAGGGGTATGTTGTTATAAAGCAGTTTATATAGTGAGAAGACAGTGACTTTATTTCGCACAGTGGTTGGTTATAATATTGGAATTTTCTTAAATAATAGGGAATTGGTCAGTAGTTACTTCCTTTCGGTCCTGGGAAAGAGTTTAAGTTTTGTTTATGATTTCCAGACGCATAAACAAGAAATGACCCAGGTTAAGTTAATCTTGTAAAATAAGCTAAATTAAGCTTTGCTTGTTTGACTAAACTGGTTTTGTCTGCTCAGGGAATTTTCAAGGCTGCTCTCCATTTGTTCTTGATTTTTACAACTATATGAGGGTTAAATAATGGCTGGAAGGGCCCCTGAGTCCCAGAATTCTCAGTGGCTGTTCCTCAGGTGCTCTCTGCTGCTAGAACTCATATCTAGTACTTTTCCACGGAGAAATATATCCACTACAATTCTAAGTTCAACCAAGCTGCCTTTTACAAATGCAGATGAAAAATTTTTTAAAGCAAGTGATTTGGAAATTTATCATTCTTGCACTCTTACAGAGAACTCTTATTGAATAAACAAAAGACAATTGGGGAAGTTGTATCCAGAAAATGTTGCAATGAAAATTGTATCCATATAAATACAGGGAAGTTTAAATAGTTTTGATTAATATTATTATAGAAGATAATATACAAATTGTAGCTCCTGAAACAAAAGCTATGTATGCATAATTAAGATATAACTCCAGTCTAAACAAAAATACCAGTCAGTATATTCCTATAGTAGAAGAAAAGGGAAACACAAACTGGCCTTAGCTGCTTCTGCTTTGGGGATGGATGCAGGCATAAATTTTTGCTAGTAGAAATGATTCTTTTATTGAAAAAATTTAATTTCCCTCATGATGGAGAAAGATAAGACTATGGCTTGGATAAATCAAGCTGAATTGCTCTGTGCAATAAAGTATGATCAGATTGAAAATTTCCTTTGGTAAATTATGCGTGTATATAATAAATATGTGTAAATAATATTTGTATATGATATGTATATTTTATATATTTGAATATATATGTGTATACATATACACACACACACACACACCTTATATATGCCAAAATGTTCACTTTGGCAAGGATTAGATCCAGAAGATAAACATTTTTATGATGACATGAATTCAGGGACTTGGTGAGCAGCATTGTTAAGATCTTTTCTGTCCTGTGCTGGCTTATATTCCCCTGTATTATATTATTCCAAACCATTAGGAAATCTCAGTTATATGCATCAACCTTATATTTATATGACAGTGAAGGAACCAGATCTGTGGTGAGTTTGACTTGTCAAGCCCAAAGCAGAGCTTAGAGTGAGAGGAACAAGAGACAACAGAACATCCAAGTGTAGGAAGGGCCGAACCAGGAATTAGATGCCAATTAATTTATTTTACCCCAAATACCAGAGGCAGTTAGTTGAAGGATCAGTAAAACACTGAATTACTCTAATGCAAATTGAGAGGAAAAAAATTAATTACCAGGGTTTTTTTTCACAAATTAACTGAGAAACATAAGTTTGAATAAGATATTTATATTTATAAAGATCTCAAGTCAAACTAAACACAGACTGTTTATTTTAGAAATCACTAGGAAAGAGAAAAGAAGGAAAACAGGATATATAGAAAAGGATATGTTGGATGGCTTTTTTGATATGTCAACTTGGCTAGACTACAGTTCCCAGTTATTCAAACACTAAGTTTTGCCGTGAAGGGGTTTTTCAGATATAATGAAAGTCTCTAATCAACTGACTTTCAGTCAGGTTCGGTCTGACTTATTCAGTTGGAAGGCCTAAAAACAGAGCTGAGGCTTTCTTGAGAGAGAGAAGATATTCCAACTGTGCACGGTAGTGTCCACCCATGCCATGGACAACTTTCACCATGCTCAAAATCTTTCTTTCCTGACTGCCTCTGAACAGAGCTTTGGCCCATGTCCATGCATTACAACCTTTTCATGATTGTCCCTTCCTGACTCCCTGCCCTATAGATATTGTACTAACCAGCCACCATGATCATGTAGGCCAATTGCTTGTAATCTCTCTGTTAGGTAGGTAGGTAGGTAGTTATGTAGATATTTTTATATATCTCTATGTAAATATTTTTATATCTTACTGGTTCTGCTTCTCTGGTTAAACTGACTGATTCATTGTGACAACAACGAGAAGACTAGAAATATCTTAAATGAAATATTTTGAAACTGATGAATATTTTTTTTAAAAGGTAAGGAAGGTATGAAAGGAAAAGAGAAGAGGGTGATTGATAGAAAACTCTAAGAGGTAGTCATTTGGTAAATAGAATAATCTAGTTAAGCAAAATTAGATGTGAGAAATGGGAAAATAACAAATGTATGTGAAAATGAAAGGATTATAGGAGGCTATTTTCTGCAGCTCAAGGTTAATAGATTTTCTAGTGTTATATAAAATCCTGAAATTGACTCAAGTACGGTTAGAAAACCACACTAAACCAATTAACTACGGAAGAAATAGAGATTGTAGTCAAACGAACTACTCTCTCAAAACCTGGCCAGGTGTTATATATATCATTTCTTTCAACTCTTTGGGAATAGATTGAATGTATAACATTAGTTTTTCAAGTCATAATGAATAAAGAACCATTATAAAGATATTTATATTAAGCTAGAAAATAGCTATATCAAATCAACACAACTATTGCTTCTTTATTTTCGCATATAAATTCTATATAAAATATTAGCCAATATAATCAGAATCACATTAAAAGATTAATACTTCAAGACAAACAGGTATTCATACTACAGCTTAAAAATCATTGATATGAGAATTTTAATATGCCAAAAATAATCATAAGATCATTTTTATAGAAGTTAATATTGCATTTGATAAACCTTAATATTTATTCCTAATAATAAAACTCCTTACTGAAAGGAAAATATAAGGATACTTCCATAATCCTTAATGTAATAAATGTATGTGTTGTTTATATCAGTATTTACACACACACATGCATGCACACATATCAGTAGAAACACACTAAATGATAAAAGACCAGAAACTTTTCTATTAAATTCAGAAAAGGAATGAAATGCTTTGAACGTTTTACTTAAAACTATTACTTTGAACATTTAGAAATGCTAGCAAAAAAAAAAGGGAAACAATAGAAGTTATGAATATTGAAAAGGTGACAAACACCTTAACTGATACATCATATGACTCTATACCTGAAAAATTCTACAGAATAGACAAAAACAAAAATTTTAAGAATTATTAGAGCATTCAGAAAGTTGGCTAATTAAAGTTAGAATGTTAAAATCAATACCTTTGCTACTGCAGTTTTCTGAACTCTACAGAAGAACAGTTTTTAAAAAAAAAAACTTAGATGTGTTTTATTATTGGATTGGAAGACTATTTTAAAGATTCCAAATTTTAAACCATTTTATAAATACAATCTGGTGTCAATTCAGATCCTACACATGCTCATTTAGTTCATACCTGTTCTTTATTTGTTCTGCAGAGAGGAACAGGAAATTTTTTGATGATTTTGAACATCTGGAAGAAATTTAGGTTGGAGGTGGGTGGAGGTACAACAAAGCAGAGCATGGGTAATTTACTTCATTTCTATGCACTTCAGTTAGCTCTGTTTCTATAACCAAGAGCACCCTCCACTTAGAGATAGTGTGAGTTTTAAAGTAAATTGAGTATGTGAAAAGGAATAGCAATAAGCCTAACATGGTATGGTGCATGCTCAGTAAATGCCAGCTCTCTTCCTTTTATCCTTCCTAGATGAGCTGTTTGGGTGAGATGATTCAGTTGTCTATGATTTGGGCAATCTATTTTGATGCAAAATCGAGTTCTTTAATATATTACCATATAGAATAGTTCAGAACCATCATATTTACCAGCACATGCATCCTGATATGACTCAAGGACTAATGCAGTCTCTGGGGTCATGATTAATCTTTCTATATTTTCAAGGTGCAAACTTTAGGTATTGGGCCAATTCCCAAAGCCTTAACTGGTAGATTTCTAAATCAGTTTGTGTTGCCATTTAATCTTCTCTTTGGTTGGCTGGTAAAATCTGATGGAACTAGAGCTTAAATCAAGATCACTAAATCTCCCTTTTTCTGTTTGGAATCACATGGGATTTCATTCCATCCTTACAGCAGACAGACTGTTTCATCTCAAGGTTTCAGGGAAAGGAAATGATCCCTCTCCTTGTACACAAGTTAGGGAATCCTTGCACATTTCATATATTCTCAGCTTGGCTTATAATAAATATCAGGTTAATATGTCATCAGAAGGATGGATATTACTTCAGGTATTAATAAAATGTTTGCTCTATGGTGTGACTATTTTATGATAACGAAGATTTGGCTGGAGATTTAATTTCTTAATCATACAACACCATTTCCGCTGCTAAAGCTGTGACTGAGTCATTATCATGGTAGTCAGGCCCTTTCCTTTTTTTCACTTATGTTGGCCACCAAATGTCTTTCAGTATCCAGCTTTGTTTTTCTCGGGCATCTATTTGCTGGTGTCTGTTTTTGTTTTTTTTCCCTTAGCAGATATCTGGCATTTCAAGGTTATGCCTGGGAACTTTTCTTTTCATTAGTTTAATAAACATATCCATGTGTCAGATCTTGCAGAATATCTTAAAGGAGACAACTAATGAATACGAAGTCCCCTTGGAGAGGAGAAAACAATAGATCACAATTCAATTATGGCAGTTTTAGAGTCAAGGAATACAGAACTTTATACAAACAGCCTTTAAAAGCCAAAAAATAATAGTGACCGTCTACAACATAAAATGGTGTTAAAACAATCGTTAGTAGAAGAGTATATTTTATAGCACATTTTAATCATAAATAGGTCATGAAATGAACACTCTTATATCCTAAGGAAGAGAATGATTATATTTTGTTTGCTACTTTCAGAAAGCACGTTGAGGAGGATTACAATAAACACATACAATAAAACTGAGCAATAAAGAAAAGAGTATTCAGATCAATGGGAATATTATATCAGAAAATGCAAGCTATAGGAACCAAGCTCAAAATTTCACCTGAAGCATCTTAGTATTTTTATTGCCTAAAGGAAATGTACTAAGGCAAGAGGAGAGAGACTTTTTGCCCTTGTTATAACCACCAAGAAGAATTGCTCATAGAGATATTTATATTTAAAGGGAAAAATGCCTTATTATTTAAAGAAGGGAAAATGGATGTGTAAAACTTTGGATTATTGCCATTTAATATTGACCTCCATTACACTGAAAAAACTGCCTTGTACTACCACATTTAATTTTTTAATCTTGAATAGGTAAACAGTTTAAGAATAGCTGGTTACAGTTATCTAAATAATCCATGGCTTGTGGTATGGAATTTTGTTACATAGTAATGTTAATTTTAATACACCCTATGGTAAAATATATTCCAAAGATGGCAACCAAAATCCCTGGAAGCATCTTTTTGATTATAAGTATAACGTAAGTATAATCGGTTCAGCAAAATGATGTGAAAACATATTGAGATGTATATCATCCTGAAATTTCCAAAGCAACTAAAAAACACCGAACCTTTTGCTAATTTCATAATTGCTTTATTTTTGTTAAAATTTTTTATTGAGGTATAATTGATATATAACATTATATTAGTTTCAGGTGTACAACATAGTGATTCAATATTTGTATATACTGCAAAATGATCGCCACAATAAGTCTAGTTGCCATAGTTACAGAACTTTTTTTTCCTGTGAAGAGAACTTTTATGATTTATTCTCTTAGCAACTTTCAAATATGAAATACAGTATAATTAACTATAGTCACCATGCTGTATGTTATATCCCCAAGACTTACTTATTTTATAACTGGAAGTTTGTACCTTTTGACTCCCTTCATCCATTTCTCCCACTCCTTGGCCCCCTACCTCTGGCAACCACCAATTTGTTCTGTGTATCTATGAGCTTGGTTTTTTGGTTGTTGGTTTTGTTTTGTTTTTTTAGATTCCGCATATGAGTGAGATCATATACAGTGTTTGTCTGTCTCTGACTTATTTCACTTAGCATAATGCCCTCAAGGTCCATTCATGTTGTCGCAGATGGCAGGATTTCATTCTTTTTTATGGCCAAATTATATTCCTGTGTGTGTGTGTACAGCACACACACCACATTTTCTTTATCCATTCATTTCTCTATGGACACACTTAGGTTGTTCCTATATCTTGGCTATTATAAGTAATGCTGCAATAAACATGGGGATGCAGATAACTTTTCAAGTCAGTATTTTCGTTTTCTTTGCATAGATACCCAGAAGTGGGATTGCTGGATCATATGGTAGTTCTATTTTTAATTTTCTGAGGAATCTTTGTACTGTTTCCATAGCGGCTGCACCAATTTACATTCCCACGAACACTGTACAAGGATTCCTTTTTCTCCACATCCTTGCCAACACTTGTTATTTCTTGTCTTTTTGATGATAGCCATTCTAAACATGTGTGAGGTGATATCTCAGTGTGGTTTTGATTTGCATTTCCCTGATAATTAGTGATGTTTAACATCTTTTCATGTGCCTGTTGGCCATCTGTATGTCTTCTTTGGAAAAATGGCTATTCAGATCCTCTGCCCATTTTTAATCAGATTGCTTGTTTTTGTGGGTTTTTGTTTTTGTTTTTGTTTTTGTTTGCTATTGAGTTATATGAGTTCTTTATATATTTTGGATATTAACCCCTTTTGGATATATGATTTGCAAATCTTTCTCCCATTATTTAGTAGATTGCCCATAATTGCTGTGTTGCAAAAGGGGGAAGGGAGTGTTTGGGGTGGGGGGGAGAAGCCCCTCCCAAGGAGAAAGAAACCCAAAGGAGAGCCATTGAGAATTATTTGTCAAAGGATTCTATATAAATTCAAAAGAAAGACAAAGCAATGTAGATGTGTGAAAAGTGATGAAATCCCATCTCCCCAAAGGTCTGGGCTTTGTTTGGTTACAAAAAATACCAAACAGGGGACATTCGTTTGGTTAATTTACCATTGTCCAGACTCAAGTCTATGGGCTTTGTGGTTCAGATAATAGATCTCAAGAGCATAACAATAACAGATTCATCACTCAAAATCAGATTTATATTCACCAAGCTTAGAATTGTGTGAAAAAAATTTTACACAGGGAGGGGAAACAGTAAGCTGGGACGAAGTGAGAGAGTGTCATGGACATATATACACTACCAAATGTAAAATAGATAGCTAGTGGGAAGCAGCCGCATAGCACAGGGAGATCAGCTCACTGCTTTGTGACCACCTAGAGGTGTGAGATAGGGAGGGTGGGAGGGAGGCACAAAAGGGAGGGGATATGGGGATATATGTATACGTATAGCTGATTCACTTTGTTATACAGCAGCAACTAACACAACATTGTAAAACATTATACTCCAATAAAGATGTTAAAAAATAAATTATGAAACTAAAATATAAATATATCTGTGTATCTACCTATTTATCCATATCTGTATTGCAGAGTTCATATGCAACAGAGCACATGTGTTGACATGACCAATATATTTTCTTCCTTTAGGCAAATCTATAGTGAGAAGCCAGACTATAACCAAAACACTGCTAAGGAAGCTCGGAATCTGATAAGAGAAGATAGATAATCTGAGGAAGTGTCCTTCAACCATAAGGTAGCTTAAGAACTCTTTCTCATAATGGAACCATAATAATATTTATGATCAAGACTCACTCTAACCTAGACAGTGCCTGGGTGAATTCTGCACACACTTCATGCTTCAACTCCTCTACTCTTTTTTTTTTTTTTTTTTTTTTAACTTTGGGTTTATTTATTTATTTATTTTTATGGCTGTGTTGGGTCTTCGTTTCTGTGTGAGGGCTTTCTCTAGTTGCGGCAAGTGGGGGCCATTCTTCATCGCGGTGCGCTGGCCTCTCATTATCGTGGCCTCTCTTGTTGCGGAGCACAGGCTCCAGACGCGCAGGCTCAGTAATTGTGGCTCACGGGCCCAGTTGCTCCGCGGCATGTGGGATCTTCCCAGACCAGGGCTCGAACCTGTATCCTCTGCATTGGCAGGCAGATTCTCAACCACTGCGCCACCAGGGAAGCCCCAACTCCTCTACTCTTAATTTAGTTGCTGGTCAACTTCAACCTAACCCATTTTTTTCTTCATGTAACTCAATACCTCCAGTCAAGTTCCTTTAAAAAAAAAAAAAAGGAAAGAAAGAAAAGCAAATACCTTTAATCAAGACAAGGAGCTGTACTAATATTTAAACTAGTTGTATATCTCCCCTATGAGCTTCATTATGGGCTTATTTATAGATTAAATTTCAGGGCCACATTTTTATACTTTATTTTCAAGTTTCATCTTTTCCCAAAAAGCTGTTAAACAACCTAATCAAAATGTATCTTGAATATGATGACATGTAAGGCTTCATGACTTGAGTCATGTAGAAGACTTACATACCTGGAAGTGAAGGGCTTTCTCCCCTCATTCGGCCCTATTTTAAGAAAGGAGAATCAGGGCCGCTGTAATAAAGTGGGATAGAATCAACACTTTTTATTTTCCAGCATCCCTGATTTTAAAATGAGAATGCAAATGGAAAGCATTTTTACTTTTATAAAACCATTAATGTATCTTTCATTTTGAACCTGAATATATCTTTAGGTGTTTAACTAATGATTTTTTTCCTCTCCATAAATATGAGCGATAGAAAGAGGAAGAAACATATAAGGAGTTATTCAGTTCATATCTTGGAAAAGTAATAGCAGTAAAGATCTGATAGTATTGCAGAGGTTATACATTTTTTTGCATGTAACAGCAATCATGTTTTAGTTGGTACACGTGGACATGAATTGAAAGAATGAATTGATACAGATATAATACTTTCATCTATTATTCAGCAAGCTATCAAATGAGGTGTTATGACTTACCATGAGCAACTTCAACCTATCATTTTGCCAATCTAAAAATCTGATTAAATGTCAAGCAAGTGCAATGTGAATGTGCCTTCCAGAAATGTTCTAAATAAGTAGAAATGGCTGTTTCTTTAGCTTTTATGATTTAAGCAGTATTTTTTTGAGACACCAAGTTATTAGAACTGAGATGGGCACTGTTACCTCAAAGTGATAATAACTGAATTTCAACTCATCAGCCTACCTCACAATCCAGTTCACTCCCTTTTCATTATGCTCCAGTCATACTGACTATCTTTTGGCCTCTTGAACACACTTTACATTCCAAGATATGTTGCCCATTTGAGACCTTACATTTGTTCTTCCTCCAACTGGATATTTTGACCCAGATCTTTAATATCTCAGTTACCTGAAGGATTAACAGGGCTAAAAGATAGGCTTCCAATGTGGCTCACTATATGGCCACCAATTTGGTGCTAGCTATCAGCAGGGGAACTTATTTCCTCTTCACAGGGGCCTCTCCACAGTGCTGCTTGAGTGTTCTCAAAACATGGAGGCTGGCTTCTCTCAGAGTGAGCCATCCAAGAGAAAGAGCCACACAGAAGCTATGCCTTTCATGACCTAGCCTTGGAGGTCCCATCACTGCCACTACATGCTATATTTTAGACATGACTATTTATACCATCTCACATTAAAAGGGAGAGGAATTAGATTCTACCTTTTGATGGGAAGACTGTCAGAGAATTTGCATCATATTTTAAAACCAACACACTAAAACTCGTGATTCTTGTTAATCTAAAAAAGTTACTCCTCAGTTAACGTAACAGGTATGAGTGTATTGCTCATGAAATTAATATAGTAACAGTAATAGTAGCAATAAGTAATAAGTAGTAATATTTATTTGAACATTATCATTTTTCTGTTAAATATGTGACTTTTCTATACTCTCCTGAATTTTTAAATTTAGTTCAATTGTATCTACTGTTCCAAGTCTTTTCAAGAGAAGTTTTTCTCTAATTTTATAAAGGAAGTACATAGAAAACCATAATTCACTTACAAATTGATTTATAGCAGACAGTGATGGAACACAAATATTCTGTTAAGTCCTATAATGGTAACTATAAAATATATATGAATTTTGATTAGTAGTAACATGTTAAACTGTATTATATATAAGATTCATGCAACTACATCTCATTTTATCCAATTAATTAAAGTAGAAATTATATTCAAGTTGTAGGACCTGTTTTAATATTCAAAGATTTGTATAAAACAGTAAAAAGAAGAAGAGAGATGCTATAACATATAAAAGTGTGTATATTCTTTCTGTATTTAAATGACTTAATAATGGTGATTCAGATTAATGCCTTAACTGAATTGTTGTATGTTTTTGCACTTACTCTAAACTCTTAGTCTTTTTTTTTTTTTTAAGTTTCAGTTTTATTCAGGGAACTAACTTACTAAGTACTATAATCCGGGAAATAGCCTCTCAGGTAGCCCTGAGGAACTGCTCTGAGGAGTAGGGGAGGAGCTGGTATATATATGAATTTTTGGCTAGGAAGTACATGTAGTCAAGCATACATCTTGGTAAAAGATTACTGCTAATTATAAAGAACAGATATCTCGTATTAATGATTTTAGCACCTTTCTATGTATGGGAAGATGCAAGAATCTGGGGTCATTGATATTCATCCTAAGATATGCATCTTAACTATCTAGGGGCCAGTTTATCCAAAGCACAGAATGCTTCATCTCATTTTTTTGCATTTTGAATTTCCTTCAGGGCACACTGGCACTGTTGGTGGGTGTGCGCGACCGCAGTGGGTGGCAGTTTAACCCTTGTATTGCTAAATGATGAGTGACACTCTTCTTTTTTCATTCACAATGGAGACAAAAGATCCAACTCCATGGCAACAACTTTCAGAAGTTTCAGTTGCTTTAGAGGTTTTACAGGAATCTGTTTAGTGAAGCAGGTGTACACAATTCTAGATAAACTCTTAGTCTTTAACAGAACTAATTTGATACGGAATTTTTTTTTAAGTAGAAGGTAAAACTCATCATTGGCATCTTATGTTTAGGTGAGACGAGTGTTTACCAATGCCCCTAAATTCCCTATAATTAATCAGGTCTTAAAACAGCAGAGTCCATTTTTCAAGCCAATGTACAAAACCGTAGAGATTAACGGCATTATCATCATCCACTATAATTTATTTATTTATTTATTTAGGCTGCACCGGGTCTTAGTTGTGGCATGTGGGATCTTCGTTGCGGCGTGTGGGCTTTTTGAGGTTGTGGCATGTGGACTTCTTAGTTGTGGCACGCATGTGGGATCTAGTTCCCTAACCAGAGGTCAAACCCGGGCCCCCTGCACTGGGAGCGTGGAGACTTAGCCACTGGGCCACCAGGGAAGTCCCCGCTATATTTTAAATATTCATACTGTGGGTAGATATATTTCCTGGAGGTATATTCAGTTATAGGCAAGAATGGAATGTTTTAAATTACTAAAATTATTTCTGTTCTTCAGCTGGAAAAAATTCAGTAATATCACCAGCTGGAACTTAACACAATGCACGGCCTGTGTTGAGTGGAAATAGCCTCTTAAAAATGTCTTTTGAGAATAGCTAGTAATTGTGACCACGTTATTAGCCAATTTTTAAAGTGTTGTTTTAATTCTTTATTCTTCTTGTAATTTTATTTCAAAATTCTGGAAGATGTTTGTCTTCATTGTGAATTATTTTGACTAAGGAAATTTGCTTTGTACTTTGGGTAGCAGCATGGCATGTTTGCAAAAAGACAGGTTTTAGAGTCAGTTAACACTGTGTTTGAATTCCACTTATGCCCTTCATTTGCTTGTGCCCTTGACAAGTTACTGATCTTTTCTTGGTTTCAGTGTTCTCATCTGTAAAAATGGATTAACACCCGATAATATGCAGTGATATTCTGATGATTCAACTAGGCACCATATATGCTTGGCACATAACAGATGATCAATAAATGTTAGTCCTTTGTGCCTTTCCAAAAGACCCTGTCTTCTGGGGCCATTTCTGTTAAACTAAAAAATAAAACAAAATTCTTATAAATCATTTTTTTTTATTACTTTATTTTGATTCTTGTCTCTTTTTTAAAACAATTAATTAATTCATTTCTTTTTGGCTGCACCGGGTCTTCGTTGCTGTGCGCGGGCTTTGTCTAGTTGTAGAGAGCGGGGGCTACTCTTCGTTGCAGTGCGCGGGCTTCTCATTGTGGTGGCTTCTTTTGTTGTGGAGCACGGGCTCTAGGCACACGGGCTTCAGTAGTTGTGGCTCGCGGGCTCTAGAGCATGGGCTCAGCAGCTGTGGTGAGCCCAGTTGCTCCACGGCACGTGGGATCTTCCCGGACCGGGGCTTGAACCCCTGTCTCCTGCATTGGCAGGCAGATTCTCAGCCACTGCGCTACCAGGGAGGCCCTATAAATCTTTTTTAAAAATGAATTCAAGATGGTTATAACCTATGATCTGATTTTGACAAAATGAATGGAACAACAGAAACAAACCTGTTTTTTCTGAATCTACTTTAGGATACCCTCTTCCTTTTTTGCCATCACCTGGTAGGTGCCACCACTTACCTGCTGTGACCTTGAGGAAGTTACTTAACGTCCCTGTGCCTGTTCCTCATCTGTAAATTATAGGTAATAATACTGCCTACATCATATGGTTGTTATGAAGATCAATTGAATTAATTCAAATAAACATTTATAATAGTGCCTGTAATATAATAAATAGTCCATTTGTATTAGCCACCAATATTATTTGGAAAGGTTTTGTAATTCTTTTTCCTAATGCTCAAGAACCATCTCCCAACCCCCATAGCCTGGCTTGATTCTAATTTTCAAATTTTCATATATTCCCACCACTAACAACATCCAATATAATTCTGCTAAACTCAAGTGCAGATGGTGCAGTTAATTTTGGGAGGTTCCCACAGCCCTTGAAGTCCATTCTTAGGTCCCTTAACGTACTTTAAAGAATTTAATTTGGGAGCTATGCAAAGGAATGTATAATATTTTTGAGTGCAGAAGTATAACAGAGCTCCAACATTTGGAGTTTATAACAACATTTGGAGTTTATATAAAATGATTTATATTGTATTTAAACATCTTTAATATGCATTTATTTCTACATCTTCCAAGCCAAGTCTCTTAAACTTCTATGGATGCCTTTTTCTGGCTTTTCTATCCAAGTTCATAGCATATATTTTACTACTAAAGTATTCTAATGTATGTGTCCTCATTTTGCTGTTTCTAGCTCAGATGGAAAGTTTCCATTATGTCGAACATGGCGATTATCTGACTAGCTTTTTAAAAGAGCACTCATTTTCCTCCCTTCAAAAATATGCAAAACAGAAATCTTTCATAATTCTATTTACATAATGGGGTCCTATTGTGTGCGTCAGCATAAGCAAGACACATCCCTCTGTGAATCACTATTTCCTTCTTTAATGAAAGTTATTAAGTCCTTGTCTTTTATTGATAGGTCCAAATTTCATCTCCCAGGTAATTGATTAAGGATGAATCACTGGAAATTTGTAACAATTCAAATAGACAAAGAATGTAAATAATAAGTAGGTCTGCACGACGAACTCTGATAAGAGAGGAAGGAGAATGGAAATAGCATCAGAGCAGTACACCTTCTCATTGTAAAATATTTTGTTCAGTTTATTTCAGAACCGTGCCCACTGTCAGGGATGATGAGTAAGCAAGGACATCAATAAATGGAAAAGTCCAGCCCTGATAATTTGTTTTATAAAAGTTTCTTTTTTTAAATATATAATGTTATTCTCCAATTTTATAAACTATAATCAGGACAGTGCTTAAAACAGCAATTTCATGTAGCAGTAATAGAGTCCCCCAGATATGCCAGTTTAGCCTTTTCCTCATTGCTATAGAAATGGAAGGGAAAGAGGACTGGATCTTTTCTTGAAAAAGTAAGGGAATGGGTTCCGGTGAGGTAGAAAAATGATTCAGTTTTCTATAATTAAAAATTAGTGGAATCTAAGGAAAACAATGGATTACTCCAGGGGCATGCAATTCAAAATCAGGAAATGTAGTTGTCGTGATGCCCAGGACCTGAAATGCTTGAACAAAAATGCTTCTTTTATCATATGAGTATTTTCAAGAATTGATAAAGTGCTTGGCTTCATATTTCATTCCTTATGCCAACTCTGACCTCAGTAGTGGTAGGAGGCATATCTTATTTATCTGAATGTTTTTCAGTAACTGGTATACTTGCCTGGCATATAGCAGACACTTGTTGATATTTTAATTAAATGAAAGAGCCAATAGGGGACTTCCCTGGTGGCACAGTGGTTAAGAATCTGCCTGCCAATGCAGGGGACACGGCTTTGAGCCCTGGTCCAGGAAGATCCCACATGCCTCGGAGCAACTAAGCCCGTGCGCCACAACTACTGAGCCTGCACACCTAGAGCCCGTGCTCCGCAACGAGAGAAGCCACCACAATGAGAAGCCCGCACATTGCAACAAAGAGCAGCCCCCGCTCACCATGACTAGAGAAAGCCCATGTGCAACAACGAAGACCCAACACAGCCAAAAATAAATAAATTTGTAAAAAAAAAAAAAAAGAGCCAATAAATGAAATCTGAATAGTATGCTAAACTTGAAACTTCATCAATAGTAAGTTTTATATGATTATATATGTGGGGGGTGTGCATATGAGTGAACAAGTTTGAGTTTGTATATGAATATGTTTATTTATAAATGTATACAGTTACATATAAGTATAAATGCATCTATATTGTTTGTATAAGTGAAAAGAGAGAGTTGATATGTCTTGTTATTATACTGTTATATCCTGGAAGACACGGTTTCTATTTTCTACTTCCTATGAAGAGGTCTACATTTTCTAAAGTAATACTCTACATAGGTGAGAGCACACTTTATGTGGATTGAAGAAAATATATTACTTATAAGATTTTAACTTTAAAAATTTTCAATAACTCCTTTATAATTAACAACAAAATAAAATTAAAAGTAGTAATATTTCCCACCACTATATATATAATCTTCATTTCTTTAAAAGAATCACTGCATTCTTCGCATTCTTAAAATTATATGCCATATCTTTTTTCATTTTGAAGTAAATTGTACTAATTTAAACATATTTGCACATTAAGAGTTTTGGCTTCCCTTTACCTTGTATCTCCCAATTTGACTATTATTTTAGTTAACGCAAAATTACTTTTATCCTCTCACAGGACTTTTAATATAGTCAGGAAGAAAGTACAATAACTATATTTTTATATAGGATAACAGGTAACTGGTAGTGAAGTTCAGTATTTGGTGTTAAAGCAAAACACACACACACACACACACACACACATGCACACACACAGAGTCAGTACACATATGGGATTTATGTACTATTTCCCCTGAGTTTCACATTCAATTGCTACTTTTTTGATCGCAAAAAAACTTTTGAGTTTAATAAACTGAATATATGTCCAATATGTCATTCATAGATATGAAATTTTTTGGTGCCTTTGGTGGTTAAAAAACAAATAATGTATAAGCATTTTGATTGTGGTTTTAGGTTTAGAAACAGAAATGATTTCTCTTAAGGCCTAATATGGCTGCCAGCCTGTGGCAGGAAGGAAGGTGGTAGGCATTGCCGCATTCTGCAGGTCAACAAATTTCATGCAAGTCTCTCTGTTACTGTTATCAGGGCTGCTGTCAGTTGTCATGGCCGACTGCCAACTGGTGGAGTCAATGGTTGTATTTTATCTTCCTAAGGAAAACTCACTCAGCAAGCTATAGAACATAACTGCTGGCCTGTGACTTGTTTATTTTTTAAATAAACATGTAGTCCAGAGAGGGAATCACCATTCTGTGCCTATTATTTACTTTTGAGTCAGAGAGACATAATCTTTCACTTGCAGTGTATTTGGAAAGAGAATATTGGGGAAGCATAACAGCAGCTGTATCTAGCTTTTATAATATTTATGGCTTTCCTTCTCGGAGATGAGACCAAGTTCTGTGTTTTTTTGAGTTTTGAATTTTGAACATAAAAAGGTAGAGAATCGTTGGTACGGAATTTTAAAGAGAAATTGTGGCTAAATGGGACAAAATACAGAAAGGACCTTCAAGCATTCTACTTCCTGATCTTCAGCATTATCAGTTACCTGTAGAGTTATGTTTCCAAGTGTACGTAAACTATTGAACAGTTAAAACTATTGGACATCTCTGAAAATATGAAAGCCATACATTATTGTATTGGCTTTAATTCAAATATGAAGAGATGCCTAATACATGTGGTGATAACTGGAGTGTACTTTGAAGGATGTTAAATAATGCTTTATTCCAACTCTTAACCAGGTTAAACTTGAGCATATAAACTAAAGATTTGCCCAGTTAAAAGTAAATATAAGAAGCACAGCATGTTAATTGATTGCTCTCTGGAAGAAAAAGCCATTTGACTAAGATTCCCTTCTTAAATGGCAACCTTAAGAGGAGAGGTTTAGTCCTTTTGGCTTGGTGGCCAAACTTTAAGAGGTGATAAGCCATCCTCAGAATCTCCATAAATCTGTGTGACAGTTTCATGATACTGTACTGCCATGGTTGAAGCTGGTCCATTACTGAAATGAAGAATCCTAAATGAATTTAATGTTCTTTCTTTTATCCATGTTTCTTTCATTGATTCTGGCTTATAATTCTGGACAGAAAATTTAAGGTAGTAAATGTGTCAAAATACTGCATCACGATGGCATGCAAGAAAGGGCAGAAGGAAAACAGAAATAGACTGTTACCTTTAGCCAGTAAGTGTTGTAGGTGAGGAACAACCAGACTCAAAAAACAATAATCCTCATTGGGGTATGGTAAAGTTTCTATGACGTCATCAAAATTGCCTTCATTAATTTGTTCTTTAGGCATTTGAGTGCCAGATATATGCCATGTGTAAGTAGTTCACCATCTTATACAGCATGTACTTGTTAAACTTTCCAAGAGCAGTAACAGATTTACCTAACTCAGCTGTGCTCTCTTGCAGGCCTGTCTTACAACCAAAGATCTATATTGTGAGATAGCTAATCAGTAGAGGCAGTGGAATATGATAAAAGATGTCAGCAAAATATTTCTAGAACATGATTTTAGATTCACCAATACTGCTTTAATGCTCTGACATCTCGCTTTCTCAGCATCCTTATGTTTAACTATCATCTTCTGTATATAGTCTTATAACTTTTACTGGATCCTTCCTATTGGCTAGTAAAAATGGTTTTTGTTTTGCTTCTCTGTGCTTGCTGAATTTACTTCCTTACCTACCATTCATATTTCAATAATTTTCCTGTCCCTACAGTTTCAATGAAATTATCCTGATTGAAGTCAGTGAAGATCTCCATTTGGGTAAATCCAGTGGAAATGTTCAGTCCCCATCTTAGATTTCCTCTCAGGAGCATTAAACAAGAAAACTTTAGGCATCAGGGAAAATAGCCATCAGAACTATGATTGAAGGACTTGGGGACCATCAAATGTGTATAGTGAAGGAAGGTGAGAGAGATGACACGAAGATTTTAGCTTTGGTTACTCAGAGTATGGTAATGCCTTAAATAAAGCTAAAACAAATGGAGAAGAGCAGGAATTTTTAAAAAGAATAAATAGCTTGTTTTTAGGTACGTTGAGTGAATTGGAGACAGACCTTTCTATCAGATACAAATATCTACTTGGGAATGGAGTTTAAGTAATAAATGAAAGAGAGAGCTGAGGCCAAGGTATACAATGAAAAGAAGGGTAAATGATGGGACCCTGGGAGGTTACTGAGGTGGAGATGGGAAGAGGAAGCAGTGAAAAAAAATTGTACTGATGATAGCAATAAAAAATTCAAGAAAAGTAAGTGCCCTAAGTCAAAGAAACTGAACTTTGAATAATGAGAAAGTGTACAGATAAATACAAAATAATTTTAAGGCTGTCTGGGGACTTTTGGGTGCACTGATTAGACCTAAATTTTGGCTTTTTGAGAGCAGTTTCTTTAGAAATTAGAAAGCAAGTCACTGAGTAAGTGTAAACAGAAGAGATGGATGTTCCTTTTAATAACATTTAAAAGTGAAGTACATGGGAATGGGATGGAGCCACAGATCTAGGGGAAATCAGAATGAGGGGAAGGTTGTTTTGTTATGCTTTTCATCTGAGTAATAAAAACAAGGTAAAAAAATTAATCAAATGAGAACCCCCTACTTTTAACCTTTTAAGTCTCACTCACTTAAAAAGTTAAGCTGTTTTTAATATTTGTGTTCTTCTGATGAAAATCTACACATTCAGACAATATACTTCTATTTCTATTATTGAATTGTAACCATAATGTAAAAGAGATGCTTTTTTAAAAATTCATAAACCATTCATTTATTCCACAACATTTTCTTCATTTCAGCAAAATCACTGATTATGTTTTTTATTAATTTTTATTTTATATTGGAGTATAGTTGATTAACAGTGTAGTGTTAGTTTCAGGTGTACAGCAAAGTGATTCAGTTATACATATACATATATCTATTCTTTTTCAAATTCTTTTCCCATTTAGGTTATTACAGAGTATTGAGCAGAGTTCCCTGTGCTATACAGTAGGTCCTTGTTGGTTATCTATTTTAAGTATAGCAGTGTGTATATGTCATTCCCAGTTTCCCAATCTATCCCTCCCCCATCCTTCCCCGCCAGTAACCATAAGTTCGTTCTCTAAGTCTGTGAGTCTATTTCTGTTTTGTAAATAAGTTCATTTTTATTATTTTTTATAGATTCTGCATATAAGAAATATCATATGATTTTTGTCTTTCTCTGACTTACATAATATGATAATCTCCAGGTCCATCCATGTTGCTGCAAATGACATTATTCCATTCTTTTTAATGGCTGAGTAATATTCCATTGTATATATGTACCACATCTTTATCCATTCATCTGTTGTTGGACGTTTAGGTTGCTTCCATGTCTTGCCTATTGTAAACAGTGCTGCAGTGAATATTGGGGTGCATGTATCTTTTTGAATCATATTTTTCTCCAGATATATGCCTAGGAGTGGGATTGCTGGATCACATGGTAGCTCTATTTTTAGTTTCTTAAGGAACCTCCATACTGTTCTCCATAGGCTCTACCAATTTACATTCCACCAACAACGTAGGAGGGTTCCATTTTCTCCAAACCCTTGCCAGCATTTATTGTTTATAGACTCTTTGATTATGGCGATTCTGACTGGTGTGAGGTGATACCTCATTGCAGTTTTGATTTTCATTTCTGTAATAATTAGTGATGTTGAGCACCTTTTCATGTGCCTCTTGGCCATCTGTATGTCTTTTTTAGAGAAATGTCTATTTTAGGTCTTCTGCCAATTTTTTGATTGGATTGTTTGTTTTTTTGATATTGAGCCGCATAAGCTGTTTGTAAATTTTGGACATTAATCCCTTGTCAGTCACATCGTTTGCAAATATTTTCTCACATTCAGTGGGTTGTCTTTTCGTTTTGTTGATGGTTTCCTTTGCTTTTGAGTTTAATTAGGTTCCATTTGTTTATTTTTATTTATCTTACTCTAAGAGACGGATCGGAAAAGATACTGCTGTGCTTTATGTCAAAGAGTGTTCTGCCTGTGTTTTCCTCTAAGAGTTTCATAGTATTTGGTCCTACATTTAAGTCTTTAATCCATTTGGAGTTTATTTTTGTGGTTGTTGTTAAAGAATGTTCGAATTTCACTTTTTTTTTTTTAAACTATAGCTGTCCACTTTTCCCAGCACCATTTATTGAAGAGTCTGTGTTTTCTCCATTGTACAGTCTTGCCTCCTTTGTTGTAGATTGATTGACCATAGGTGCATGGGTTTATTTCTGGGCTTTCTATCCTGTTCCATTGATCTATATTTCTGTTTTTATCCCAGCACCATACTGTTTTGATGACTGTAGCTTTGCAGTATAGTCAAAATTCTGGGCGCCTGATTCCTCTAGCTTCGTTTTTCTTTCTCAAGGTTGCTTTGGCTATTTGGGGTCTTTTGTGTCTCCATACAGATTTTAAGATTTTTTTGATCTGGTTTTGTGAAAAGTGCCGTTGGTATTTAATAGGGATCGTATTGAATCTGTAGATTGCCTTGGGTAGTATAGTCATTTTGACAACACTTATTCTTCCAATCTGACAACATGGTATATCTTTCCATCTGTTTGTGTCATCTTCAGTTTCTTCCATCAGGGTCTTATAGTTTTTAGGATACAGGTCTTCTGCCTCCTTAAGTAGGGTTATTCCTAGGTATTTTATTCTTTTTGATGAGATGGTAAATGGCGTTGTTTCTTTAATTTCTCTTTCTGATCTTTGTTGTTAGTGTACAGAAATGCAACAGATTTCTGTGTATTTATTTTGTATCCTGCAACTTTACTGAATTCATTGTTGTGCTCTGGTAATTTTGCTGGTAGCATCTTTAGGATTTTCTATGTATAGTGTCATTTCATCTGCAAACCGTGACAGTTTTACTTCTTCTTTTCTCATTTGGATTCCCTTTTTTCTTTTCCTTCTCTGATTGCCGTGACTAGGACTTCCAAAACTATGTTGAATAAAAGTGGTGAGAGTGGACATCCTTGTCTTATTCCTCTTACAGGAAATGCTTTTAACTGTTTACCATTGAGTATGATGTTAGCTGTAGGTTTGTTGTATATGGCCTTTATTATGTTGAGGTATGTTCCCCCTATGACCACTTTCTGGAGAGTTCTTTATCATACATGAGTGTTGAATTTTGTCAAAAGCTTTTTCTGAATCTATTGAGATGATCATATGGTTTTTATTTTTCAATTTGTTGATGTGGTGTATCACACTCATTGATTTATGGATATCGAAAAATCCTTGCATCCCTGGGATAAATCCCACTTGATCATGGTGTACGATCCTTTTAATGTATTGTTGGGTTCAATTTGCTAGTATTTTGTTGATGATTTTTGTGTCTATGTTCATCAGTGATATTGGCCTGTAATTTTCTTTTTTTGTGGTATCTTTGGTTTTGGTATCATGGTGAAGGTGGCCTCATAGAATGCGTTTAGGAATGTTCCTTCCTCTGCAATTTTTTGGAATAGTTTCAGAAGGATAGGTGTTAACTCTTCTCTAAATGTTTGATAGAATTCTCCTGTGAAGCCATCTGGTCCTGGACTTTTGTTTGTTGGGAGTATTTTAATCACAGTTTTCAATTTCAGTACTTGTGATTGGTCTGTTCATATTTTCTGTTTCTTCCTGGTTCAGTCCTAGGAGATTGTACCTTTCTAAGAATATGTCCATTTCTTCTAGGTTGTCCATTTTATTGGCATGTAGTTGCTTGTAGTAGTCTCTTATGATCCTTTGTATTTCTGTGGTGCCCATTATAACTTTCTCCTTTTTCATTTCTAATTTTATTGATTTGAGCCCTCTCCCTCTTTTTCTTGATGAGTCTGGCTAAAGGTTTACCAATTTTGTTTATCTTTTCAAAGAACCAGCTTTTAGTTTCATTGATCTTTTCTATTGTTTTCTTTGTCTCTATTTTCATTTATTTCTGCTCTGATCTTTATGATTCATTTCCTTCTACTAACTTTGGGATTTGTTTGTTGTTCTTTCTCTAGTTGCTTTAGGTGTAAGGTTAGGTTGTTTGTTTGAGATTTTTCTTGTTTCCTGAGGTAAGATTGTATTGCTGTAAACTTCCCTCTTAGAACTGCTTTTGCTGCATCTCAAAGGTTTTGGATACTCGTCCTGTCATTTTCATTTGTCTCTAGGTATTTTTTGATTTCCTCTTTGATATCCTCGTGATCCATTGGTTGTTTAGGTGCATATTGCTTAGCCTCCATGTGTTTGTGTTTTTTACAGTCTTTTTTTTTTTTCTTGTAGTTGATTTCTAATCTCATAGCGTTGTGTTCGGAAAAGATCCTTGATATGATTTTAGTTTTCTTAAATTTACCGAGGCTCTCTTTGTGGCCCAGCATGTGATCATTCCTGGAGAATGTTCCATGTGCACTTGACAAGAATGTGTATTCTGCTGGTTTTGGATGGAATGCTCTATAAATATCAGTTAAGTCCGTCTAGTCTAATGTATCATTTAAGGCCTGTGTTTCCTCATTGATTTTGTGTCTGGATGATCTGTCCATTGACGAAAGTGTGGTGTTAAAGTCCCCCACTATTATTGTGTTACTGTCGATTTCTCCTTTTAAGGCTATATTTGCCTTATATATTGAAGTGCTCCTATGTTTGGTGCATATATATTTAGAATTGTTATATCTTCTTGGATTGATCCCTTGATCATTATGTAGTGTCCTTCTTTGTCTCTTGTAACAATCTTTATTTTAATGTCTATTCTGTCTGATATGAGTGTTGCTACTCCAGCTTTCTTGTGGTTTCCACTTGCATGGAATATCTTTTTCCATCCTGTCACTTTCAGTCTGTATGTGTCCCTAGGTCTGAAGTGGGTTGCTTGTAGACAGCATATATAAGGGCCTTGTTTTTGCATCCATTCAGCCAGTCTGTGTCTTTTGGTTGGAGCATTTAATCCATTTACATTCAAGGTGATTATCAATATGTATGTTCTTATTACCATTTTCTTAATCGATTTGGGTTTGTTTTATGGTCTTTTTCTTCTCTTGTGTTTCCTGCTTAGAGAAATTCCTTTAGCATTTGTTGTAAAGCTGGTTTGGTGTTGCTGAATTCTCATAGCTTTTGCTTGTCACTAAAACTTTTGATTTCTCTGTTGAATCTGAATGAGATTCTTACTGGGTAGAGTAATGTTCGTTGTAGTTTTTTCCCTTTCATCACTTTAAATATATCCTGCACTCCCTTCTGGCCTGTATAGTTTCTGCTGAGAAGTCAGCTGATAACCTTATGGGTATTTCCTTGTATTTTTTTTTTTTGCTTTTCCCTTGCTGCTTTTAATATTTTTTCTTTGAATTTAATTTTTGTTAGTTTGAGTAATATGTCTCTTGGAGTGTTTCTCCTAGGGTTTATCCTTTATGGGACTCTGCGCTTCCTGGACTTGAGTGGTTATTTCCTTTCCCATGTTAAGGAACTTTTCAACTATAATCTCTTCAAATATTTTCTGAGACCCTTTCTCTTTCTCTTCTTCCTTCAGGATCCCTATAATTCGAATGTCAGTGCGTTTAATGTTGTCCCAGAGGTCTCTGAGACTGTCCTCAATTCTTTTCATTCTTTTCTCTTTATTCTGCTCCGTAGCAGTGATTTCCACCATTTTATCTTCCAGCTCACTTATCCGTTCTTCTGCCTCAGTGATTCTGCTATTGATCCCTTCTAGAGAATTTTTGATTTCATTTATTGTGTTGTTCATCACTGTTTGTTTGCTCTTTAATTCTTCTAGGTCCTTTTTAAACGTTTCTTGTATTTTCTCCATTCTGTTTACGAGATTTTGGATCATCTTTACTATCATTACTCCAAATTCTTTTTCAGGTAGGTTGCCTATTTCATCTTCATTTACTTGGTCCTGTTGGTTTTTACCTCACTCCTTCGTCTATAACATATTTTTTGTCGTTTCATTTTTTTTTTGATGGGTGGGGCTGTATTCCTGTCTTACTGGTTGTTTGGCCTGAGGCATCCAGCACTGGAGTTTGCTGGCAGATGGGTAGAGCTGGGTATTGATGCTGAGATGAGGACCTCTGGGAGGCCTCACTCCAATTAATATTCCCTGGGGTCTGAGTTTCTCTGTTAGTTCAGCAGTTTGGACTCAGCGCTCCCACCACAGGAGCTGAGGCCCGACCTCCAGTCTGGGAACGAAGATCCTGCAAGCTGCGTGGCATGGCAAAAAAAAAAAAGAGAAAAAGGAGCAGTACAATAACAAAGAATAAAAAGTAAA
The DNA here is from genome assembly GCF_028021215.1 of Eschrichtius robustus. Taxonomy (NCBI): domain Eukaryota; kingdom Metazoa; phylum Chordata; class Mammalia; order Artiodactyla; family Eschrichtiidae; genus Eschrichtius; species Eschrichtius robustus. The sequence continues at coordinate 26,206,987 of NC_090845.1, forward strand.
ATAAAATTAGAAAGATAAAAAATATATTAGGAAAAATAAAAATATAATTGAAGCAACTGCAACAAGGTAAAACCACAACAGAAAAAAAGAAAAAAAGAGGGGGTGGGGGAAGAAGCCAAAAGGAGCAGAACAATAACAAAGTGTAAAGAATAAAATAAAGTTAGAAAAATAAAAGCTTTATTAGAAAAAATAAAAATATAAATGAATCAACAACAGCAAGATAAAAAAGAACCCCAACCTAAAAGAAGGAAGAAAAAAAAAAAGGCCAGAAAGGCCTTGGCTATGGGGCAGCTGATCTTAGGTGGGGGGTGGAACTTAGGCAAGGGTGGGGTTTAGGGTGGGGCGGGGCCTAGGCAGGGGCTGACATTTAAGCGTGGGGTGGGGCCTAGGCTCAGGACGCAGGCAGCTGGAAAAGGCCTTTTGGGTGGGGCTTCAGCAGGGTGACATTCCAAGTGTGGGGCAGGGCCTCTGCTTAGGACCTGTGTAGAAGGGGAGGGGCAGCACATCTAGAGGGGTCCTCTGGAGTGTGGAGTTCTGGAGTTTGGAGGTAGGTCCCTGAGTGAGGGTGCGTGGGGGGGTTTAGGCCCAGCGTTGGAGGGGGTGCCTGAGTGTAGAGGTGGGGCCCTGGGTGGGGGTGTAGGGGCGGGGCTTGGGCTCTGCGTGGCAGGAGGGAGGCTCCGAGGGCAGAGGATTAGGCCCTGGAGCCCAAGAGGCTCCCCAGTGCCCAAGTGGACAGGGAAAGCATTGACCCCGTTCCCTTCCGTGAAAAGGAATTTTTTGCAAAGACGCTTCTAACTCAGTACCTGGGACACTGTTTCCTACCCATTTTATGTGGTTAATACCTGCTCATCCTTTACAGCTCAGCTTAAATACATACTTTGGCTCTCTAGACTAAGTAAGCTTACCCTTGCTGTATGCTTTTGTAGGACTCAGTACCTTTCCTGGATATTATTAGATTATATGTACATCTATTGTTTTTTCAGTATCTTTCTTCCCCACTGGACCATAAGCTCCATGATGGCAGGGATCATTTCAGCTTTATTATCTACTGTGTGTAGCACAAGGGCTAGTACATAATTAGTACTCAGTAGATATTGGTCACTTGAATTAATGAGTAATTTGTTTGGTGGTATGGTAATGGTTCTAGAACCTTCCAAATAACAATTTTCAGATTTGAAATATATAGTATTCTAATAGTATTTCAAATTTATTTGAGACATGCTATTATGCTCTCATAAAACTATAAATATATCTTTAGATGCTTGTCAGTATTGTTAAATAACACAGTTTATGAATATTTTATATAATAATACAGTTCCTTATATTGACGTTAGGTTTATAAAGGACATTCATATATAAATATAAGTTGATGACTGGGTATGATGCAGGCTTACTTACAGGTTCTACTGAAGCAGTTGGTGACACAGAGTTTGTGGGAGACAAAATATTTATTTGGAATCAATACTTGTAAAAGGAAGAGGAAGAAGCCAGGACTGGAGAGAAGGAGAAGCTTATCTGTGATACGGGCCTGACAAAGCTTTGGCCAGCCCAGTGAGGGGACTGGAGTGAGTACAGCCCATCAGAGTATCCCACTCTGGGCTGAAATGGCAGGGCCTTTACATCCCACAGGGCCTTTACACCCCTGCCTGACTCAGTTAGTGGGCACATGCTGCCCCTGGGAAGAGAACGGCCTCAGACAAGGCAGCTCACAGCAGCTGAGGCTGACCCTGAATGGGCTGCCAGCTGGAGGCTGCCTGCTGACCACACTTCTCACAGCTGCCAGCAAGCCCTTCCTATACTTAACTGGTAAGTTCAGCATTTTGAGTGCTTAAGAGTTTTCATACTTTGGGTCCGCAAACAACCATAAGAACTAACAACTGCTTGTAAGTAGCAGAGCTGGGATTCAAACCCAGTCATTTTGGCTTCAAAGTTCATGCTTTTAACCACTCTACTATCCTGTCTTCCTACTCTGTTCAGTACAGAAATGCATGCACAGTAGGAATAAATTGACTACCTTATCTCCCTGCTAATAACATATATAAAGAACATGCAGGTTGAGCCTGTGTTGTTATATGGTAAACTATGAAACTATGTTAATCCTTAAGAGGATATCAAGAAGGCTCTCCATCAAGGAAGATAAAAGTATCATTTTTGGCCAGATCCTTTTTCTGTTCTGTATTTTTATTGTCCCTGCTATATATTGTTCTCTGACTCAAGTGGTCTCTTCTATTCCTCAGAATTTCTTGGAGTCCCAAGGGAGTGCCTTACGCATTCCCATAAAAGTATTTGGTCTTCTACAATACAGTGCCCATGGTGCATTTCTGCTCCCCTTGCTCTTGTCTTTCCCTTCTTTTGCTGTGCATAGGTGTATCCACTAGTTATGTCTATGTCTCAGGCTACTTAGCCTCCAAGAGGGTACTGCTCCCATGTTTCCCACTTCTGATGAAGGGATGGGAAAGTGCATGATACTACAGAGTACAGAGAATTGCTCCTCTCCCCTGACTCCATTAAAGTTTTTTACTGGATCAAGCTGCTTCTCGATTGTCTCTTCCCTAATGCTGAGTTCTCTCTTAGAACCTCAGATCCTCATCCACGTAGATGTCTATTGATCCATGGCTATTGATCCATGGCTGCTAGTTCATCAGACAAGTCTTAACATTGGTAGCTATAGGCCAGTTTCAAGCTTTATGCCTTAGGTTATGTTTCCTGGAAATTGATTCTGATGTGGAGCTTTGCTGGCAAGACATCGATTGTGGAATGCTCTTAGAATCACTACCTGAAGTGGGAGTGCGGATACCCTCAAGGGACAGAAGGAGAAGATAACCTGCATTGTCACTGGAGAAGCCTCCTCACCCTTGGGGAGCTCTGGAGCTGGGATGGCCCTTTAGGGTGGTTCAGATGGTGCGTAGATCAGTCATTGAATGCCCCAGCTATAACCTTAGGTGAAGTATTTCCCTTTGAGCAAAGGGAGGGTCTCCACTATAAGCTGCCATCAGGTAACTCCCAAGAGCAGGACGAATGAGTGCTTCAGTCCTGAAGGCGGGAGCTGAGTGGCACCTCACACCATCTAGAGCGCCATCTCAATTTTTATGCCACTGACCAAAATTTGGTCTTTGAAGTTGTAAGACCGTCTCAGAAATACTCCCTTTTTGTTTGGTTGTGGATAGATTATTTTTTCTATTTGCTTTTTCTTTTCTTAATTTTTTTAAACTTTTTATTTTTTATTGATTGCTGGGAAGATGTTTTATTTATTTATTTATTTTATTTGGTTGTGCCGGGTCTTAGTTGCGTCAGGCAGGCTTCTCAGTTGCGGCTCGCTGCCTCCTTATTTGTGGCAGGCAGACTCCTTAGGTGTGGCAGGCGGACTCCTTAAGTGTGGCATGCGAACTCTTAGTTACAGCATACATGTGGAATCTAGTTCCCTGGCCAGGGATTGAACCCGGGCCCCCTGAGTCTTAACTGCTGCGCCACCAGGGAAGTCCCTCTATTTGCTTTTATAATACACATTCACACACACACACACACACACACACACACACACACACACACACACACACACACACACACACACACACACACACACACACACACACACACACACACACACACACACACACACACACACACACACACACACACACACACCAGTTACTATTAGGTTTCTAATGCACATGGCCCTTTTACTCTGCCTGCTCTAAGTATAGTGTGTTTCATTTGTTTTCAAAAGGTTACAAAATATCCTGGCTTCAGGCAAGTGAAAATATTATCTTCTGAGATGAGTATTTTCTGGAAGATTATCTCTGTAACTCACACATGCTTCCCTACATGCTTGGTTCCTTTCTTTAAAAAGAGCTATTTCCCTGGGATCAGATACATATTAGAAAATGCTATCTCACTGAGGCCACTGAATGTAAATAACACAACTCCCAACAGAAAGAGTTCTAAATAAGCTTTTTGGGTGATTATTTCTAATAATTCAAAAGACTTATTGCCCAGATAATAAGCAATGCACAGGATACTATAGACGTTGTAGGAACACTAAGTATCTCTAGCATATTTACTATATTAGACAAAGTCCATTCTGTTTAATTTGTTGATAAGTGTGCCTGGATCTCCTCCTGCAAATGTCTTAGAAATATATAAATGAAAAGTTATTTGCTTACAAGGATGTCTCCAGGGTGACTTTGTAGTACACAGTTTCTTTTTGACACTGTCTCACTCTCATTTTCCCATGACTTCCACCAGCATGCCAAAACCCGCTCCCCATTGTTCTATCTCTGTCCCTTGGCTCTCTTTCCATTCCTCAGAGCTGTAGATCTCACACGTTGACTTTAAGGTGGGAACAGTTTATTTAATCCTTCTAAATATTTGCATATGAAAACATGAAACTCTTGGTGAAATTCAGGGCTGCGAGGCAACAATGAAAAAAGTATCTCTAGAAGTTTGGTTGTGAGGAGCAGGCCATTTCCTCTGCCCCTTAAAAGGCCCTATTTAGGTAACTTCTACTCATACACAATTGGCCTGCTAATTTCTGATTAAGAGCAGGCTTAGTGTGTGATATAGGGCACTGGATATGTAGAAATACTGACTTTGGGGATGTAGTGAAAGGAAAATTGCTACTTAAACCTGTGAGGGTTTAGAAAGATGCTGGCACTCTAAGGATTAACCATTGATCAATCTTATCATTTGGTTAGGTATGTAAAATTTGAGTTTTAAACTGTAAATCAAATTATAATGGCGTGTACTTTTTTTGTGAGCTGAGAGCTGAGACAGCTATTTAAATACTCAAGTACTTTATAAGGAATTTAGTCCCGTTCAGTTGTATGTTTCGCTTTCTGAAGTTTTTATAGCTCTATAAAGCCATGAGGAAGAAGACCAAATAAATATTTTGTTGATGATACAGTGAAAGGAAAAGGTACATCAACCCTGTTTTGGTTGACTAATGCTGGAGCTGTTCATCACCATGCAACTGTTTTTCATATCAGTTTTAAGTTATTTAGTAATTATTATTTAGTAATTCCTTTTAATATAAATGTGTATGTTAAATGTGGTGGCAGGGACTTCCCTGGTGGTGCAGTGGTTAATAATCTGCCTACCAATGCAGGGGACACGGGTTCGAGCCCTGGTCCGGGAAGATCCCACATGCCGTGGAGCAACCAAGCCCGTGTGCCACAACTACTGAGCCTGTGCTCTAGAGCTCGCGAGCCACACTACTGAGCCCGTGTGCCACAACTACTGAAGCCTGCACGCCTAGAGCCCATGCTCTGCAACAAGAGAAACCACCACAATGAGAAGCCCATGCTCGCCGCAACAAGAGAAAGCCCGTACACAGCAACGAAGACCCAACACAGCCAAAAATAAATAAATAAAAATAGATTTATAAAAAAAAAAAAAGAGGACTCTAAGTCTGGAATAAATTATGATAGGAAAATCATGAAAATCTTTAAAAAAATGTAGTTGCAGACAACCTTAGAATCCTTTTTATTTTTAACTTTTTGCAAATTGGAACCAACTGTAAGTTAATGCTTAATATATTGAAGCCACACTTGTGGTTACCTTGAAACTATAGGTTATGTCAGGCAACTTAATCCTGTAGTATTCAAGTTTTTTTAAAAAATTATTTTGTAAATAATAATTTTCCCCTGAGTAAGACAATGAGAAGCACTAAAGTCACCACAAATAATGACAGTGACTCAATGCAAGGCAGGCTTTCCTTGTCAATCTAGGTCAAAGTGAAATAGTGGTTCTACTTTCCAGAATATGCTGCCATGACTGGGGGTAAAATTTGTAGAAGCTTTTTTTAGCTCTTCAGCTGGAAGTTACTCAGGTAAAATGACTATCTGTGTGTGTGTGTGTGTGTGTGTGTGTGTGTGTGTGTGTGTATATATATATGGCACGACAGTGACAATATTATGAGACATTGCTGGTTAAGACAGTGTTCCTGGAGGTCAACTAGCTTTGTAACTTTGGGCAATTAGCATTAGGTATTATTTATATGTATATGTGTGTGTATGTATATATATAATTTTACATATTATACATATATAAAATATATATTAGATATATTTAGATATATAAAATATATATTCATATTGTATAATTTACATATAAATATATAATTTATATATTTGTACATACATTTATATATTGCTTAAATATATATATATATATTGCTTAAATATATATATATATATTGTTTAAATATATATGACCACATGTTTATACTTTATCTACCTATGTTTTATTTAGGTTTTATCTAATATAACCTAAATTATATATGTAATAAAATACAAAAATTATATATTTACTTAGGTTTCTTAGATTATTTTATTTGATTATATCTTATCCAATGAATGAAGTTATATGAATTGCATTTGCTAATGTTGTGATATATTTCTTATGGCACAGCTTTTAGTGCTTTGATAAATGATATTATATACTTTCAACCACTTTTAATTATCCCTAATAACCCCAAAAGGTTTAAAAGTGTTTTCAGCCCTATTCAAAGTGCCTTGCTGCCTATTAAAGGCTGAGTGCCTCTGGCTGAGAGGCCTCTTGGCTGCTAACACGGGTAATTATAGACGTTCCTAAGGCTATTAAATTCATAAGGCTATTAAAATATCTAATGTTTCTTAGTTTTGATTATAAGACATCTGAAATTGCCTGGCTGGATTAGGAGTGTTTTGTATTAAGCATTTAGGTCATAAGATCTCTAGACCAAGTCTTATCTATGTTCTGTGTTGTAAAACTACATTTCTGCTACTCTAAAAACATTAGCTAATACCTACTTTTTGAAGACTTAATGTGTCTTCCCATGCTGTAGTTGAGCTCCTTATTTATGCAGCATTCCTACAGACAATGAGGAATTAAATCTTGTACTTAGATTGCATTACTTGTGGAATTCTTTATTGGGGGTAAAATTGAATACACACACACATACACAGGGCGTTGCTGTTTGTATATCACACTGATATATGCAAATATAAATACATAAAACTCTAGATAATTTTTTAAACTCTAAGTGACCTTAGAGATAATCTTGACCAAACCTCTAAATTTTTAGTTGATAAGCTGAGGCAGATAGAGTTCAAATGATTTATACTGTCACACACCAGGTTATTGGCAATATTGAAGCTATATGGAACTATAGCTGCCAATTCTCAATAGAGAGTAATAGACCATTATGTTAATATAATCCACTCTTTGTAAAATTGCGATCTCTCCCACTTTTATTTTCTCCTAAGTAAATTTATTACAATGGACGATTCAGTTGTTTGTGCGAATAAACCTGATGTTTGTTATTCAGACAGAATACAAATAAAAATTAATAATAATTAGTTTCTAACAGTTTCATCCTGTCAAATTGCCTAAATCTATTTTAGAGCACATGTAGTTTTTAAAGCATTTAAATCATTTCTCCCTAAAATAATCTATACATGGAAGTTTCAGGAAGAAAATAATTTGGTATAAAATAGGGATGCATCCTCCATTACCTTCTTTAGGTAAGGGCTTGAAGATGACTGGGTCCTTAGCCTAAATCACAGATATAATTGGAGAGAAGTCAATCAGATTTTATGTACTGGAAAATTCTAACGTCAGACAGAGCTTTTTGAGGATAACTGCTTCACTGAAACTCAGTTTCTTCACCAGTGAAATGGAGATAATGCTACATCAAGTTTCTATTTTATGAATATTAACTGAAATAATGATTGTAAAGTATGTCACAGAAAATACCCAACACAAGAAGGTGGTGTGGCATTTATTTATTTACCACAGGCCTCCATAAGTAGTTCTCAGATCCTATAAGAAATAATCCTTGACTTCTAGAGACCCAGATTTAAATGGACACCAGATACCAAGGAGCACCAGGAATGTGGATCAGTCAAAAGTTTCTGGTAAAAAAGAGTAATTTAATTAAATTTAATATTAATTTTTGGTCATTCAGGAGATAAGAAGTGACACTGTATATTATAATGATCATATAATCCTATCATCAGGAATTCAGAAGAAATAGAGTAAGGAAAATTTAAAACCAGCCTGCTATCCATATAAGAGAAAATTATTCACTGACCTTTACTCTAGAGAGGATCTAATTCAAAGCAAAGGTCTCTAATTGCTCAAGTCCATATCTTGTGTGACTGCATAGCATTTAATTATTTCTGAAAAAAACTTTAGTTTGGAAGGAAGTGGTTACATTTCCTACTGGGTTTTGTCACCTCTTATCCAAAACACCTCTGATTGACTTTGGTTTTGGCATCAATGACTTTTCATGCTTCTGTAGTGCTTCCTAGCTTTTTTTAAAAATCCTTAATTCATGGTTCATTCTTTACGTCATTTTTCAAGACATTTCAAAAACAAGGCTGGTACTCAATTATTGGTGTTAACAAAGCTGTATTGAAGAATGATATTAGGCAATAATAAAGGTTGTAGAGACCACAATAGAAAAAAATGTAAAGCTAAATATCAAAACTTTTTTCCAGCTATGACAAAGTAACTGGTACTTAGATAAAATATAGTCATACACACAATGATATGACATGAGAGAACAATAATAGTGGCCAATAATTGAAGGACAGTGATCTTGAAAAGAAGGAAAGTGTGTTTAGGTGAGTCCTGCATTCCCCACTCCTTTCCCCCTGGAGAAGTTAAAGACTCTCAGTGTAGGCTTTGAGACTAAATAGAAGTAGGAACTTAGAGCTTGTGGCAGTCTCATTGAAAATAATTGGAGCTCAGGACTGGCAGAAAGTCAGAACCTGAGAGTATAAGATGCTGGAGAGGAGGAAACTGTTGAGAACTGAGCTCTGCATAATGTGTGCATTTTAGGCATTTGCCAAATTCCAAGCTGCCCAAATACCCAGGCAAGACATAGAGAAAAGGATGTTACATACAATGTTCTTGGATTGGATGACACGCTATTGCTAAGATACCAATTCTCCCCCCACCCCCAAAAAACACAATAAATTTAATGCAGTTCCCATACCAGCTAGATTTTGTGTGTAGAAATTAACAAGCTGGTTTTTAAAATGTGTATGAAAATATAAAGAGCCAAGAAGAGTCATGGCTAGCTTGAAGAAGAGCAGTGTTAAATATCTTACACTACCAGACGAAGATTTATTATTAAAGCTTCAGTGATTAGAAGTATAATATTGGCTCAGAAATAAACAAAGCTACAGAATGGGAGTAGATATTTGCAATATGTCAATCCAATACAGGAGTCATATTCAGACATATAAAGAACTTCTACAAATCAGCAAGGAAAGGCTTGACATTGCAAATTGAAATTTAGATAAAATATATAAACAAGGACTTCATAAAAGAGAATATAATGGATTGAATGTTTGTGTCCCCCTCAAAATTCATATGTTGAAATCCAAACCCTCAATGTGACTATATTTGGAGGTAGGGCCTTACAAGGAGGTAACTGGTAACTAAGGTGAATTGAAGTCATGAAGGTGGGGCTCTAATCCAGTAGGATTAGTGTCCTCATGAGAAGAAAAACCGTAGAGCGAGCTCTCTCCACCATGTGAGGACACAGTAAGAAGGCAGCCATCTGCAAGCCACGAAGAGGGCCCTCATCAGAAACTGACCATGAAGGCACCCTGATCTCAGACTTCCATCTTTCAGAACTTTAAGAAAACAAATTTCTGTTGTTTAAGCCATTCAGTCTATGATATTTTGTTATAGCAGAACAAGCAGATAAATACAGAGGATATCCAAATGGCCAATAAGCATATGTAGAAAGATACTAGACATCATTAATCATGAGTGAAATGCAAATTAAAAACACAGTGAGATACCACTATATACTTACCACGGTGTGGGAAAAAATGACAATACAGAATGTTAGAAAACATGTGAAGAAATTGTAATTCTTGACCATAGTTGATGGGATTGTAAATTGGTTCAACGACTTTAGAAAAGTGTTTTCCAGTGTCTGTTAAAGCTGAAAATGTGTACCCAAGATAAATGAATATATATGACCATTAACACATATGAAGCCTGAATGCAACATATTTAAGAAAAAAGTGATTTACTTTTAAGGTACTATTATGAAAGTAGTACATCTAGTAAGAGGCAATTTTAATTCAACTGTCACATTCCTGGCTTTTCTTTGTTTAATGCCCTAGTATTATGGTTATCAAATGATTGGCATAAACTACGTTTTACTAAATTGTATTCATTCACCTATTTTTTTATATTTCTAGACCTTCAAAGCTATGATCCTGATTTCTGCAACTTAAAAGAACAATCTTAAAAATTGATGAATTTGAGCAACACAAACAGATGGGCATGGAAGAGTTAAATACTGACACTCAGCAAAGCAAAAAGGGGATGAAGCTGCAGGTGAGTTGTCACTGAGAGAAGAATTTTTAGGCTTACAAAATGAGAAGACGCACAAGGTGACTCAGAGAGGTCCATGTCACCTGGTGAAAGAAGCCAGGCAATATTATAAGAGGCTGCATCTCCTTGGTACCATTAAGAGGCCAGTTGTAGGTTAAGAAATCTAAGTTTTTAAGCATACTGGGAGAAGCTCCATAATTTGCAGTATACATTCATGTTTGCAGGGGTTAAAATACTGATGTATAAAATCAGAATTCTAACATATTAGCTTAAAATATCATCACAGAAATTGAAGTGCTCAAACATGCCAAGGGAAGCCAAATTATTGGCTAGATTGACTGAAACCAAACAAAGGAACTTCATATATATCTGATGTTTAATGGCTCAAGCTAAGATACCCAGATGCATACAACTTAAAATTGTAAAAACCTTGTCGATGGGATAGAATCCTTAATTTCAGTGGGTATTTCTTTCCCCTCCGTGGTGCTTGAATGTGTACTACCGATGAATTCTTCAGTATCTTTCTCTCACTGTCTCTCATTCTCATTTTATACTTTCATGTCTAACTAAATCCCATTTGGATTGACTCTCTTTAAATACATTAATATATTGAATCATGTTAAAGTCAAGATTTGCAAGCTGGTTGTCTCTCTTTGAGGTGACTGGCCTGACCAATTTTATATTGATGTTGAAAATCATATTTGTCTATTTTTCAAATTTTTAGGGAAAACACACCCTCATGTACTGAGTGCACAAAGTAAACACATAAACAAGGACCCCTAAAATTTGAAGGTTTTTTTCCCTCTGAACAACAGGTCGGTCTGTAAAATTCATCCTATAGAAGGGGTCAGGGCAGGTATTTTGAAGCAGGTAGGCATTTCTTGAAGAGTTAAATTCATATGTGAATTAATATATTCAATATTTCATCAGTAAACATTCTCGTGAGAGTATTATGTCCTAGGCATTAGGAACATGGGAATGCAGAGTTTGGGGCATGCTCTTTCTCAGTGCTCACAATCTATAGGAGGAACAGGAAAGTAATCACATGTTCCAAATTTATTGACTATCTAGTAAGAGATAAATTCAATTTTATGTAATAAATATTATAATAGAAAGGAACAGGTATATACAGGAGCATAAAGAAGTTAGATTCCTTATTCTAGCCCATGGATGGCGGATGGGAAAAGTGTTCAAATGCATGAAAATGGAAAACTCAAAGATTTAGGAAAGAGAAAGGAAGGATGTTTGATGGAGTAATTTCTCTAAGCAGACAGAGCTGAAAGTTTATTTAATAAATGACAGGGGTGGAGTTGGGGATGTAGATAATAGTGGATGTCTACACAGAATTTGTAGGTCAGTGGTGAAGATCTTAAGGGGTGGGGGAATTTTTCTGCCTGGTGGTTTCTGTTATTTTTGTAAAACAGGGGAGGTAATTTGCTGTAAGTGAAAGGAAGCTGTAATTGGGGAACAGAGGAGAGCCCAGGTGAATTTGAGGACAGGGATTATGGCATAATCAACATAAAGAATTGAGTGTGCTTCTCCAGCAACCATCAGTGGTCCAAGTATAGAGAGGGGAAATGTCAAGTTGTCCAAGGTTGGAATTGTACAAGTTATGTATGATGGAAGAACAAGGGGAAAGGGAGTGATGGCAATGATGGATCACATGATAGATGATAGATAGGAAGGAAGAATTAAATTAGAAAGAAGCTAATAGATTGGAGGAAATTGTGTGTGTGTATCTGTCTGTGTGTGTGTTGAAGGGGGAAAGATGAAGAGACTAGAGGGCATAATGAGCTGGAAGAATGGTGTCTACATTTAAATGAATCTCAGCAGTTATAAATAGGAATAGAAATAACTAGATCACTAGAAAATATTGACAGCATTCTGCAGTTAAAAGATAACTTTGTAAAATTGCAGACATAGAGACTGGAGACAGTAAGAGTAGATCATTTCTGATACATTGAAGTCAGGGGTCCAACATGGCCCAGTAATAATCAGCATGGGAATCAAAAGTATATAAATGGATAATGCTTGATTAGAAAGATTTAAAACAATCTCAAGAATTTCAACAGTCATCTAGAGAGAAGGGTTATGAATTACTGTGGAATACTACAGCTGAGCCACCCTGGGATTCAGAGTCAAGCTGTCTATAAAACTAGTGGGCCATGAACCCTTCTCCCTGTATCCAGATTCTATTTGTAATAGATTTTGTCCATGAGAATTTCATTTTCTGGAAGAAAGGGGGGAAAAATGGACAGTCTTCACACTTCTGGAAGAATATAAAAGAATATAATGTGACTCCAATGATCATATTTAATACCTTGAGGATTTTGTAATTTTATGAGAGGAGACAACCCTGGGAGGAAGGAGGTGGACCACCGAGTAGAACCTTAGGAGGAAACAGATAACCTTAGCAAGTCTGGAGTGGCAGTAGCTGTGTCAGTTGCCCCTGACTTAATTTTTAATTTTACCAGTTAGGTGATACCCACTGGAGAGGAGTAAAAGGCTTGTTGGAGGGTGAACTTTTAAGAGGGTGGATGTCCTGTTAAACACAAATTGGGGGTCACTGTTTTGTATTTAATTTTTAACAATTCCCCCTTTTTGGTCATTCTCTCAGCAAGCTGAGAGTGTAACCAACTAGTATAGTGTTACTCTTAGTTACCACTGTTGATGTAGCTATGCTGAAAAATCACATATTCAGTGCTTCCACTAGTTGAGTAGTCAGGATGGAGGGCCATGTGATTGCTGTTACCGAAAGTTGCATCCTCACCAGGGACATGGACGGTCAAATCATTGAGTTCCTCAAGTTGTCTAATCTTGATGGCTGTCATTTGATGTGTGAGTGGCTGCCAAAAGGCATTTAAAACCTTTGAGAGGATACAACACACCAGAAAGGTTCATACGATGACTATAAGGAAAATAATAGCCAAGGACTGAAAAATTCCCCAGAGCAGATATTCACAGGAGCCAAAATTTAAGCAACTAAATGAATCAAATTACTGGTAACATTATTCCAGGACATATAAGATTTTTAGGAATTTCATATAATTTCTGAATTACTTATTTTAATGATACATATCACATATAAACTTGCTCTAAGAATATTCAATGTTACTTTTTATTTGGCAGTGTTTCCCGTCCACATTAACATATCAAATAAGCCTAAATAAATAACATTTCTCTTTTTATAAGGAAAAAGAGCATCTCTTTTGAGATCTCCCAGGGTCCCTCTGGAAAACCCCAAAGTTAGTTAGTTCAAGGTCAGAAAGACTTCATTCAGAATTTGATTTGGGGAATTTTGTTCGCAATGTCAAAAGTTTTAAAACACTTGATCAAGTAGGATCACAGGTCACTGGGAAGCAGTACTTAGTTATCCAGTCAACCATAGTGACAACTAAAGAATTCCAAAGGTAAATACAGAAAGTTACATAGTTGTATTTAAAAAACCTTTGCTCTTTTACTATTGAAAAGACTGTTTTCCTAAATAATCAAATATCTGATGAAGATGACATGGATCACAGGAATTATTTTCTAAGACACAGAATCTTTGTTTTCCAGGCAATTTACAGCAAAGGTAAAGCAAAACCTTTTATAATCTTTTATTAAGACCAGACCGATAATCTAAGAAATTTTGTGATTTTAACAAAGAGGAAATTAAACTCTGCTTTTGTATTAGTACATTATTGAGTTCATTTAAAAAACCCTTATAAATTTATTCAATTTAGCTGGCTATGACATAATAACATAAAATTTCTTTTCCTCAAACCTGCAACTTTCTACATACATTGAGGTTTTGTCTTATTCTTTTTCCTTTCTTATTCCGGAACAACACGTCATTTTATTTAGACAACTTTACTGTCTTTTTCCTTAACAAAACACATCCTGTATTCCTTGCATACTCTTCATATAAAACTACATCCCATTTTATTCTCATACTTTGTATATACAAAGTTGTTTTCCTTTACCCTTATCATTTTTTTTTTTTAGATTTTTGAGAAATTGGAGAGTAGCCTTCCCCTATTTTTTTTTTTTAATTTATTTATTTATTTTTATATTTATTTTTGGCTGTGTTGGGTCTTCGTCACTGCCCGAGGGCTTTCTCTAGTTGCGGCAAGCGGGGGCCACTCTTCATCGCAGTGTGCGGGCCTCTCACTATCGCGGCCTCTCTTGTTGCAGAGCACAGGCTCCAGTTGCACAGACTCAGTAGTTGTGGCTCACAGGCCCAGTTACTCCGCGGCATGTGGAATCTTCCCAGACCAGGGCTTGAACCCGTGTCCCCTGCATTGTCGGGCAGACTCTCAACCACTGCACTACCAGGGAAGCCCCACACTTAATCATTTTTATATATTGATTATAAAATTTAACTATCAGTAACCTTTACTTTCCAGGGAAAATTAGGAAGCAGGCAGTTATGAACTGTCTATCATATATTAACATCAGTAGTAGGTTAACAAATTTATAAATACATAATTATAAAATTTAAAATTTTTAGAGACTTGTTTTTCATAGCACAGTTTTTCAATGTGGCAAAAGACATTTATTAATAGACTCTAGTATATTTTGTCTCTGTAAAAATTAAAAAGCCAAAAGTAGATAAATTTAAACTTATGTTTAGCAATCAATGTCTCAGTATATTATTTGGAAAGGGTCTAAATTTGCAATGAATACCCATTATGTAGTTTAACTTGGTATAAACTTTTATTTACATTTATTTAAATTACTCGTTTTTAACAATCATGCTTAGTTTAGACATCAAATAGCGAACCATCATCTTAAGTTATTTTTCTTGTTGACAAATTCTGTAACATGGAGATAGCATGAGCTTATTTGACTAATAAACCCAGGTAGAAAAAGTTGTATGTTTGCATTACATTTAATATTGACAATTCTGAAAACATGGCTGTTTTTATTAACCCAACAAACTTAAACTACTTTTATTTATCAAAGATTATCCCAATCATGTGATTATCCCAATTAAGTAGAACACTTTTTTTTTCTTGTCTTAAACTCTTAGTGAGGTAACATGTGTCCATGGACTGAAAAGCCAACTCTGTGGCAGACATAGGTTTGATAAATGCTTACCGTAGGACCACTAAGTTATGTATGTGGCATCTGCAATCCTTAACTCATACTTGCCCTGACTTTTGATCATTTTATTTGGTACTTTAGTATTATTAAGCAACTCATTCAGTGAAACATGAAAGAGGTACTATAAAGAAATTAAACACAATTTTTCTTTCTACTTCCTCAACTTAATATTTTTTTTCCTTCTGCTAGATTGATGTGACTTTAATGTATAATTTGCCCTTCATTTAAAAAAAAATTTTTATTTTATATTGGATATAGTTGATTAACAATGTTGTGTTAGTTTCAGATGTACAGCAAAGTGATTCAGTTAGACATATACATGTGTATGTTTTTTTCAAGTTCTTTTCCCATTTAGGTTATTACAGAATATTAAGCAGAGTTCCCCGTTGCTATACAGTAGGTCCTTGTTATCTGTTTTAGATAAAGCAGTGTGTGTATGTCATACCCAACCTCCCAATCTATCCGGCCTCCCCACCCTTCACCCCCATAACCATAAGTTCGTTCTCTAAGTCTATGAGTCTGTTTCTGTTGTGTAAATAAGTTCACTTGTATCATTTTATTTAAGATTCCGCGTAAAAGCGATATCATATGATATTTGTCTTCTCTGTCTGACTTACTTTACTTAGTATGATAATCTCCACGTCCATCCATGTTGCTGCAAATGGCATTATTTCATTCTTTTTAATGGCTGAGTAATATTCTATTATATATATGTGCCACATCTTCTTTATCCGTTCATGTGTGGATGGACACTTAAGTTGCTTCCATGTCCTGGCTATTGTAAACAGTGCAGCAATGCGTATTGGAGTGCATGTATACTTTCAAACCATGGGTTTCTCTGGATATATGCCCAGTAGTGGGATTGCTGGGTCATATGGTAGTTCTATTTTTAGTTTTTTAAGGAACCTCCATACTGTTCTCCATAGTGGCGGTATCCATTTACATTCCCACCAACAGTGCAAGAGTGTTCCCTTTTCTCCACACCCTCTCCAGCACTTATTGTTTCTAGATTTTTTGATGATGGCCATTCTGACTGGTGTGAGATGATATCTCATTGTAGTTTTGATTTGCATTTCTCTAATGATTAATGATGTTGACCATCCTTTCATGTGTTTGTTGGCAATCTATATATGTTCTTTGAAGAAATATCTATTTATATATTCTGCCCATTTTGGATTGGGTTGTTTGTTTTTTTGATATTGAGCTGCATGAGCTGCGTGTATATTTTGGAGATTAATCCTTTGTCAGTTGCTTCATTTGCAAATATTTTCTCCCATTCTGAGGGTTGTCTTTTCATTTTGTTTATGGTTTCCTTTGCTGTGCAAAAGCTTTTAAGTTTCATTAGGTCCCGTTTGTTTATTTTTGTTTTTATTTCCATTTCTCTAGGATGTGGGTCAAAAAGAATCTTGCTGTGATGTATGTCAAAGAGTGTTCTGCCTATGTTTTCCTCTAAGAGTTTGATAGTGTCTGGCCTTACATTTAGGTCTTTAATCCATTTTGAGCTTATTTTTGTGTATGGTGTTAGGGAGTGTTCTAATTTCATTCTTTTATATGTAGCTGTCCAGTTTTCCAGCACCACTTACTGAAGAGGCTGTCTTTTCTCCATTGTATATTCTTGCCTCCTTTATCAAAGATAAGGTGACTGTATGTGCATGGGTTTATCTCTGGCCTTTCTATCCTGTTCCATTGATCTATGTTTCTGTGTTGTGCCAGTACCATAATGTCTTGATTACTGTAGCTTTTTAGTATAGTCTGAAGTCAGGGAGCCTGATTCCTCCAGCTCCGTTTTTCTTTCTCAAGATTGCTTTGGCTATTCGGGGTCTTTTGTGTTTCCATACAAATTGTGAACTTTTTTGTTCTAGTTCTGTGAAAAATGCCATTGGTAGTTTGATAGGGATTGCATTGAATCTGTAGATTGCTTTGGGTAGTAGAGTCATTTTCACAATGTTGACTCTATCAATCCAAGAGCATGGTATATTTCTCCATCTGTTTGTATCATCTTTAATTTCTTGCATCAGTGTCTTGTAGTTTGCTGCATACA
Source organism: Eschrichtius robustus (assembly GCF_028021215.1). Taxonomy (NCBI): domain Eukaryota; kingdom Metazoa; phylum Chordata; class Mammalia; order Artiodactyla; family Eschrichtiidae; genus Eschrichtius; species Eschrichtius robustus. Next base: position 26,224,457 of record NC_090845.1, read on the forward strand.
GGTCTTTTGTCCCTTAGGTAGGTTTATTCCTAGGTATTTTATTCTTTTTGTTGCAGTGGTAAATGGGAGTGTTTCCTTAATTTCTCTTTCAGATTTTTCATCATTAGTGTATAAGAATGCAAGAGATTTCTGTGCATTAATTTTGTATCCTTCTACTGTACCAAATTCATTGATTAGCTCTAGTAGTTTTCTGGTGGCATCTTTAGGATTCTCTATATATAGCATCATGTCATCTGCAAACAGTGACAGCATTATTTCCTCTTTTCCGATTTGGACTCCTTTTATTTCTTTTTCTTCTCTGATTGCTGTCACTAAAAGTTCCAAAACCATATTGAATAATAGTGGTGAGAGTGGGCAACCTTGTCTTGTTCCTGATCTTACTGGAAATAGTTTCAGTTTTTCACCATTGAGAATGATGTTTTCTGTGGGTTTGTCATATATGCCCTTTATTATGTTGAAGTAAGTTCCCTCTATGCCTACTTTCTGGAGAGTTTTTATCATAAATGGGTGTTGAATTTTGTCAAAAGCTTTTTCTGCATCTATTGAGATTATCATGTGGTTTTTATCCTTCAGTTTGTTAATATGGTATATCACATTGATTGATTTGCGTATATTGAAGAAACCTTGCGTTCCTGGGAAATCCCCACTTGATTGTGGTGTATGATCCTTTTAATGTGCTGCTAGATTCTGTTTGCTAGTATTTTGTTGAGGATTTTTGCATCTATGTTCATCAGTGATATTGGCCTGTAGTTTTCTTTCTTTGTGACATCTTTGTCTGGTTTTCGTATCAGGGTGATGGTGGCCTCATAGAATGGGTTTGTGAGTGTTCCACCCTCTGCTATATTTTGGAAGAGTTTGAGAAGGATGGTTGTTAGCTCTTTTCTGAATGTTTGATAGAATTCGCCTGTGAAGCCATCCGGTCCTGGCCTTTTGTTTGTTGGAAGATTTTTAATCACAGTTTCAACTTCAGTGCTTGTGATTGGTCTGTTTATATTTTCTATTTCTTCCTGGTTCCGTCTCGGAAGGTTGTGCTTTTCTAAGAATTTGTCCATTTCTTCCAGTTTGTCCATTTTATTGGCATATAGTTGATGTAGTAATCTCATATGATCCTTTGTATTTCTGCAGTGTCAGTTGTTACTTTTCCTTTTTCATTTCTAATTCTGTTGATTTGAGTCTTCTACCTTTTTTTCTTGATGAGTCTGGCTAGTGGTTTATCAATTTTGTTTATCTTCTCAAAGAACCAGCTTTTAGTTTTATTGATCTTTGCTGTTTGCTGCATTTCTTTTTCATTTATTTCAGATATGATCTTTATGATTTCTTCTGCTAACTTTGGGGTTTTTTTGTTCTTCTTTCTCTAATTGCTTTAGGTGTAAGGTTAGGTTGTTTATTTGAGATGTTTCTTGTTTCTTGAGGTAGGATTGTATTGCTATAAACTTCCCTCTTGGAACTGCTTTTGCTGCATCCCACAGGTTTTGGGTCGTCGTGTTTTCATTGTCATATTTTTCTAGGTATTTTTTGATTTCCTCTTTGATTTCTTCAGTGATCTCTTGGTTACTTAGTAGCATATTGTTTACCCTCCATGTGTTTGTATTTTTTAGGTTTTTTCCTGTAATTGATATCTAGTCTCATAGCCTTGTGGTCAGAAAAGATACTTGATATGATTTCAATTTTCTTAAATTCACCAAGGCTTGATTTGTGACCCAAGATATAATAATCTATCCTGGAGAATGTTCCATGAGCACTTGAGAAGAAAGTGTATTCTGTTGTTTTTGGATGGAATGTCCTATAAATATCAAGTCCATCTTGTTTAATGTGTCATTTAAAGCTTGTGTTTCCTTATTTATTTCCATTTTGGATGATCTGTCCATTGGTGAAAGTGGGGTGTTAAAGCCTCCTACTATGATTGTGTTACTGTCGATTTTCCCTTTTATGGCTGTTAGCGTTTTGCCTTACGTATTGAGGTGCTCCTATGTTGGGTACATAAATATTTACAATCGTTATATCTTCTTCTTGGATTGATCCCTTGATCATTATGTAGTGTCCTTCTTTGTCCTTTGTAATAGTCTTTATTTTAAAGTCTATTTTGTCTGATAAGAGAATTGCTACTCCAACTTTCTTTTGATTTCCATTTGCATGGAATATCTTTTTCCATCCCCTCACTTTCAGTCTATATGTGTCCCTAGGTCTTCAGTGGTTCTCTTGTAGACAGCATATATATGGGTCTTCTTTTTGTATCCATTCAGCCAGTCTATGTCTTTTGGTTGGAGCATTTAATCCATTTACATTTAAGGTAATTATCGATATGTATGTTCCTAGTACTATTTTCTTAATTGTTTTTGGTTTGCTTTTGTACATCTTTTCCTTTTCTTGTGTTTCCTGCCTAGAGAAGTTCCTTTAGCATTTGCTGTAAAACTGGTTTGGTAGTGCTGAATTCTCTTAAGGTTTGCTTGTCTGTAAAGGTTTTAAGTTCACCATCGAATCTGAATGAGATCCTGCTGGGTAGAGTAATCTTGGTTGTAGGTTTTTCCCTTTCATCACTTTAAATATGTCCTGCCACTCCCTCTGGCTTGCAGAGTTTCTGCTGAAAGATCAGCTGTTAACCTCATGGGGATTTTCTTGTATGTTATTTGTTTCTTTTCCCTTACTGCTTTTAATATTTTTTCTTTTTATTTAATTTTTGATAGTTTGATTAATATGTGTCTTGGCGTGTTTCTTCTTGGATTTATCCTGTATGGGACTCTCTGAGCTTCCTGGACTTAATTGACTATTTCCTTTCCCATGTTAGGGAAGTTTTCAACTATAATCTCTTCAAATATTTTCTCAGACCCTTTCTTTTTCTCTTCTTCTTCTGGGACCCCTAATATTCGAATGTTGGTGTGTTTAATGTTGTCCCAGAGGTCTCTGAGACTGTCCTCAATTCTTTTCATTCTTTCTTCTTTATTCTGCTCTGTGGTAGTTATTGTCACTGATTTATATTCCAGGTCACTTATTCGTTCTTCTGCCTCAGTTATTCTGCTATTGATTCCTTCTAGAGAATTTTTAATTTGATTTATTGTGTTGTTCATCATTGTTTGTTTGCTCTTTAGTTCTTCTAGGTCCTTGTTAAACGTTTCTTGTCTTTTCTCCATTGTATTTCCAAGATTTTGGATCATCTTTGTTGTCATTACTCTGAATTGTTTTTCAGGTACACTGCCTGTTTCCTCTTCATTTGTTTGGTCTGGTGGGTTTTTACCTTGCTCCTTTATCTGCTGCATATTTCTCTGTCTTCCCATTTTGCTTAACTTGCTGTGTTTGGGGTCTCCTTTTCACAGGCTGCAGGTTCGTAGTTCCCATTGTTTTTGGTGTCTGCCCCCAGTGGGTAAGGTTGGTTCAGTGGGTTGTGTAGGCTTCCTGGTGGAGGGGACTAGTGCCTGTGTTCTGGTGGATGAGGCTGGTCTTGTCCTTCTGTTGGGCAGGGCCGTGTCCAGTGGTGTGTTTTGGGGTGTCTGTGAACTTAGTATGACTTCAGGCCGCCTCTCTGCTAATGGGTGGGGTTGTGTTCCTATCTTGCTAGTTTTTCGGCATGGGGCGTCCAGCACTGGAGGTTGCTGGCCATTGGGTAGAGCTTGGTCTTAGTGTTGAGGCGGAGATCTCTGGGAGAGATCTTGCTGATTGATATTACGTGGGGCCATGAGGTCTCTGGTGGTCCAGTGTACTGAATTCAGCTCTCCCATCTCAGAGGCTCAGGCCTGACACCAGGCTGGAGCACCAAGACCCTGTCAGCCACTCGCCTCAGAAGAAAAGGGAGAGAAAAAAAATTAAAACTATAAAATAAAATAAAACAATTAAAATGAAATATTTATAAAGTAACAGAAAAAAAGAGAGCAACTAAACCAATAAACAAATCCACCAATGATAACAAGCGCTAAAAACTGTACTAAGATAGACATAAAAATCAGAAACAAGTCAGTCACAGACAGCAAACCCCAAGTCTACAGTTGCTCCCAAAGTCCACCACCTCAATTTTTGGTTGATTCGTTTTCTGTTCAGGTATTCCACAGATGCAGGGTACCTCAAGTTGTCTGTGGGGATTAATCCGCTGCTCCTGAGGCTGCACGGAGAAATTTCTCTTTCTCTTCTTTGTTCTCACAGCTGCTGGGGTTCAGCTTTGGTTTTGACCCCACCTCTGTGTGTAGGTCGCCCTCAGGCTTCTCTTCCCACTCAGACAGGACGGGGTTAAAGCAGCGGCTGATTAGGGGGCTCTGGCTCACTCAGGCCAGAGGGAGGGGGGGTATGGTAGTTATAATTGGAATGTGGGGCAAGCCTGCTGCAGCAGAGGCCAGCGTGACACTGCAACAGCCTGAGACACGCCATGTGTTCTCCCGGGGAAGTTTCCCTGCATCGCGGGACCCTGGCAGTGGTGGGCTGCACAGGCTCCTGGCGGGGGGGGGGAGCATGTAGATAGTGACCTGTGCTTGCACACAGGTTTCTTGGGGGCTGCAGCAGTAGCGTTAGCATTTCATGCCTGTCTCTGGTGTCCGAGCTGATAGCCGCGGCTCGTGCCCATCTCTGGAGCTCAATTAGGTGGTGCTCTGCCTTCTGTGGGCAGACAGAGAAGGAATCCTCTCTTCACACACCCTGAAACAATGGTTTCTTGCCTCTTAGGCAGGTCCAGAGTTTTTCCCAGACTCCCTCCCGGCTAGCTGTGGTGCACTAGCCCCCTTCAGGCTGTTTTCACACAGCCAATCCTAGTTCTCTCCCTGGGATCTAACCCCCCAAAGTTGAGCCTCAGCTCCCAGCCCCCACCTGCCCCGGCAGGTGAGCAGACAAGCCTCTCGGGCTGGTGAGTGCTGGTCGGCACTATCCTATCCTGTGGGTTAGGAATTTCTGCTTTGCCCTCTGCACCCCTGTTGCTGCACTCTCCTCCTTGGCTCTGAAGCTTCCCCCCACCACCACCCACCTCCCATCTCCACCAGTGAAGTGGCTTCCTAGTGCGTGGAAATTTTTCCTCCTTCACAGCTCCCTCCCAAAGGTGCAGGTCCCGTCCCTATTCTTTTGTCTCTGTTTTTTCTTTTTTCTTTTGCCCTGCCCAGGTACGTGGAGATTTTCTTGCCTTTTGGGAAGTCTGATGTCTTCTGCCAGCATTCAGTAGGTGTTCTGTAGGAGTTGTTCCATATGTAGATGTATTTTTGATGTATTTGTGGGGAGGAAGGTGATCTCCACATCTTACTCCTCCGCCATCTTGAAGGTCCCCCCTCTGCCTATGTTTCCTCTAGGAATTTTATAGTATCTGGTCTTTGATTTAGGTGTTTAATCGATTTTGAGCTTATTTTGGTATATGGTGTTAAAGAATGTTCTAATTTCATTTTTTTTTTTTTACCTGTAGCTGTCCAGTTTTCCCAGCACCATTTATTGAAGAGACTGTTGTTTCTCCAGTGTGTTGTCTTGCCTCCTTTGTTGTAGGTTGATTGACCATAGGTGCGTGGGTTTATTTCCTGGCTTTCTATCCTGTTCCATTGATCTATATTTCTGTTTTTGTGCCAGTACCATACTGTCTTAATTACTTTGTAGTAGAGTCTGAAGTGAGGGAACTTGATTCCTCCAGCTCATTTTTCTTTCTCAAGATTGCTTTGGATATTCGGGGTCTTTGGTGTCTCCATACAAATTTTAAGATTTTTTTATTCTAGTTCTGTGAAAAATGCCATTGGTAATTTGACAGCGATTGCATTGAATCTGTAGACTGCCTTGGTTAGTATAGTCATTTTGGCAATATTGATTCTTCTAGCATAAGAACATGGTGTATCGTTAACATCTGTTTGTGTCACCTTTGATTTCTTCCATCAGGGTCTTATAGTTTTCGAGTACAGGTCTTTTGTCTCCTTAGGTATGTTTATTCCTAGGTATTTAATTTTTTTTAATTAATTTATTTATTTTTGACTGCATTGGGTCTTCGTCGCTGCACGTGAGCTTTCTCTAGTTGCAGCAAGTGGGGGCTACTCTTTGTTGTGGTGCGCAGGCTTCTTATTTGGTGGCTTTTCTTGTTGTGGAGCATGGGCTCTAGGCGCTTGGGCTTCAGTAGTTGTGGCATGCAGGCTCAGTAGTTGTGGTTCGAGGGCTGTAGAGTGCAGGCTCAGTAGTTGTGGCGCACGGGCTTTGTTGCTTCGCGGCATGTGGAATCTTCCCAGAACAGGGCTCAAACCCGTGTCCCCTGCACTGGCAGGTGGACTCTTAACCACTGCGCCACCAGGGAAGCCCTATTTTATTCTTTTTGCTGCAGTGGTAAATGGGGTTGTTTCTTTAATTTCTCTTTCTGATCTTTTGTTGTTACTGTATAGAAATGCAGTAAATTTCTGTGTATTTATTATATTTCCTAGAACTTTAGCAAATTCATTGATGAGCTCTAGTAGTTTTCTGGTAGCATCTTTAGGATTTTCTCTGTTTAGTATGATGTCATCTGCAAACAGTGACGGTTTTACTTCTTTTCTAATTTGGATTCCCTTTATTTCTTTTTCTTCTTTGATTGCCATGGCTAGGACTTTCAAAACTATGTTGAATAAGAGTGGTGAGAGGGGAGCTCCTTGTCTTGTTCCTGATCTTAGAGGAAATGCTTTCAGCTTTTCACCATTGAGTATGATGTTAGCTGTAGTCTTGTCATTTATGGCTTTTATTTTGTTAAAATATGTTCCCTTTATGCCCACTTTCTGGAGAGTTTTTTTCATAAATGGATGTTGAATTTTGTCAAAAGCTTTTTCTGCATCTATTGAGATAGTCATATGGTTTTTATTCCTTAACTTGTTGATGTGATGTATCACACTGACTGATTTGTGGATATTGAAAAATCCTTGCATCCCTGGGATAAATCTCACTTGGTCATGGTGTACGATCCTTTTAATGTGTTGTTGGATTCTGTTTGCTAGTGTTGAGGATTTTTACATTTATGTTCACCAGGAATATTGGCCTGTAATTTTCTTTTTTTGTGGTATCTTCGTCTGGTTTTCATATCAGGGTGATGGTGGCCTCATAGAATAAGTTGAGGTGTGTTCCTTCGTCTGCAGTTTTTTGGAATAATTTCAGAAGGATAGGTGTTAACTCTTCTCTAAATGTTTGATACAATTCGCCTGTGAAGCCATCTGGTCCTGGACTTTTGTTTGTTGGTTGTTTTAAAATTACTGATTCAATTTCATTACTGTCAACTGGTCTGGTCATATTTTCTATTTTTCTTCCTGGTTCAGTCCTAGGAGATTGCACCTTTCTAAGAATATGTCTGTTTCTTCTAGGTTGTCCATTTTATTGGCATATAGTTGCTTGTAGTAGTCTCTTGTGATCCTTTGTATTTCTGTGGTGTCCGTTATAACTTTCTCCTTTTTCATTTCGAATTTTATTGATTTGAGCCCTCTCCCTCTTTTTCTTGATGAGTCTGGTTAAAGGTATATCAATTTTGTTTATCCTTTCAAAGAACCACTTTTAGTTTCATCGATCTTTTCTATTATTCTCTTTGTCTCTATTTCATTTATTTCTGCCCTGATCTCTATGATTTCTTTCCTTCTACTAACTTTGGGATTTGTTTGTTGTTCTTTCTCTAGTTGCTTTAGGTGTAAGGTTAGATTGACTATTTGAGATTTTTCTTGTGTCCTGAGGTGAGATTGTATTGCTGTAAACTTCACTCTTTGAACTGCTTTTGCTGTGTCTCAAAGGTTTTGGATCGTCTTCCTTTTGTTTTCATTTGTCTCTAGGTATTTTTTGATTTCCTCTTTGATTTCTTCAGTGATCCATTGGTTGTTTAGTACCATAACGTTTAGCCTCCACGTGTTTCTGTTTTTTTACAGTCTTTTTTTCTTGTAGCTGATTTCTAATCTCATGGTGTTGTGTTCGGAAAAGATCCATGATATGATTTCTGTTTTCTTAAATTTACTGAGGCTTGCTTTGTGGCTTAGTATGTGATCAATCCTAGAGAATGTTCCATGTGTACTTGAGAAGAATGTGTATTTTGCTGGTCTTGGATGGAATGCTCTATAAATATCAAGTCCATTTGGTCTAATGTGTCATTTAAGGTCTCTGTTTCCTATTGATTTTGTGTCTGGATGATCTGTCCATTGATGAAAGTCGGGTGTTAAGGTCCGCCATGTTATTGTCGATTTCTCCTTTTAAGGCTGTTAGTCTTTGCCTTATATATTGAGGTGCTCCTATGTTGGGTGCATATATATGTACAATTGTTATATCTTCTTCTTGGATTGATCCCTTAATCATTATGTAGTGTCCTTCTTTGTCTCTTGTAGCAGTCTTTATTTTAAAGTTTATTTTGTCTGATATGAGTATTGCTACTCCAGCTTTCTTTTGGTTTCCATTTGCATGAAATACCTTTTTCCATCCCCTCAGTTTCAGTCTGTATGTGTCCCTAGATCTGAAGTAGGTCTCTTATAGACATCATATACATGGGTCTTGTTTTTGTATCCATTCAACCAGTCCATGTCTTTTGGTTGGAACATTTAATCCGTTTACATTTAACGTAATTATCTGCTATTGATTCCTTACAATACATATTGATATGTATGTTCTTATTGCCATTTTGTTAATTGTTTTGGATTTGTTTTTGTAGGTCTTTTTTCTTCCCTGACTCTTTTGTTTTCTTCTCATGTGTTTTGATGACTACCTTTAGCGCTGTGTTTAGATTCCTTTTTCTTTCGTGTGTGTTATCTATTGTAGATTTTTGGGTTTTGGTTACCATGAGATTTTGATACAGCAGTCTGTATATAAACAAGATTGTTTTAAGTTGCTGGTCTTTTAATTTCAAATGCATTTCCAGTATCTTCCATTTGTACTTTCCTCAGAATTGCCGGTTGTGATATTTGTGTGTGGATGATTTCCTACATTTACTGTATGTTTTCATTTACAGGTGAGCTTTCCCATTTGTAATTTTCTTGTTTCTAGTTGTGGCCTTTTCTTTTCCTCCTAGAGAAGTTCCTGTAGGATTTGTTGCAAAGTTGGTCTGGTAGTGCTGAATTCTCTTAGGTTTTGATTTCTCCTTCAAATCTGAATAAAAGGCTTCCTGGGAAGAGTTTTCTTGATTGTAGGTTCTTCCCTTTCATCACTCTAAATGTATCGTGCCACTCCCTTCTGGTCTGCAGAATTTCTGCTGAGAAATCAGCTGATAACCTATTGTAATATCCTTGTGTGTTATTTGTTGCTTTTCCCTTGTTGCTTTCAGTATTTTTTTTTCTTTGTCTTTAATTTTTGTCAATTTGATTGCTATGTGTATCTGTGTGTTCCTCCTTGGGTTTATCCTGCCTGGGACTCTCTGCGCTTCCTGGACTTTGGTGACTGTTCCCTTTCCCATGTTAGGGAAATTTTCAGCCATTGTCTCTTCTAATATTTTCTCAGGTCCTTTCTCTCTCTCTCCTCCTTCTGGGACCCCTATAATGCAAATGTTTGTGTGTTTAATGCTGTCCCAGAAGTCTCTTAGGCTGTCCTTATTTCTTTTCATTCCTTTTTCTTTATTCTGTTCCATGTCTGTTATTTCCACAATTCTGTTCCATGTCTGTTATTTCCACAATTCTGTCTTCCAGCTCACTTATCTGTTCTTCTGCCTCAATTATTCTGCTATTGATTCCTTCTAGTGTATTTTTCATTTCAGTTATTGTATTTTTCATGTCTCTTCATGTGTTCTTTAGTTTTTCTAGGTCCTTGTCAAACATTTCTTGTATCTTCTCCATCTGTGCCTCCATTCTTTTTCCAAGGTCTTGGATCATCTTTACTATCATTACTCTGAATTCTTTTTCAGGTAGATTTCCTATCTCCACTTCACTTAGTTCTTCTGGGGTTTTATCTTGTTCCTTCATCTGGGACATATTCCTCTTCCTTCTCATTTTGTCTGACTTTCTGTGATTATGGTTTCTGTTCCATAGGCTGCAGGGTTGTAGTTCTTCTTGCTTCTGCTGTCTGCCCCCTGGTGGATGAGGCTGTCTAAGAGGCTTGTGTAGGCTTCTTGGTGGGAGGTACTGGGTCCTCCGCACTGGTGCATGGAGCTGGATCTTGTCCCTGTGGTGAGCAGGACCGTGTCAAGTGTTGTTTTTATCAGGCAGCTGTGTGCTCAGGAAGACTTTAAGCAGTCTTTTTGCTGATGGATGGTGCTGTGTCCCCACTCTGTTGGATGTTTGGCCTGAGGCATCTCAGCACTGGAGCCCACAGGCTGTTGGGTGGGGCCAGGTTTTGGTGAGAAAATGGCGGCCTCCAGGAGAGCTCACACCAATGTGTGCTCCCCAGAACTTCTACCACCAGTGTCTTTGTCCCCACAGTGAGCCACAGCTGCTCTTTATCCTGCAGGAGACCCTCCAATACCAGCAGGTAGGTTAGGCCCAGACTTTTTTCCCTGGGTTCTGGTGCACATGAGAACTTGTGTGTGCCCTCCAAGAATGGAGTTTCACTTTTCCCCCTGTCCTGTTGAATTCCTGCAATCAAGCCCCGCTGCCTTCAAAGCCAGATTCTCTGGGGGCTCCTCCTCCCATTGCTGGACCTCCAAGCTGGGGAGCCTAACGTGGGACTCAGAACTTTGACTCCTGTGGGAGATCGTCTATGGTATAATTATTTTCCAGTTTGTGTGTCACCTACCCAGTGTGTATGGGGTTTGATTTTTTGCAATTGTACCCTTCCTACAGTCTTGTTTGGGCTTCTTCTTTGTCTTTGAATTCAGGATATCTTCTTTGGTAGGTTCTAGCAGGTTTTTTTTGTCAGTGGTTGCTCAGCAGCTTGTTGTGGTTTTGGTGTTTTTGTGAGAGGGGATGAGCTCACGTCCTTCTACTCTGCCATCTTGTCTCTAAGTAGAACTCTTAAAAATGTCACATACACATAATATACATACATATATATGTATATATACATAAACATGTAGACAGACCCATACAGAGATCTTATAGCTTTCACTTACACATTTCATCTATGTCTCAGGTATAATAATACAAAATTAAAAAGAATAAATGGATCCAAATTATGTTTCTGGCAGGTAGACTAAGGTTACCTGCTCAGATGGCCAGAGTTTTTTGCTAAAGATTTGTATTTGCCTGCTATAAGCATTATTTTAGAAAAACTATTTTTGGAGTCATTTTGTCTTTGTAGAGCTTCTGCATACCAATCAAAGAATGCATTTCATTGTCTCTTTAATGTTTAAGATCCTCTCTTTTGAAGGGTGCCCCATAATGTGGAATTACCTAAGTTAAAGTTTCCCCAAAGTGGCCACTATAATTGCAAATTATCCAAAAGTTCACCCATTTTCCAAAAAGGCACAAGATCCTGGTTCATAGTGAGTATAGATATAGGAAGCAGGAATGTTTGAGAGAAGTAGAGAATTTTAGACCAGGTGGAACCCATCTTTGCCTTTAGATTTCCTAAACCCCAAATAACCTATGGGGAGCCTGGTAATCCTATCGCTCCCTAAAACCCAGGGAATCACAGGTTTCTCCCTTTATAGACAGAAGGATGACTTACCAAGAAACTTCAACAAACAAAATACAGGTATGCACAATAAAGTCAGAGAGCTCAAAAGGCAAAGAGAGCAGAGCTCAGATCCAAGAGAGACTCTACCCTCAAACTCCGGGTTTGGCATAAAGCAGTGAGCTCAGTGGGCCCTGTGGGTACCAGCACCTTTTGCTCACTGACCTCAGAGTTGTTGAGGGTCTTTGGGTCCCACTTCTGATGCCAGAAACCGTCAAAAATCCAGAAATAGCAAAATTTAAACCAACAAATCAATGAATAGTATTTAAGTAAGTGTTTATTGTGCATATAAGAACAGTTCACAGACTGGGAGCTTCTGAACTCAAAGACTGATATGAAGCTCAAGGACATTAAATTACAGCATGGCTTATAAAGTAGAAATGAGGACGTTTTTAACCTTTTCAGTGATTGGTTATTACTGTAGGGGTTTCCAGATGGCCGTGGATTGGTTAAAAGTGATTTTCTCATACCATTTTTAGGAAGATGACTTAAGTTTCTTTTATGATTATCAGAGGCATTTACAAGATGTAATCTAAGTTAAGTTTCACTTATGTTCATGAAATAAGCTAGATTTAGTTTTACTTACATGGCTTCAATGGTTTTGTCTGCTCAGGGAATTCTTAAGTCTGGTCTCAATTTTGTGTTTAATTTTAACACTATCATGTAAACTTTTGATAGAAATATATCATCACTTGTACCCACATAAAATTAAACAGAGCCACACCACGTTTATATCTGTATATAATCTACATTTTCTGTACATCTGAATTTACGATTCAGCTAATTACTTAGGTCATTGTAGATATTTAATTTCTTGAATGTATTTTTTAATATCATATTAAGCTCCTGTTATTATTAAAGCTTGTTATTATTAGTATAAAGTCCTGATTAAGAGAGTTTTTTCACATTACTTTTACATAAGAATCTCAGATTGACCTCATCACCTTTATAACCAAGACTCCAAGGCCCACCATGAGAAGGCTGGTGGGCAGATATGTCTTAATACACACAGTAGAATGCTATCTAAAAAGTGTCTTCTCCTATTTGGGAGTATATTGATTTCTTCTTTCTGCTGTAATAAGTTACTGCAAATGTACCAGCGTAACATAACATAAATTTATTATCTCACAGTTCTGGTGGTAAGAAGTCTTAAAATCCAGATGTTAGCAAGGCTGTGCTCCTTCCAGAGCCTCTAGGGAAGAATCCATTTTCTTGCCTTTTCCAGCCTCTAGAAGCCAATGGCATTCCTTGATTTATGGCTTCTTCCTCCATCTTCAAATATCTTCAAATCTCTCCCTCCTTCTCCTTTTCCTTCTCCCTCTCCCCCTCTCCAATCTCTGCTTCTGTCCTAACATCTCCTTCTCTGACTCTGACCCTCCTGCCACCCTCTTATAAGGACCCTTGTGGTTATATTAAGCCTACCTGGATCATCCAAAATAATCTTCTCATCTCAAGGTCCTTAACTTAATCTCACCTGTAAAGTCCCTTTTGCCATGTAAGGTAACATATCCACAGCTTCTAGGAATTGGGACATGGACCTCTTTGGGGTAGGACATTGTTCTGCCTACCATAGGGGGGTTATTTCCAGGTACACTTATCAACTGTGAAGAATTCTTTTCATTTCTTTTTTTTCTTTCACATATATTTCCTGATCACCTACTAGGCACCTGGCCCCTAGTCGAAGACACTAGGCAGATACTGAAGGCACTGTCCCTGTCGTAAGGAAGCCAGATGTCTGTTAGTAAAATAAAGTGAACTTTAGACTTCTGAAGATTTTTTAAAATCGTTTTTAGGTTGTACAGCAATCCTGTTTATATTTAAGTCCTATTTATTGGTAATAATAATATTTCCTACCACATTAGTACTTATGACACAAACATTAATGCCCTTTAGCCAAAGACCTCCAAGAACATAACTATAGTGGAACAAATTGAGTTTACTATTCATTGCGGTGAGGGAGAATACACACCATGGGAAATATGTGGTGTCTCAGTAAGAGGTTGTTAGAAGAGACTTATTATAGGATATGGGTTTGGGCTAGGAAATTTGGGGCAAAGTCTAAGATAGTAGAGACTCACTCTAGATTGGGTGCTGTCAGTAAGCCAGGGTAATTTTGTGATTGGGTATCTCAAACATCTTGTCTGTAGGTATAGCAGACCAGAGTAGAATAAAGCTGTAATAGGCAAAGAAGCAACAGTCACTCATATTAGCCAAGACAGGGGGATGTTCAGTATTCTGTGGATGACACAGTGAACTTGTTTATATCTCACTTATTCCTGGCTTCAGAGTAACCTAGTCTGATGTTGGTGTTTGAGATTATGCCCAACAAGGAACAATATGGCCTAGCAGTGAGCCTCAATCCTGCTTATAATACCTTGGAGGCCTTGGTCATTCTAGTTCCCACATGCTTGACTCATGGTGTTTCCCGTCCCTGTCCCATCTGTGGCACTTGTTAAACATGCAGAGTTCCAGATCCACCCCACAATCACTGCATCAGAATATCTGAGTATTGATTTGACCAGGTGATTCTTAGACACACTAAAGGTTCAAAATATCTTTATTTAAAAAAGCAAAAGAAAACACAAATATTTATCAGTGTTAAATGTTTGTTTGTGATTACTGTCTTTAGTAATGATTTTCTCACATCTTAGTCTTTTATTTTCATTATTTGTTCTTGTGTTGACTGAGTATCACCTGAAATCAGCACTACAGTCTGCAGCAGGACTGAACAACTGTTGCTGTTTGGGTTCTGAATGCACACTTCACCATCATCTCTCTGCATCGTCTTCCTGTTGGCAAGCTTTCCCATGTGCTTTATACCTGAAACCACATAAGCCTTACAACTTCACTCTGATGAGCATGCCTTTTAAAAGCTATGCTAATGGTGTTTTCTTAGTTCCCACGTGAAAACATGAAGAATGCAGGGCCTTTAGGATGGAGTCTGTGCCTTCAAAATAGTATCCATGACACTCATGCCTCAATTTCTGGGGTTTTTTTGTGACAGTATAAATATGCACAACAGAAAGACAAAATCAAATGTACAATCTGACATTTATTGATAATTGTTAATGCTAGTACTCTAAAATACGGCTCCAGGTCCTCAAAATAAATTTTTCTGAAGCAATAATAATTTCAGTATCATGCTTTAATTATGTTTGTATGTTTATAGGTAATTTTAGAGAAATGAATGTTCACAGAGGACATGCTAAAGCTCAACCTAAATTAAGAGAGAACCTAGTGGCAAGACAGGAATAAAGACACAGACCTACTAGAGAATGGACTTGAGGATACGGGGAGGGGGAAGGGTAACCTGGGACAAAGTGAGAGAGTGGCATGGACATATATACACTACCAAACGTAAAATAGATAGCTAGTGGGAAGCAACCGCATAGCACAGGGAGATCAGCTCTGTGCTTTGTTACCACCTAAAGGTGTGGGATAGGGAGGGCGGGAGGGAGGGAGATGCAAGAGGGAAGAGATATGGGGACATATGTATATGTATAACTGATTCACTTTGTTATAAACCAGAAACTAGCACACTATTGTAAAGCAATTATACTCCAATAAAGATGTTAAAAAAAAAAAAAGAGAGAGAAGATAGATATATAAAGTGTGTATTTACCCATAATTTGTTGCAACTTGTAATTCCAGAAGAAAATCAGAATTTAATAGGCATTCTGGAAGAATTGCCATATTCTGAGTGTCAATAAAGTGTCCTATACTGGTGCTTTTTTAAGTGTTCTAAGCAGAGGACCAGTAGTTTTTATTTATTTATTTGTTCACTTTTTAAATATCATTACCAATTTTTCACAGGTGGATAATTTTTAATAGAGTAATACTGAATTTATAAAAATAATTGAAAAGAAACATAAAAACTGCAAATCTATTCTTAAATTATTATTAGATTCAACAAGTATAAAATTACTCTGTCAAATTGCTATAAAAATTCCTGAGATTTAGTCTCAATTTCTGTGCTTACTTCATTGTAGATTAGTAAAAAAAAAAAAAAAAAATCACAGATTACTACAGTTTCAGTGGTACTGTCTGATATCATACTTAAGCACTGGGTTTTTAATGTTTATAGCATCATAATTTGTTAGAGCTATGCTATAAGGAAACTAAGAAATTTAACCTCAGATTTTTTTCCAGTTTTATTGAGAAATAATTGACATACATGACTATATAAGTTTAAGGCATACAGCATGATGGTTTTATTTACATATATTATAAAATGAGTAAGAGTGGTGAGAGTGGGCACCCTGTCTTGTTCCTGATCTTAAAGGAAAAGCTTTCAACTTTTCATCATTATGATGTTAGCTGAGGGCTTATCATATATCGCCATTATTATGTTGAGATATTTTCCTTCTGTGCGTAAATTATTAAGAGTTTTTATCATGAATGGATGTTAAATTATATCAAATGCTTTTTCAGCTCTATTGAGATGATCATATGATTCTTTTATTCTATTAATATGAAGTATCACGTTGATTTGCATATGTTGAACAGTCCTTGCTTCCCATGGATAAATCCCACTTGATCATGGTGAATGATCCTTTAATGTGCTGCTGAATTTGGTTTGCTAGTATTATATTGAGAATTTTTGCATCTCTATTTATCAGGGATATTGGCCTGTAGTTTTCTTTTCTAGTAGTGCCCTTTTCTGGTTTTGGTATCAGGATAATGTTGGCCTCGTAAGATGAGTTTGTGAGTGTTCCCTCCTCTTCTTCTTTTTTTTGAAGAGTTTGAAAAGGATTGGTGTTAATTCTTCTTTAAATATTTGTTAAAGTTCGCTAGTGAAGCCATCTGGTCCTGGGCTTTTCTTCCTTGGGAGATTTTTGATTACTGATTCAATCTTAATAAGAACATTGAAAGAGGTAAGATTGACATTCTTGGTCGGGGACTTGGCAGTTCCAAAGCAAAGATAGCCAGTTAATGAATGGAGCAGGAGAGGCAAATGGACAAGAAGGAATGAGTATTATTTGGTTTATTTTGAATATTTAGAAAAAATAAAAATGAGAGTATGGTGCTATTTATAATTTTTAAATTTTAGTAGGAATGAGTTAATTACAGAAAGAGTAATTTGAGTTTTTGATATACCAAATGTAGAGGTTAGCAACAAAGCTAAATAGAACTGTGATCCATTTTTACTTCTTCCCAGAAAACTACTCTTGCTGCTGTGACTGAGCTCATCCTTCATTTGTCTTTTCCCTCCCCTCCCACTTCCATTGTGTCATTACGTCCCACTGAGATGGCTGACTAATGTTGAATGCCTCACATCTGTAATAGTCTCTGCTTTGTCCTTGGGACCTCTAATAGTGCCTGACACATAGTAAGTGTTGAGTAAAAATTTTTCAAAAGATCAAATTAAAGTATGTTCCCCAATACATGCCACAATACTATGTTTTTCCTTGTGATTTTTAACATAAGTTTCTCAGTTTGTATATAATGTTCTTTTCTAAAATCCTTGAAGACAGGTTCTATTCAAATGGCACAGTTTCCTTTAATATTTCCCCCAAATCCCCAGAAAAAGGTCTTAACTCTATTCTGAGCCTAGATGTATTATTTCATTGCAATTATTTGCTTATACTTGTCTTCCACAGTGGTGTAAATGATCCTGAGTACAGAAATTTTGTCATTCTTCTAACCTTCTTCCTCTGTGCCCTAGCACAGTGCCCCCAAATCCTAGGCAATCAATAAAAGTTTATTCTACAGATGAATAAGTGAATTACTCAGTGAGATCAAGAGAAACTGTCAAATAGCTTTAGTTTTATTTATCATACATAGAATTTTGTATTTTGCTTCTCTATTTTGTGTAAAGCTTCTAACTCCTAAAGTCTAATAGTTATAATTTTCAATTTGATTGATAATAAGTGTACTAGACTTGTCTACCCAATCTTTTTGTCATGTTATTTGTTTGTTTGTTTACTTTTCTGAAACAAGGAAGAATTTAACGAAATTCATAAGACCTGCTGTCATTAATATTCTAAAATATACAGCCCTCTCTCCTAGAAATAATTATGGAGGATGCACTATCTACATTATGTTTTCTAAGGTCTGGGATGCTCTTCTAAATAGGAAAGATTTCTTGCCTCAGTACTGACCCCAATTTTATCAGAAGATGTTTATAATTGGGGGCACACTCAACTGATCCCTAATCTCTGTCAAGGTTACTTCCCTTAGGTTAATTACCCAGTACTTAACTCTTGCATTTGACCCTCATACAAGAGCATATTCAAAAGGATTCCAACCTTACTGAGTTAATGAATTGCATCTTTACGTAATTCTCTACTAGTTGGATAATAAAGTAGTTTGCAACAGAATTTATTCTCTTCATAACTTTATCTCCTTTGCAACATCATGAGATAAATCTTTTGAAGATCACTTATATAATGTCACATATTTTTCAGCAATCAGTTTCACTAATTTATAGTCCTAACTCCTATTCTCCCATTTTATCTTCTGCTGAGTAAATAGATTAATAGAATCACAGTCCTCTGGTTTACACTGGCTATTTCACAGTGAAATTTAGGGGAAATTTTTCCTTTATTTTATAACACATTGCTAGGCCACCTGTATCATCAAGTCACACATTTGGATTTGTCAGTTTAACTTTTTCTTAGAGCACTCTTCCAAATTAATGTTGCAGGAACCCATCCTATTTTGATATATGGCCAACACACAAAATGCAAAATATCAATTTAACGGTAGTTCTTACACTCATTTATTAATGTGCCTATTCAGCAAATACTTTTTGAGGTCTTGCTACAGAACAGGCTCTAGTTTTAGTCTGGGGATTCAGTGTTGAGAAAAACAAAACAAGTTTCGCACATTGGAACTTACATTCCAGTAGTTAAAGGTAAATAACAAAAAATGGAAAACTGCATAGACAAGATGTCTTGCAATTATGTATTGTGTAGCATATACAGGGAAATGTGATAGGACTAAACATTTTCTTTATATAGGGTGTTTAGAGAAGGCATTTCTGAAGAGATTGTCTTTGATCTGAGAGGTGAGGGATGAGAAAAGTCAGCTACAGAAAAAGGAAATTTTTTAAGTAGAGGAAACTAGCAAATGCAGAGGCTCTGAGGAAGGGATACCCTAGGCATATTCAAGGAACATTAAGAAGGCCAGTGTGTCTAGGGGGTAGTAAGCAGGGTTTTCAGGGAAAGGAGTATATGAACTGGATGTCTAGGGTTAGACCAAAACCAGATCACATAGGGTCTTAGAGTGTGAAGGGAAGTCATAAGAGGATGTTAAGCAAGAACATGATACAATTGAATTTATGTTATCAAAAAATTTCTCATACTGCTATAAGAAGAATGGATTTTAGGGCCTGGAAGCAGGAATCCCAATAAGAGGTTGTGGCAATAGTTCAGGAATAAGATGATGGTCACCTAGACTAGGAGAGAATTGGACTCATTTGAGATAAATGCTGGAAGTAGAGTAGATGGCATTTGCAGATGGATTGATTTACTGGGTAAATAAAACATAAGAATAAAAAAAGATGGCTAAATTTTTTACTTGAGCAATTAGTTAAAGAACCGTGCCTCTTACTGACACATGTACTTTGGGGAAATGTAGAGGATAACCATTACTTTTTTTCCCGTTCAACTTCCACTCCCACTTTTAAATATAGCATCCTGATTTTTCATTGGGCATTCTCCCTCCTCCTACTGAATCATATTATTTGTATGGGCGTTCCTCCATTCCCTAGCTCAGATATGGGTAATGAGATGCAAGCTTGGCTAGTCAGTGTTTTCAAATCTTCCATCAAAGTGATTGACTTAGTGACCACATTTGGCCCAGTCAGATGCAACCCTGAGACTTCGGATTGAACTAAAAGAGATAAGGTGCTCTTTTTCCAAAGTGAATGGTAAATTAGGAGGATTTCATTTTGGAACAGCTAGAGGTTATCACACTGGGAGAGCATGCCAGAGAATGAGGCCAGTGCAGAGGCAAACCAGGCCAAATGGTAGAGTGAGAAACCAAGTCCTGATGGTATTTTTAATCCCCTAAAGCCCCATGCCTGAAGCGAAATTGACTCCGGGAACTTTCAGTTATCTGTTCCAAAAATTAGTTTTTGTATGCTTGAGATGATTTGAGTTGGGTTTCTCTTCCATGTAACCAAGAGCTCTTATTAATACAGGTGAGAAATTTGATTTAGGTATATTAAGATTGAAATGCCTGTTTAGGTTTGCCAAATTAAAATACAAGATGCCCAGTTTAATTGGGCTTTCAAATAAACGATGAATCATTTTTTTAGTGTAAGTGTGCCCCAAATATTGCTATTTCTGGCAAGCCCATACCAATTAGATAACAAAGTGGAGATGTGAAGTGGGTTGTTGCCTCTATAGAGCTAGCGCTCAAGAGAGAGGTCAGGGATTTTGATGTATATTTGGAAGTTGTCCCATTAGTGACAACATTCAAAGCCATGGGACTAAAGAATTAAATCTTGGGAAACAAGGCAGATAGAGTGGAGGCAGTATCCAGGGCTAAACCTAAGGAAGGCCCATTCTGTTGAAGTCTGGAAGAGAAGGAAGGAATTGTAAGACTGAGAAGAAACTGCCAGTGAAGGTGGAAATAGTGTCAAGGAAAGTTTTTACTTTTTAGAAATGAGTTTCAAGGCTGGAGTCCTCAACATCTCCAACAAAGATTAGCAAACTTGCCTGTCAAAACAACGGACACTCTTTCCTCCTTGGCACTTACCTGCTGAGCCCTTTCAACATTTCCAGTATTTCTTGTAACTATCCCAATGTCCAGGCCCCTTTGGCCATTGTTGGAGACATCTAGAAACTTACCTCCTCTTTTTTTTTTATTGGTGCAGAGATGTGCCTCCTCTGCTGCCTCTGATATTTTTGGACTTAAAAATCCCTTTTCTCTTTCTGTCAAATAGCTTGAGACTTTAAAGATAAGGAAGAGTTAGAACCCATATGTGCTATGACTAACTACTAGTTCAAAGTACTCTGTTCAGGTGTGAGAATAGGGAAACAAACAGTTCTAGTGAACAATTGTTCATGACCACAGTGTTACCAACATTGCAGAGCCTACTGACTTCTTTTTTTGTCAGCCTCACTGTCTGACTTGTCTTCCATCTTCACTCTATCCAGGTGTCCTTATAGGGCCAGCAGTCACCCTCTTTGTTTCTCCCCAGTTACCTTCCTTTTCTTCCTTTAACTTCTCCCTTAATCAACCGTGAAATGGAAGTGTACTGTGGGAGGAGTTTTTCTTTCTTTGTTTTGTGATTCTCTTTTTATTTTTAACCAGATTGTTTATAATTATAAAGTAATAAAACTTGCACAAAAAGAAAAGAATTAAAGCAGTCATATAAGGGACAAAAAGTAAGAACTAAAAGTCCCCTTCTGCCACAGCCCGTCTTCTTGAGATAATTGTTAACAGTTTTTGTCTATCTATCTAATTACTTACATTTATTGTACATTACACATTGCTTACTATGCTCCAGAAGCTATTAAAATGCTTCAAATACAGTCATTTATTTAATCTTCACAAAGGCCCTTTGGCAGATAAGGAAAGTGACCTACAGAAAAGATAAATAACTTCTCCAGAGTCACAAAGTAAGTATACATATGCATCTTTAATATGCATGATACAAATATTCTCTGACAAAAGTAAAATACACAGATGACTTCAGTGATATCCATTTAAAAAACGTGCTGCTGTAGACGTACTGTTTATTGGTACAAACACTAATATAACTTTTAGGTCTGCAGAATTTCTTTAGTGGCATTGAGCTCCACATCTGTTACTGGTCTTGTCAGTGAGCTCAACTTCCGCTAAAGTTATCATTCTACAGAACTTTTCTCCTTTGTGTGATCTGAGTGGGAATCTTTTTATGAGAATAGCTGGAAATACCCAGAAATTCAATTTTTTATATTTCAGGCCTGCGTTTCCACACAAAGTGGACAGCACTTGCTGGGCCCCACCTACAGCATTGTCACAAACTTAAAATTCCCATTCATCCAAAGATAATTTTTTTCACCCATGCTATGGGGCAGGTAGCTTTTGATTGGCAAATAAGCCACTCAGTTAATTGGCAGAGATTTGCAGGTTACTTCTCAGGAACAAGAAGCATAGACTGTGCTTCGACTTCCTGCAGGGAATTCTGTTCTGACTTCCAGCAGCACTGGGGCTTGTGGCCTCCGTTTTTATCATGAAGCAGGCATTAACACCATAGCTTCCAATGTCTGTTTTGTGTCACTTTCTTTATTTCCAACACTCTGAGAATTCCGATCTTTGCTTGTGTATTTGGAATTGGAGAGAGAAATTAATGCATGTGCTCAATCGTCCACCTTGACTCAAAAGTTTTAGTACCACTTTTATGTTACAGATACATAAATCTTAAAAACATGTGGTCCACTCACTTTCTTAATTACTCCTTGATTTTTAGTATTTGATAAGTTTCAAAAATTGTTTCACAAGTCCCTTCCCTTTTTGCTATCCTCCTCCACTCACAACCTCCAAACTAAATGTTTTAACTTTGGCAAAATACGGAAAGACTTACACAAAAGGGCCGATGTATTTCACTGTGTTTTGTTTATAAGTTTAATAACAGTTTCAGTTATGCAAAAAATATTTATCTTAGTGTAAGACTGCATATATTCCCTCCCTTCTTTAACTAGGTAGAGTACTAAAACTGAACAAAGTCTCCTCACATTGAGAGAATGTAGGAAGTAACATATACTTCAAAATGAAATGGCACATAGAAAGATTTTTTTGTGCCTCAAGGAGAAATAAATTTCTAATACAATTTAAATATTCTTATCCACAAGGAATAGGAAATCTAATAGTTTGCTTGTGTTTGAGCAGCAAGCCCCTTCACAAGATGGGCTTGGGAAACTTTATAAAGGCAGACATTTGATTATAAGTTGGGCGATTTGATTGCATGACACCCTGGTCAGGCGGCATTAATATATCTGTTTTTAAAATAGCTTTCCCGACTATTACATTTCACTTGATTCTCTGAAAAACTTAACTTGTTTGAGACGCTATGAGGGCAAGGTCAGAATTTGGGTCACTATCTTATTTAATACCTAATGTTTCCCTTAATGATAAAGAAGATATTTTTGAGCCTAATGCCTTCAACATTCCAAAATATTGGTTGAGCACGTACTACAGGAAAAGCACATTATTAATTAATTCCAATTTCTTTCTTAGAAGCCTTTCCCATTCTAAATTTGCCTTTGATCCAGGACTTTTTGCTTCTTAAAGATTGTGACTTTCAGTAAGTGCCTGCTTAGCCACTTCTTAGATTTTGGCAGATGATCCTATAAACACTAATTTTCTGTAGGTGTAAACCAGATTCCCATATGCTGTGATATCTGAAAACAATGAAAAGGAGAAAAGGCAGTGGACTGAAAAGGAACTCAAGAGAAGCGATTAAAAGGTCCACACTAATTCACAGTGATAAAGAATGTCAGATAATCTTGCTGACAAATTCTCTAGAAGTAGACTCCTTAGTTTTTCAGGGGGGGAAAAAAAGTACCTGTTTTGAGACCATAAAGCCGTGGCATTTATTGTGAGAGACATGGAAACTTCCACACAAAGACATAGAGGTAGTCCAAAAGTCTTTTATTGACCTTAAGATTTATATGTCATATATATGTTATTTATATTTATATATCATGATATATATTTTTATTTGTTTAAAAACATTAAGCACCTTTCTATGCTAGAGCGAATACTGAACAACTCATATCTGTTCCAATTTTATTCTTCCATCTAAAGTTAGTAAGTCGATAATATTTTTAACTTCTGTGCATATAGTTTCAATATTTACACAGTTTTTATTACATCCCAGGATATCTGGAATGATTATCAGATGGTATTTTTATAACAATGTTTTCCAGGGATTTTGACTGCTTCTACAGTTAGCAAACAAATACCAATTTTTGTTTGCATTGATGAACACTGCAATATGATTTCACCTGAAATAATGGATAGTTTTTTCTATATTTGATAGCTTTTCCTATCCTTTTCTTACAATTGTAACTTTTAAATGAATCCTTATTTATATTGTCCTCCATTCTAACATAACACCAACTAAAGTGAAAAACAGCATACTGCATTCCAAAGTCAAAGTGTCAGATAGTTCTCCAGGATGACTCGATGATCCCTGTTCCTAAATATTTGCATTCATTTCAGGACTCAGGAAAATTGCCACAAATAATGGCTGTAATTATTACAGTACGTTTGTTCCCTAAATCGACTTTAGGGAGAAAAAGTTATGCTGTTATTTTTAGCGATGATATAAACTAGGCTGTTGAATTGAGGGATCACTTCCGAACTGACCTGGAAAAGGAGACACAGCTACGGCGGCTTCAATTACATTAATATGGAGTACCTGACTATTTTAAGAGCTATTTAGTCTTATATTTTGGGGCCAGGAATCACAAAGTTGCCACCCCTTCAGTAATTTAAATGCCCAAATAAAGAAGGAAATGTGATTTATTTATCTATTCTACATATTTATTATTGTTATTTTAACGTAATCCATTTTAATTGTTTATTAATAAATACTGAAATTTTATTTGGACTTTTGCAGATGTAAAGCTAAGTGAATTCAGGATTTAAGTCACAAAATTAAGGTAAGGTTCTTCTATAGACTATTTTTAGTGATAAAATCAAACGCTTCTAAATCAACTGAGACTGTATATATCTTTCAGTGAAGTCCCAAACTGGTAGCTTTATTGTCTGTGTCAACCTTGGAAGAGTCAGTCCAACAAAAAGGGTGATAGTAATTTGATTTTTAAATTGACTTCAGTTTTTCTTTATTATAATCTTAAATTCCTATTTCCCATCGTACTAGTATATCTGAGTTAAAACAAAATATAATATGAATGGTGTTTGCATATAAACCATCCTTAAAATCTTTCAATTTTGCTTTTGTCACCCTTCAATTGTTGTTATTTTTGTTTGGTGATAAGTTTTTTGTTTGTTTGCTAAGCTGATTGTTTGTCCCCCCCCCCCCATTCCAAATTATTTGTATAAAACTGAATTATCTGTCTTACCGGCTACAAATATTTTTTTTCATTTTTGAAAGTAGAGAATATTTTCAGAAACATAGTAATAGTCTAAGTTAAAAAAAAAAAAAAAAAAACATGGTAAGAGGAGAATAACACCAAAAGGGAAGAGGAATAGTGATTTATATGGTTACACTATTAAATAACAATAGCAACAACAACAATAATAGTGTTGTTAGGTACCATTTATGTAGCATTTATCATGAGCTCTATACTGTTCTAAGTGTTTCATGTACACTAACTCATGTAATCCTCACAACAGTGGGAAAAAAGTCAAAAAGTGGTTAAGTAATTTGCTAAAGGTCACAATGGAAAAGTCACAAAGGAAAAATGCAAAAGTCAAGTTTAAGCAGAAGATTTCTGTTTTTAATTCAAGAATGTTGTTAAGTGCAGCTACTTGAGGAATGCAGGAATGAAAATTCTAAAAATATTGAGATATCAGGGAAAAAAAAAAAAAACTTACCTAATTTTCAGGGACCTGAATGCAAAAGAAAGATATCATGAGTTCCTAGAAATAAATCAAATTAGCCTGATTAGCCTGTCAATGAATTTTATGTTGAAAGACCAGACTTTTGAGGCTCAGTTCCAATCCCATGTTTGCTAGTTTCATTGGGCAAGTCATGTTAATTCTAGGCCTGGATATTTTGCACTCTAATAAAAGGGATTTGATAAATTTCTAAAGACCCTTCCCCCAGATCAAATAGATTACCTTTATTTAATACTATACCAGCCATGGATTTTTTTTGCTGAAAGAAGTTTTAAAAAGTGGGATCACCTAAGTATAATGCATTGGAAGGATACTGGAAGAATTCAGTGTCTCGAAGGGAAAGGCAAAGAACCAGGTGTGGTCCAGACTGGAACCTGGTGGCTAGCTAGCTAGCTAGCTAGCTTGCTTGCTTTATTTACTTATTTATTATTTTGGCTGCGTTGGGTCTTCGTTGCTGTGCACGGGGCTCCTCTTCGTTGCAGTGTGTGGGCTTCTCAGTGCGGTGGCTTCTCTTGTTGCAGAGCATGGGCTCTAGGTGCGCAGGCTTCAGTAGTTGTGCCTCGCAGGCTCTAGAGCACAGGCTCAGTAGTTATGGCGCACGGGCTTAGGTTACTCCGTGGCATGTGGGATCTTCCCGGACCAGGGATCGAACCTGTATTTCCTGCATTGGCAGGCGGACTCTTACCTACTGCGCCACCAGGGAAGTCCCAGAACCTGGTAGCTTTAGAAGACCTTGATAATGTTTATGTGGCAATCCCACCATCCTTCACCACTAGAGCCAATAAATCCCAAAGATTTCTTAAAACTTTGTATCACAGACACTCTAGTTCTAAGAGAGAGTCAAATCGGCCATGGTTTTGTCCTGTGTCCAAATATTGGTGACACCAAAGCAGTAAGGGAGAAAAATGTGGTGGGAGGAGCCTTACAAAGAAAAAAGGCAAGTTTACCCAATGGAATTTTTGTCTGCTATGGTTTAATAACTGGATACTCTAGGACTCCTGTACTAGAATTTTTTTTAATGTGGGGCTTTAATATATGACTCTTTCCCTTGAGATAATTAATAACTAAATTGGGACAAATATATTAATAATGAAAAAATAAGATGTCAGAATTATTGTGCATTTCTTACCTCTACAGATTTATATAGGAGGGTTATACAACAGATGAGCAATAGCTCTTAAAAATCTTCCCCTTCAGGTTTTAAGTCCAAGTACATAATTATGGATGTAAATGCCTAAGAATGTTTTTAATCTTAGAACTGACAAGCTGAACATAATTACTAATTTCTTCCCAGAATTTCTACCTTTGATAAACTTTCAAAGTTTTTTTTTCTCAATAGATAGATACCCAATTTAAAAATTAACAAAAAGAAAATATACTTTTAAAAACTGAAGAAAATATCTGAGTGGAAAAATGGCAACCCTTAATTGAGAATTTTTATATTATTACAAACTAAGTGAATGATTAACAATGCCAGAGAACAGAAGATTGTTTCATATGGCTCTCTGTTCAGTGCGGATTGTCAATGTGGGAGAAAATCCTTGTAAATCTTAGCATTGCTCCCACACAGCCACCTACACAGATGATCGCTTGACTTTCATGCTAACAATAGATGTGTTCGTAGAACTCTCACCATCTGCAAAATGAAGTGCACTTTAAAAAAAAGTAACTGCAGCAGACAGTAGTAATTGCTTATATGTTGTGATTAGCATTTTATATTTACATTTAAAAGGTATGAATTTAAGCAGTGATGTCTCCCAGTTTAAATAAGGTCAGTCGCTGTGATAGCTCCCAGATTAAATAAGGTCAGTCCTAGATAACAGATAAATTTGTTAGAAAACTTGATTTTGAATTAATTTCTACTGAAAATTTATCTATATCCAAGAATGCACAATAAAATGTGAATTAAATGAATTTTGATATACTCACTTCTCCTCCAATAATAATACTTAGAATCATGTACATTAGTTACAAAATTCTCTACAAAGTCTGTCACAGCTGTCCTAATTTTTTTTTATAGAATTCCTTCACAGGCACATTTATTTGGGTTTCCCTGTTCTTAAATCTATTTTATTATCAGTGCAGGATGAGTATTGTGGAAAATAAGCTTTATCATTGGAAAATACACTCGTTGGCCTCTTTTCCCACATTGATTTTTTTGTCAAGGATGGAAGGGTCCATGATTCCATTACTGGGACTTAGTGGAGGATTCTAAGGCAAAGTGTTAAAAAATGAATTATCTGGATTCTCCATAGGGAATAAAGTGGTTAAGGGCTCATGTGTAGACCCTGCTCATGCTTGGAAGATTGGATGTGACAGAGAGGAGAACGGGCATGTGGCTGATGGAAGGTGGGATGAGTCCCATTTTTCTCAAATCAACACAAACAGGTACAATACCACTCTATACTGGCAAGGCTCCCATGTGTTTCTAACCCATGTGTCTCTAACATTTGGCCTGAATAATCTTGTCCTTTCATGTAGATGATAGACACAGTCTACATGAGGTATGAGAGCTCCTGTAACCCCAAAATATCATCGTAAATAGCATTGCCTAAAATTCTGTGATGAAATGTTTGTTTCTTTATTATAAACATGGCCTTTTCCAAGCCTATTTTAATGCAGATTATTTTAGAAAGAGTGGTACGTTAAAACAATAAAAACTTAGTATGATTTAGTTTTGTCTATTTTCCATTTTAAATAAATCACAGTTCTAGAAACTTAATATTAGAAGGACATTTAGGATTAGAAGGAAAATGAAACATCATCTAGTCCAAACAGTGCATTTTACAGATGATAAAATTGAGGCTCAGTTAAGACTCATACACCTAGTTAAGCACAAGTCCAGAGCTAATCCCTAAGACTTCTGACTCCGGCCCAGTGCTTTTTCCATTATACTGTCATAAAACGTTGAGAGAACAGTGGTCCCTTGGGGTGAGGAAGGGGTGCTGGAAAGGAATAGAAAGCAGGAGAAGAGTAGAGAAAAGTAAATATGCTGATCCCGTGCAATTATTTTTCTAGGGTTGATCCACATAACAGAGTCATTAGCAGGATTGAATTTAATTAAATCAATGTTAGATATGTAGGTCATTTAGCCCCACAAATCACTGGTACCTTTTGACTAAAGTTTAGCAATAGGAAAACGTCTCATATGTCAGGGCTGGGGAAATCTGCACTCACATCAGTCCCATCCAAAAAGCTATGAACCTAGAATAAGATAGGAGGAGTTGTTCAAATATCTTTTGTACTAGCCAGTTCTGCTACAAAAGCAAATTGCTTAGGATTGGGAAGTATATAAAAGGAAGATCATCTTTTCTAAGGTTGGAGGTATATTATTTCTCCTCTAAGTCAGAAAATAAATAAATAAAAAGACTTAGGCTCAAAGGTATACAATATAACCCCCAAAATTCAGTTCTTATAAGTACATAATTTATTCATTTCAAAAATATCTATATAGTAAGTTCAATGAATAAGAGTAGACAGAAAACTTGAAACATGCAGTAACTAATCTGTATCATGTATTTGGCAAGTCAATACATTTGAAATGATAAAATGTCTCTTTTTTTACTCATGTTTTATTATTCATGTTGTATTATTCTGTTAATTTTTATTCTAACACATGAGGTGGACCCATGTGATGTTAGGAAATTAATTTCATCTTCCTTGTATGTGACGAAAAATAAACTCATAAATTGAGTAAAACCAGTTAATGAAAACTGCATTGTGTATAGTGGATAATTAATAAAGATTTGTTAGGTAAAATGTTTCTTGAAAGCTGAAAGTAAATTTACTTCGTTTAGTTTTTTCATTTCCTAATTGGAAATCGTATCTCTCTTGGTTTTCTCTGCTTAGGAAATTGACATCTAATAAGGTAATGCAATTAGAATCAGAATAGCCTAGGATAAGACAACAACTTCAGAGTCTCAGTGGCCCAACTTTAGCCAGGAAGGAGTCATTAGAGTTTAAGGGGGAAGCTGAACTTATACTACACCCATCTCTCATGAGGCAGTGTGAGTCAGTGCCCCACTTTTGTCAGGGTGGTGTCAGTGGGGTCCAGTGAGAAACTGAACATACACGTCCACCCAGCCCTCATGCTACACATCAATGGGAGACTGTTGATGGGCACTTGGATTGCTTCCATAATTGGCTATTGTAAATAATGTTGCTATGAACATTGAGGTGCATGTATCTTTTTGAATTAGTGTTCTTGTTTTCTTTGGATGTATACCCAGCCTTGGAATTGCTGGATCATATGGTAGTTCTATTTTTAGTTTTTTGAGGAATCTCCATACTGTTTTCCATAGTGGGTGAACCAGTTTACATTCCCTCCAGTAGTGTGCTAGAGTTCACTTTTCTCCACATCCTCACCAACATTTGTTTTTAAGTTTAATTAGATCCTATTTGTTTATTTTTGCTTTCATTTCCTTTGCCTTAGAAGACAGATCAAAAAAAAATATTGCTACGATTTATGTCAGAGTGTTCTACCGATGTTCTCTTCTAGGAGTTTTATGGTTTCAGGTCTTACAATTAGGTCCTTAATCCATATTGAGTTTATTTTTGTTTATGGCATGAGAAAATGTTCTAATCTCATTCTTTTACTTGTACCTGTCCAGTGTTTCCAGCACCGCTTATTGAAGAGACTGTCTTTTCTCCATTGTATATTCTTGCCTCCTTTGTTGAAGATTAATTGATCATAAACAGGTGGGCTTATTTCTGGGCTCTCTATACTGTTCCATTGATCTGTGTGTCTATTTTTGTGCCAGTATCATGATGTTTTGATTACTGTGGCTTTGTAGTATAACCTGAAGTCAGGAAGCACGATACCTCTGGCTTTGTTCTTTTTTCTTAAGATTGTTTTGGCAGTTCGGGGTCTTTCATAGTTCCGTATAAATTTTAGGATTATTTGTTCTCGTTCTGTGAAAAATGTCATGCGTATTTTGATAGGGATTGCATTAAATCTGTAGATTGCTTTGGATAGTGTGGACATTTTAACAATACTCTTCCAATCCAAGAACATGGAATATCTTTCTGTTTTTTTGTATCATTTTCAAATTCTTTCATTAATGTTTTATAGTTTTCAGAGTATAGGTCTTTCACCTCCTTATTTAAGTTTATTCCTAGGTATTTTATTCCTTTTGATGTGATTGTAAATGGAATTATTTCCTTAATTTCTCTTTCTGATAGTTCATTATTAGTGTATGGAAAAGCAGCAGATTTGTGTATATTAATCTTGTATACTGCAACTTTTCTGAATCATTTATTCTAATAGTTTTTTGGTGGAGACTTTAAGGTTTTCTTTCTATAGTATCATGTCATCTGCCAGTAGTGATAGTTTTACTTCTTCCCTTCCATTTTGGATACCTTTTATTTCTTTTTCTTGTTTGATTGCTTTAGCTAGGACTTCCAGTAATATGTTAAATAGAAGTGGCGAGAGTAGGCATCCTTGTCTTGTTCCTGATTTTAGAGGAAAAGCTTTCACCTTTTCACTGTTGAGTATGATGTTAGCTGTGGGTTTGTCAAAAATGGTCTTTATCTTGAGATATGTTCCTTCTATACCCACCTTGATGAGAGTTTTTATCATGAATGTAAGTTGGATGTTGTCACATGCTTTTTCTGCATCCATTGAGATGATCATGTGATTTTTATCCCTTCTGTTAATGTGGTGTATCACATTGATTGATTTAGGAATATTGAACCATCCTTGTATCCCTGGAATAAATCCCACTTGATCATGGTGTGTGATCCTTTTTATATATTATTGGATTCTGTTTGCTAATATTTTGTTGAGGATTTTTACATCCAGATTCATCAAAGATGTTGGCTTATAATTTTATTTTTTTGTAGTATCTGTCTGGGTTTGATATCAGAGTAATGATGGCCTTGTAGAATGAATATTGGAGTATTCCATCCTCTTCAGTTTTTTGGAATAGTTTGAGAAGGATAGGTATTAGCTATTCTTTATATGTTTGGTAGAATTCCCCTCTGAAGCCATACATTCCTGGACTTTTGTTTGCTGGGAGTTTTTTTTAATTACAAATTCAATTTCACTACTAGTGATCAGTCTGTTCAGATTGTGTATTTCTTCGTGATTCAGTCTTGGAAGGTTGTATTTTTCTAGAAATTTGTCCCTTTCTTCTAGGTTATCCATTTCGTTGGCATATAACTGTTCATAGTTGATTAATTGTATCTCTGTGTTATCAGTTGTTATTTTTCCTCTTTCATTTCTTATTTTGTTTATAATAAGATAAACTTTCTTCTTGATGAGTCTGGCTAAAGGTTTGTCAATTTTGCTTATCTTTTCAAAGAACCAGCTCTTGGTTTCATTGATTTCTTTTTCTTTTTTTTTTTTTTTTTTGGTCTCTATTTTCTTCCTTTCCTCTATGACCTTTATTATTTCCTTCCTTCTGCTGAATTAGGGCTTTCTTTGTTCTTCTTTTTCTAATTCCTTTAGATGGAAGGTTAGGTTGTTTATTTGAAATTTTACGTGTTTTTTGTTTTCTTCTTTCTACCCTCACTTTCTTATCATTTTCCTTCTGTCCAAAATGGCTTTGTCCCGTTTTCTATAACAATCAAACTCTCACTCACAGTTTTTTAGATAGTCATATGAATCTAGAGTTCCCTTAGTGTTTATTTTTACCCTCTGAGTTCTTTTATTTTTTCACTAATATGTACAGTACTTTTACATAATTGTTATTAATGTACACATTTCATTTTGTGTCCAGCTTTTGTTTAATTGAAATATAGTTGATTTATAATATTGTGTTAGTTTTAGGTGTATAGTAAAGTGATTCGGTTATATATGTATTTTCAGATTATTTTCAATTATACATATTTTTTCAGATTATTTTCCATTATAGGTTATTAAAAGATATTAAAAATATTATGCAGTAAATCCTTGTTGTTTATCTGTTTTATATATAGTAGTGTGTACCTGTTAATCCCCTACTTCTAATTTATCCTCCTCCCCCCTCCTTTCCCCTTTGGTAACCATAAGTTTTTTTTCTATGTGTGTGAGGCTGTTTCTGTTTTGTATATTGATTCATATGCATTATTTTTTAGAGTCCATATATAAGTGATATCATATAATAATTGTCTTTGTCTGACTTAACTTCGCTTAGTATGATAATCTCTAGGTCCATCCATGTTGCTGTTCTTTTTTCTGGCTGAGTAATATTCCCTTGTATACACGTACCACATCCTCTTTATCCATTCCTCTGTTGATGGACATTTAGGTTGCTTCCATGGCCTGGCTATTGTAAATAGTGCTGCAATGAACATTGGGGTGCATGTGTCTTTTTGAATTATGGTTTTCTCTGGGTGTATGCCCAGTAGTGGGATTGCTGGGTCATATGGTAATTCTATTTTTAGTTTTTTAAGGAACCTCCATACTGTTCTCCATAGTGGCTGTATCAATTTACATTCCCACCAACAGTGCAAAAGGGTTCCCTTTTCTCCACACCCTCTCCAGCATTTATTGTTTGTAGATTTTGTGATGATGGCCATTCTGACTGGTATACGGTGACACCTCACTGTAGTTTTGATTTGCATTTCTCTAATAATTAGTGATGTTTAGCAGCTTTTCATGTGCTTCTTGGCCATCTGTATGTCTTCTTTGGAGAAATGTCTATTTAGGTCTTCCACCCATTTTTTGATTGGGTTGTTTGGTTTTTTTGATATTGTGCTGCATGAGCTGTTTGTATATTTTGGAGATTAATCCTTTGTCCGTTGATTCGTTTGCAAATGTTTTCTCCCATTCTGAGGGTTGTATTTTCGTCTTGTTTATGGTTTCCTTTGCTGTGCAAAAGCTTTTAAGTTCCATTAGGTCCCATTTGTTTATTTTTGTTTTTATTTCCATTACTCTAGAAGGTGGGTCAAAAAAGATCTTGCTGTGATTTATGTCAACGAGTGTTCTTCCTTTGTTTTCCTCTAAGAGGTTTATAGTGTCTGGTCTTAAATTTAGGTCTAAAAATACGGAACGCTTCACGAATTTGTGTGTCATCCTTGCACAGAGGCCATGCTAATCTTCTCTGTATCATTCCAATTTTAGTATATGTGCTGCTGAAGCAAGCGCTAGTTGTAGACTTTTTCATGATAGCCACTCTGTATGTCCAGCTTTTTAATTTTTTGCCTTAACATTATTTCATTTGCACATGAACCTTATCAATATAGCCCACATATGGCTCAGTATTCTCTTCTATTAATCTTATAGAACACTTCAGAAAGAGATGACATCATCAGAGTCAAGTACTGTCTTTTTGTAATACAGATATATATTCTAGACTAAGAGGTAATTTGCAGCCACTGGAAATGCTAAACAAAATAAATCATTAGGGACATAATTGATCAGGAATGTGACTACAGTTGTCAATTAGTCTGCAGGGTACTGGTTCCAGGACCCACTACAGATACCAAATCCCTGGATGCTCAAGTTCCATAGTCAGCCCTCTGTATCCATGGATTCCGCATCTGCCCAGGTGCAGAACCTGCAGATATGGAGGGCTGACTGTATTTACTGAAGAAAATCTGCATGTAATGGACCTGCACATTTCAAATCCATGTCGTTCAAGGGTCAACTGTATATGCTTAAACAACAGAACAGGTCTGTGAAATAAAAGGACTCTGTTACTTTGGGGCACTATACTGTGGTTTTTAAGTGTTATTTGACTAAATTAACAATTAACCTAGATGTTTTTCTACTGTGTAGATGCTACCTAATTCATGTACAGAGTTAAAGCCACAATCTTTTACAAATTGAGAAATTACATATATAGAAAGAATAGTTCTCTTTCTGCTTTCAGCTGTAGTCAATAATCTTTTTTATTCTCCAGATAGTACAATCTAGCCTTTAGCAGTACAATATTGCTTTGAGTTATTTTCTTGCTGGTTGCCCTGGGGATTAAAATTAGCATCATAATTTAAAACAACCTAATTCAGATTAATACTAACTTAATTTCAATAGTATACTTTGCTCCAATATAGCTCCTTTCCCACCTCCTCCTTCATGCTGTTATTGTCATACAAATTACACCTTTATTATGCATTATATACTATGCGTATGTTATACACTATATTTACTATACCTTACAAACTCATTGATACAATTTTATAATTATTGCTTTATGCTGTTGTCTTTTAAACCATATAGGAGAAGAAAAGAGTTATTAAGAAAAATACATTTATACTGTCTTTTATATTTACTGATTTACCTTGTGCTTTTTATTTTTGTATTGAGGTATGATTGACATACACAAAGGCTGCACACGTTTAATGTATACATCTTGATGAGTCTGAAGATAAGCATACACCTGTGAAACCATCACCATATACAATACCATAAACTGAACTATCACTTCTAAAATTTTTCTCCCTGTCATTTTTTTTTTCTTTATGAGCGTAAGTAAAACTGTGTACCCTTTAATCAACACATCATGTGGAATTGAGTTACTCTCTGGTGTTCTTTCATTTCAGCCTGAAGGACTCTCTTTAGTATTTCTTATAGGGTAGGTCTCCTAGTGACTAATTCTCTTAGTTGTTGTTTATCTGGGAATGTTGTAATTTCTTCTTCATTTCTGAAGAACAGTTTTGCCAAATATAGGACTCTTGGTTGACAATCTTTTTCTTTTAGCACTTTGAATATGTAATCCCATTGCCTTCTGGCCTTGATGGTTTCCAGTATTTGGGGCAAGGTTTGACAATCACTCTCTTAAAGAGATAGAGCTGGCACAAAATCATCGCTCTACAGTGGGGAGCAGGTAGGACTGCTGGGAAACTCATTCCAAGGGGTGATGTAGCAATCTTCAAATGTGACTCATGTCAACTGAAGTCTAACGTGAAGTAGAGGTTTGTTTCCTGAGGTATTCAACTCTACCTAATCATGTCAGACAACATTCCCAAAGATGAAATATTTTGAAATAAGTTGGCACTCACCAAGGAGACACTTTGTAGGTGAAAGAAAATCAAGTTGGGGGGAGCCACATGTGCAAATCAGACTTCAGAAAGGGTGTTGTCTGATTAGGAAATTCAGCTACTATGCAGGAGGACTGTACGAGTGGAGAAAAAGGTGAGAGGTTGGTAGTGACTACATTTTAGTGGGCCTTTCAGTCACCCCACAGAAAGTGGACACGATACTGATGGATATGGTGGAAGATAAAATCAGATTTACTTTCCAGATGTTTGTTAAAGTAAGGGAATTAGGGACATCCTTGCTAGTTCAGTTACCAAACACTGTGAACTCAATCCCAAAGCAGCCTAAGGACAGCCTGAAGGAAAAAGTGAGGGATGTATAGAGACTCAATACTCTGGCCAGTAAGCACATATTTGTTCAAGAAATGAGACAGCATTAGGCCCCCTTACAGGGAAGCAGGAGAGCAGTGAACCCACACAGTGAAGTAGACTTAAGTAGAGGAAAGACCTTTTATGTTTTGTCTGATCATTGCCACTCTACAAGTTACCTGACCAGGGAAACAGAACTAAGCTAAAGTTTTAAATGAAGGTCAGAAACCTACGGATTTGAGGAAGATGGTCATAAAAAGAGGCTATAGAGTAATGTTTCCTCCCAGGGAAGGAAGGAATAAGCTTTGAGGTCATATTGAACTGGTTTTATACAGTGACCTGGCCACTTTGTCACTTTATTAACTTCCTCATAGTTGTGAGGATTAAATTACTTTTAAAATAATACTTGTATATATCACTTATTGCTGTGTATGACATTGTAGACACTCAATAAATTATTATCATTATTATTCTTCAATCATAGAATATTTCTTTGGAATAAGAGATGGAGTAAAGGTTTTGCTCAAACAAATTATTTTTCTCTAGCAATTATTTCTAGAACCTATGAGGGACATTGTGCTGGATGATGAACAGAAACTCCTGCAAGAATCAATGTTGGTGAGTCACCACACAATTAAACTTAGAATCATGGTGGGAAAGGTAGTCAAAGGAATACGTAATATAATTATCCAATATACAGATGAAACCCTGACAAAATGCAATAGTAAGTCAAATTTTGAAGATAAAATATAAAAGTCAGTAACCCACAGGAAACCAGTGTACTATTTAGTTACTTTAAAGCCGTGTTATTAAAAGCCATGTTATTAAAAATTTGAGATAAATGTTTTTAAAAGCAAAAAATAGCTATTCAAAATAGCTTTATTGACCCTTCACCTCCTTCCATTACTATGTTTATACCCTACTTTAGGCTCTTATTACTTTACTCTTCTCACATGAACTGTGTCAATAATAACCCAATAGTTCTTTGTTTCTTTAGACATCCACCATACTGCTCATCTTTCTTTCTGTCCATCCATCCATCCATTCATCCATCCATCCATCCATCCATCCATCCATCCATCCATTCAAATATTTTTCCATCTACTAGGTGCTGTGTTCATTTTGGGGGTTCTATTAAAAAAACAGATCTATTAAAAACAAATACCTCTAGGATTCTCTGTTCTCAATAAATACTCAGTCTTGTGAGGAGGGCACATACGTCATAAAATTATAATGCAATATGATAAGAATTATAGTATACCCATACATTGAATTACTATGCAGCTACACATATTAGAGAGTGAAAAGGGAGATAATAGAACAGAATATGATTTTGATATCATATGATGTTGATAGCAATATATCTACTATATATGTATATGAATTATACAAATACATTTTAGATAACTATTTCTATGCATATATATATGCATGAGCACATCAAGAATGATATTCATCCTAGTGCTAACAGTTTTCTGTTGGACTGTCAGAGTTGGGGGAATTTTCACCTGCCTCTTTACTCTTTTGTACATTGTTTGGATTTTTACAACAAGCATATATATATGTAATTAGATTTATAATTTAAAAAGCTGTGCAGACAGACAACATCAACTTGTGCTTGACTTTGGGGTTTAAGTGAATCTCAGACCCACCTTTTCCTATATAAGCTACTTGACCTATCAGTGCCTTTCTTCTTCATCTGAAAAATGGAGGAAATTATAATGCCTCTTGCATAGATTTGATATCAGTTTGAGATAAGATAATCCAACTAAAGTCATGTTCAGTGGTATCTGGCAAAGAATAAGTGTTCAAAAAAGTTTGTTAGAGTAAGGAAGAAGAGGAGGAGGAGATGAAAAATTAATCCATTTAAAGTCCCTTCTACCATAGACCTGTCTCAACACGGAGTCTCAGTCAAAGAAGCCTAGACTAGAAGGGCTCATCCTCTCCCTTGAGCTAGATTAAGTGTTTTCTCAGGTTTGCCCAGTGTAAGGCCCTGCCACATGTTAGCACATTTCAGGTGGTTCTCATGATTGTTCCATGCGAACCAATGACCAAAGTTGGCCTGTGGAAAGAACGGAGTAATGGAAGATGGATAGCAGGAGTCATAAGTTGATGTGCCTTGTGTGGGCTCTTAAGGTTCCTGAGGTATCCAAGTGTTCTATTTTAGCAAATAAAAGCAGTATATTCAGAGTATCAGGATAATGAGGAAATAGCAAGCATGGGGTTAGAGTTCAGGTGAAAAGGGTGTTGTAAAAGTTAGTGTGCAGTGGCTCATTTTAGTTAGATTCTGCTATGAAGAGTCAGGGGAAACAGTAATGCTATTGAAGGCAAAATAACAGTAATGTATTCTTCCCCATCATATTGATAAGGTTTTCTCATGTTTGTTGAAGAAGTTGAACCATGCTTTCTAAATTTTACACATATAGTCTTGGGGAAAGATGTGTACCAAACATGGCAGGAAAGCTGCAGAACTTTTGGACCTGAGGCAGCTTACGGAGTTGGGAAATGAGCATCTCAAAGGTAAGCTATGTGGAAAGAAGAGGCTGACTATACCTTGTTGCTGTACAGGACCCCAGGGCTATTGAACATTTCACTTAGAGAAAGTGAGTAATAATGACAGAGGCTGAATATTTCTCTCAACAGTGATGAGATTGAGTCTTAACTAAGAGTTACAATTTTGTTGATACAAGAGATATTAAGGAATTTGCTATTTTTTGATGCTTCTGAGTTTGTGGATTGGAGGCTCTTGTACATCATGTATGAGGACCTCATTCAGGCTTATTAAGAGTTCTTATACTGCATTTTTATGCATCATGGACCAATTTCAACTCCTGGTATTGGCAGTTACTCATTTTGAGACAACAATTATGATCATATTTTTAAAATGGTACACAGAAATAACTGTAAACTCTCAGAAGTCCTTTCAAATATATAGGATAAAGTGGACTCTGATGAGAATGAATTTGGAAGAGTAGTAAATATTGCTTTAGAACCTCTGAGAGCGTATAATGTGGTTGTCAGAAGGAAGAGAGAGGGCAAATGTAGCTTTGTTTGAATCTGAAGAGACTCATTTCTCTATGCTTCCCAGAGGAAAACCTAGAGATGGAGGCACCTGAGTGGTGAAACTTAAGATGCCTATTTCAAACTAATAAAAAACAAAACCAAACAAAAAAGACAAGATCTCTTTCTAGAGTTGGAGAGTCACAGAGTGGACAATACTACCATGGTAGTACTAGGACATCAAAACAACCTTAAGGGAATTCCCTGGCAGTCCAGTGGTTAGGTAGGACTCCATGCTTTCACTGCCAAGGGCCCAGGTTCAATCCCTGGTTGGGGAGCTAAGATCCCCCAAGCCACGTGGCTCGGCCAAAGAAAATAAATAAATTTTTAAAACTCTTAAAAACAATAACAACTTTAATAAGCCAAGACATGGACCAAAATGATGACGCATGAAAATTTAAAGGTGTTTTTTTTTTTAACTGACTATAAGCCTCTTTCTCCAGAAGAAGACACATTTGAATTTTGTTTGAAACAGTAAAATTGATGGTGCCAAATAGGTACTGTGACATCCAAATATTTGCGGTTAGTGGACATTAGTAATCTCAAAGCAAAAAGTGCTACAGGAACTATGAATTATATTAAACATAACATACTTAGTAAATTTGGTAAAGATTTTTCAGGAGGCAAGGGTACAATCATACAAAAATGGAAGACTGTCTCATAAGACAGTGGCCTTTGGAAACTTCAGAGTCAGAAATCCTGAATCTGGCCTTTTTAGAACATATTCAGGCAAGCACAGAATTGAACTGGATTGCCTGCAAATTTTACTAAATAATGATGCTATTACAGGAAGGGGAGAAGGTTAAGGTAATTGCCCTCCTCCATGGATCCAGGGAAGCCAGGCATGGACAGTAGATTTCAGTGATATCACATCTCCTTGAAGCACCTTTGCCTCAAGGAGAAGCAGAGCCAGCTTCTTGGGTGTACAGCCTGTGCAGTTGCTCAGGGCACTTCACTTAGCAGGGCCCCATACTTGGGTTAATTCTCTGTTATCGCAGTCTTGAACCTTATTTTAAATAAAACTTTACATTAAATGCAACTTTAATTTTGTAAAATATTTTGCCAGTTTTATGGAAAAATAATTGACATAATCAGTTTATAATTTTAAGGCATACAGCCTGATGGTTTGATTTACACATATTGTGAAATGATTACCACAGTAGGTTCAGCTAATATCCATCTTCTCATATAGAATAAAAAGAAAACAAAAGAAAAAATGAATTTTTTCTCCTTGTGATAAGAACCCTTAGGATTTACTCTCTGAACAACTTTCCCATATATCATACATCAGTGTTAACTATAGTCATCCTGTTGTACATTACATCCCTAGTATTTATCTTATAACTGGAATTTTGTACCTTTTGACCACTTTCCTCCTATTCCCCCTCCTCCCCTACCCTCCACCTCTGGTAACAAGAAGTCTGATCTCTTTTTGTATAAGTTTGGTTGTTTTTATTTTTGTTTTTTTTTAGATGCCACATATAAGTTGAGATCATTCAGTATTTGTCTTTGTCTGACTTATTTCACTTAACGTAATGCCTTCAAAGTCCATCCATGTTGTTGCAAATGGTAGAATTTCTTCATTTTTATGGCTGTATAATATTCCATAGTATGTGTGTGTGTGTGTGTGTGTGTGTGTGTGTGTGTGTGTGTACACACACACATACCAGAACTTCATGTCCATTTATCCATTAATGGACAGTTAGGTTGCTTCCATGTCTTGGCTATTGTAAATAATGCTGGCATGAACATGGGGGTACAGATATCTTTTCAAGTTAATGTTTTTGTTTCCTTTGGATATAAGTCCCAAAGGAAATTGCTGGATCATATGATAGTTCTATTTTTAATTTTTATCATAGTGGATAATTGAACCTGTGCGTTAGCCTTTTTGCTTAAGTTAATTCAAGTTGAGTTTATGCATATATAAGAAAGAAATCTGATCAATGAATACTGTATCTTCAAGGTTTATAAAAATAAAATAATAAAAAGATTACTCATTAAGATGGTTGGGAAAATTTACATTTCTTCATATATTCACCATTAGGAGGAAAGGAAATAAGCTATTATTCCCTAGAACCCATTATAAAAAGAGTCCAGATTTATCTTAATTGATTCCAGACCTCAGAAAGCTGAAGACACATTGTTATAATATGCAGGAATGAATATAAGCTGTAGGCAGATGAGATAATTAGACCCTTTCTCTTCTGTTCAGGGATTTATCTTTGTATTCATTTGAGTAGTAGCTCTTGCACAAGTGATTAGTTCTTTGAGAATGTATGAAGACCTTTATCAATCCCTTTTAAAAGCAGATTTCCTTTCCATGAATGGCTTTCCACCTATGAACTAATAGAAACATATGCCTTTGATATGTTAGCAGTTTTTGTGTGTTTGATGCAAAAGGGATTTTGGTGTCTTGGGCATTTGATATCCTTTCATTCCTCTCTGTAAATCTCACAGACATTTTCCCTGGCTGGAATGTAAATCATTGTGTATATCAATAAAGAAAGTCATATTGGACTAGAGGATGAGAAGACCTTAAAGAACCTGCAAAGATGCCTCCTTTAGACTGGACTTTTTATTTTGTCCCTATGCTTTCAATTCCAGAGCTTTCCAATTGCTCAGGACACTTTCTCCATTAACACTTACCACCTCAGTTTACATCAGTTAAGCTAACATTTACAGAGAACCTATTCTTGTCAGGGACTGTGATAAGTCCCATATGGCTTTTAGCATCTCCCAAACTTTTTTTTCCCCCTTTAATGTGGGTCTTTTTGTAACAAACCTTCTATAGCTTTTTAAAAATGCCTAATGAGGACTTCTCTGGTGGCGCAGTGGCTAAGAATCCGCCTGCCAATGCAGGAGACATGGGTTTGAGCCCTGGTTCGGGAATATCCCACGTGCCGCGGAGCAGCTAAGCCCGTGCGCCACAACTACTGAGCCTGCACTCTAGAGCCCGCAAGCCACAACTACTGAAGACTGCGTGCCACAACTACTGAAGCCCGCGTGCTTAGAGCCTGTGCTCCACAACAAAGAAGCCCACGCACTGCAACGAAGAGTAGCCCCAGCTCACCATGACTAGAGAAAGACCGTGCACTGCAACGAAGACCCAGCGCAGCCAAAAATAAATATAAAAAAAATTAATTAAAAAAAATGCCTAATGATGTATTTATTATACTCTTACATATGAATTTCAATTTGACTGGTTATATATATCTAGATGAAAAAATCTTTTTCTTCAGTACCGTAAAAATATCACATCATTCTCTTCGTACATCCAAATACACTAAGATATCAATCTGGTTCTTGGTTCTTTGAAGTTCATCTTCATTTTTCCTGGAATTTATCTTTTTTCCTTTGGCCTTTTATGTACCTTTACAATCTAAGTGTAGTATTTATAATCTGTGGATGATTTCACCTTTAATTTGGCAATTTTATCTTTATTATTTCTTCAAATCTCTCTCTCCCTTTCTACCTTACTTCTTCCCGCTTCTCTCCTCCTCCTACCCTCGTCCCTTCCTCTCTTTTCTCTCTCTCTAAAAGTTTTCCTCTGCTTCTCCTGGTATGTGTTGCTACTATTCTATATTCTGTATTTTTAAACTTTTCTTTTACACATGCTCTCTAGTCTTTGTTTTCAGGAAAGGTAATTCTATTTGTTGTTCTACCGCATAAACATACCTATTGTGTTCCATATTTCAATGATCATAGATTTTATGCCCTAATAATTCTACTGAATTCATGATTGCTGTTCTTGTTTCATATTCTTAATATATTTACTTATTTACAATTAATTTACATGTGACCTCTACTGCAGGCTTTTAGGGTTTTCTCTTTTTCCTGGAATCCTGAACATTCCTAATGATTCGACATGACACAAGTCCCTTTCATTCATGTTCTAGGCTCTTGGAGAGCCATTTAAATCTGGAGATTTATCATTCAGTTTTGGAAATTTCACTCTTTGATAATTTACCTCCATCTGTTTTCTCTATTCTCTCTTTCTGGTACTGCAATTAGTCATATGTTAGAATGAGTCAGTTGTTTACCTATTTTTTTATTTTTAGTATCTTATTTTCCATCTCTGTCTCATTCTACTTTTTGTGAGATTTTTCTCAACTTTATATTTCAGCCCTTCTGTTTAATTTTTAATTCTTAATATCTTACTATTATCAAGAACTCTTTGTAATTATCAAGTTCTCTAACTTTTTTCCTATTTTAATAGAATTCTGTTTTTAATTTTTGGATGAAATATCTTGTGCTCTGTGGATATTAATATATTCAATTTTCTTTTACTGTATATGTTGTCTCTGTTTCCTCCGATTTTCTCTTTTTTTTTTTTTTTTCCAAGATTGAGACTCATCAAATGCCTACTAATTTGGGGCAGTTGTTTTAAATTAAGAGTGAGACA
Organism: Eschrichtius robustus; assembly: GCF_028021215.1. Lineage (NCBI taxonomy): Eukaryota > Metazoa > Chordata > Mammalia > Artiodactyla > Eschrichtiidae > Eschrichtius > Eschrichtius robustus. The sequence goes on from NC_090845.1 coordinate 26,267,175, forward strand.
CTACAAAAGCCTGTCTTTTGGTTGCCTTAACTCTAGGGCTTCCAGATGTCAAGTCCAGCTTTTATTAATAGATCTCCCAAATGTCGGTTTTAGGACTTTTTTTAAAAATTTATTTATTTTTTAAATTTTTATTTCACATTGGAGTATAGTTGATTAACAATGTTGTGTTAGTTTCAGGTGTATAGCAGAGTGTTTCAGTTATACATATACATGTATCTATTCTTTTGCAAATTCTTTTCCCATTTAAGTTATTAAGGAGTATTGAGCAGAGTTCCCTGTGCTGTACAGTAGGTCCTTGTTGGTTATCTGTTTTAAATATAGCAGTGTGTACATGTCAATCCCAAACTCCCAATGTATCCCTCCCCCCCCACCCTTCCCCCCGGTAACCCTAAGTTTGTTCTCTAAGTCTGTGAGTCTGTTTCTGTTTTGTAAATAAGTTCATTTGTAGCATTCTTTTTAGATTCTACATATAAGTGATATCATATGATATTTGTCTTTCCCTATCTAACTTACTTCACTTAGTATGATAGTCTCCAGGTCCATCCATGTTGCTGCAAATGGCATTATTTCATTCTTTTTAATGGCTGAGTAATATTCCATTGTATATATGTACCACATCTTCTTTATCCATTCATCCTTTGATGGATATTTAGGTTGTTTCCATGTTGACTATTGTAAACAGAGCTGCGGTGAGTATTGAGGTGCACGTATCCTTTCGAACCATGGGTTTCTCCATATATATGCCCAGGAGTGGGATTGCTGGATCATATGGTAGCTCTATTTTTTAGTTTTTTAAGGAACCTCCATACTGTTCTCCATAGTGGCTGTACCAATTTACATTCCCACCAACAGTGTAAGAGGTTGCCCTTTTTTCCACACCCTCTCCAGCATTTATTGTTTGTAGGCTTTTTGACAATGGCCTACATATCAGTCAGACAATTCTGACCGATACGAGGTGATATCTCATCGTAGTTTTGATTTGCATTTCTCTAATAATTAGCAATGTTGAGCATCTTTTCATGTGCCTCTTGGGCATCTGTATGTTTTCTTTGGAGAAATGTCTATTTAGGTCTTCTGCCCATTTTTTGATTGGATTGTTTTTTTGATATCGAGCTGCATGAGCTGTTTGTAAATTTTGGAGATTAAACCCTTGTTGGTTGCTTAGTTTGCAAATATTTTCTCCCATTGTGTGGGTTATCTTTTCGTTTTGTTTATGGTTTCCTTTGTTGTGCAAAAGCTTTTAACTTTAATTAGGTCCCATTTGTTTATTTTTGTTTTTATCTTCATTACTCTAGGAGGTGGATCAAAAAAGATATTGCTTCAATTTATATCAAATATGTTCTGCCTATATTTTCCTCTAAGTGTTTTATAGTATCCCACTTTACATTTAGGTCTTTAATCCATTTTGAGTTTATTTTTGTGTATGGTGTTAAGGAATGTTCTCATTTCATATTTTTACATGTAGCTGTCCAGTTTTCCAAGCACCATTTATTGAAGTGACTGTCTTTTCTCCATTGTATAGTCTTGCCTCCTTTGTCATAGATTAATTGATCACAGGTGCGTGGGTTTATTTCTGGCTTTCTGTCCTGTTCCATTGCTCTATATTTCTGTTTTTGTCCCAGTACCATACTGTTTTGATGACTGTAGCTTTGTAGTATAGTCTGAAGACAGGGAGCCTGATTCCTCTGGCGCCATTTTTCTTTCTCAAGATTGCTTTGGCTATTTGGGGTCTTTTGTATCTTCATACAAATTTTAAGATTTTTTGTTCTAGTTCTGTGGAAAATGCCATTGTTAATTTGATAGGGATTGCACTGAATCTGTAGATTGCCCTGGGCAGTATAGTCACGGTGACAATATTGATTCTTCCAATTCAAGAATATGGTATATCTTTCCATCTGTTTGCGTCATCTTTGATTTCTTCCATCAGGGTCTTATAGTTCTCAGAGTACAGGTTTCTGCCTCCTTAGGTAGGTTTATTCCTAGGTAGTTTATTCTTTTTGATGCAGTGGTAAATGGGGTTGTTTCTTTAATTTCTCTTTCTGATCTTTTGTTGTTAGTGTATAGAAATGCAATGGATTTCTTTGTATTTATTTTGTATCCTGCAACTTTACCAAATTCATTGATGAGTTCTAGTAGTTTTCTGGTAGCATCTTTAGGATTTTCTATGTATAGTTAGTATCATGTCATCTGCAAACAGTGACAGTCTTACTCCTTCTTTTCCAATTTGGATTCCCTTTATTTCTTTTTCTTCTGTGATTGTGGGTGCTGGGACTTCCAAAACTATGTTGAATAAGAGTGGTGAGTGGACATCCTTGTCTTGTTCCTGATTTTAGAGGAAATGCTTTCAGCTTTTCACCATTCAGTATGATGTTAGCTGTAGGTTTGTCATATATGGCCTTTATTATGTTGAGGTAGGTTCCCTCTACACCCACTTTCTGGAGAGTTTTCATCATACATGGGTGTTGAAATTTGTCAAAAGCTTTTTCTGAATCTATTGAGATGATCATGTGGTTTTTATTCTTCAATTTGTTGATGTGGTGAATCACACTGATTGATTTGTGGATATTGAAAAATCCTTGCATCCCTGGGATAAACCCCACTTGGTCATGGTGTATGGTCCTTTTAATGTGTTGTTGGATTCTGTTTGCAAGTATTTTGTTGAGGATTTTTGTGTCTATATTCATCAGTCATATTGGTCTGTAATTTTCTTTTTTTGTTATATCTTTGTCCAGTTTTGGTATCAGGGTGATGGTGGCCTCATAGAATGAATTTGGGAGTGTTTCTCCCTCTGCAATTTTTTGGAATAGTTTCAGAAGGATAGGTGTTAATTCTCCTCTAAATGTTTAATAGAATTTGACTGTGAAGCCGTCTGTTCCTGGGCTTTTGTTTGTTGGAAGTTTTTAAATAACAATTTCAATTTCAATACTTTTTTTAAAAATTTTTACTTATTTATTTATTCATTTTTGGCTGTGTTGGGTCTTCGCTTCTGTACGAGGGCTTTCTCTAGTTGCTGCGAGCAGGGGCCACTCTTCATCGCGGTGCGCAGGCCTCTCACTGTCGCGGCCTCTCGTGTTGTGGAGCACAGGCTCCAGATGCGCAGGCTCAGTAGTTGTGGCTCACGGGCCCAGTTGCTCTGTGGCATGTGGGATCTTCCCAGACCAGGGCTCGAACCCGTGTCCCCTGCATTGGCAGGCAGAGTCTCAACCACTGCGCCACCAGGGAAGCCCCCCAATTTCAATACTTTTGTGATTGGTCTGTTCATATTTTCCATGTCTTCAGTCTTAGGAGATTGTACCTTTCTAAGAATTTGTCTGTTTCTTCTAGGTTGTCCATTTTATTGGCATATAGTTGCTTGTAGTAGTCTCTTATGATCCTTTGTATTTCTGTGGTGTCCATTATAACTTCCTCCTTTTTCATTTCTAATTTTATTGATTTGAGCCCTCTCCCTCTTGATGAGTCTGGCTAAAGGTTTATCAATTTTGTTTATCTTTTCAAAGAACCAGCTTTTAGTTTCACTGATCTTTTCTATTGTTTTCTTTGTCTCTATTTCATTTATTTCTGCTCTGATCTCTGTGATTTCTTTTCTTCCACTAACTTTGGGTTTTGTTTGTTGTTCTTTCTCTAGTTGCTTTAGGTATAAGGTTAGGTTGTTTATTTGAGATTTTTTTTTTGTTTCCTGAGGTGAGATTGTATTGCTATAAACTTTCCTCTTAGAACTGCTTTTGCTGCGTCTCATAGGTTTTGGATCATCATACTGTCATTTGCATTTGTCTCTAGGTATTTTTTGATTTCCGCTTTGATTTCTTCAGTGATCCATTGGTTGTTTAGTACCATACTGTTTAGCCTCCACATTTTTGTGGTTTTTTTTAGTTTTTTTCTTGTACTTGATTTCTAATCTCATAGGGTTGTGGTCAGAAAAGATCCTTGATATGATTTCAGTTTTCTTAAATTTACCGAGGATCACTTTGTGGCCCAGCATGTGATCAGTCCTGGAGAATGTTCCATGTGCACTTGACAAGAATGTGTATTCTGCTGGTTTTGGATGGAATGCTCTATAAATATCAATTAAGTCCAACAGGTCTAATGTGTCATTTAAGGTCTGTGTTTCCTATTGATTTTGTGTCTGGATGATCTGTCCATTGACGAAAGTGGGGTGTTAAAAGTCCCCTACTATTATTGTGTTACTGTCAATTTCTCCTTTTAAGGCTGTTAGTATTTGCCTTATATTTTAAGGTGCTCCTATGTTGGATGCATATATATTAACAATTGTTATATCTTCTTCCTGGATTGTTCCCTTGATCATTATGTAGTGTACTTCTTTGTCTCTTGTAACAGTCTTTATTTTAAAGTCTATTTTGTCTTATATGAGTGTTGCTACTCCAGCTTTGTTTTGATTTCCATTTGCATGGAATACCTTTTTCCATCCCCTCAGTTTCAGTCTGTATGGGTCCCTAGATCTGTAGTGGGTCTCTTGTAGACAGCATATATATGGGTCTTGATTTTGTATCCATTTGAGCAGTCTGTGTGTTGTGGTTGGAGCATTTAATCCATTTATGTTTATGGTAATTATCAATATGTGTGTTCTTATTGCCATTTCATTAATTATTTGGGATTTGTTTCTGTAGGTCTTTATTTAAGAAATAAAGGTAAAAAGTAAGATTAGTATTGCTATACATTTGACACTACCATTAAAAGAAACACATCTGAATTGTGCCTAATGTTAGATAGGAACTATTCATGATTTTTGTGCTTATTAATGCATTCAGGCAACTCATAATTTAGATAAAACCCAAGGTACCAAATTTGGAAAAAGCACTGCGTGGTAAGATACAGTGTTTGGTAGGCTATAGTGTCAGAGGTGCTTTTTATTTTTTATTTTATTTTTTTTTTAATTTTTAAATTTTTTTGGCCATGCATGTGGCATGTGGGATCTTTAGTTCCCTGACCAGGGATCGAACCCGTGTCCCCTGCATTGGAAGTGTGGAGTCTTAACCACTGGACTGCTAGGGAAGTCCCGTGAGATGCTTTTTTTTGTGTGTGGTTTTTTTTTTTTTTTAAACATCTTTATTGAAGTATAATTGCCTTACAATGGTGTGTTAGCTTCTGCTTTATAACAAAGTGAATCAGTTATACATATACAATATGTTCCCATATCTCTTCCCTCTTGCATCTCCCTCCCTCCCACCCTCCCCATCCCACCCCTCTAGGTGGTCACAAAGCACCGAGCTGATCTCCCTGTGCTCTGCGGCTGCTTCCCACTAGCTATCTATTTTACATTTGGTAGTGTATATATGTCCATGACACTCTCTCACCCTGTCACATCTCACCCCACCCCCTCCCCATATCCTCAAGTCCATTCCCGTGAGATGCTTTTTAAATTGTTATTTTTAATTAGCTTCTTTGTGTCTGGAATGGGTTTTTTTTTCCCCTTTTTTCTTTACTGAGGAATAATTGACCAATATAATTGTATATATTTAAAGTGTATAATGTGATGATTTGATAGACATTGTTGAATGAGGTGATGGATGCATTAATTATCTAGCTTTGCTTTTGATCTACAAAAGATATACCTGACATTAGTATATCTTAATGTAAGTGAAAGCAAATGAAACATTGAGGCATGCTTAAAAGTTAAAATTCTTTGTAAAACAGTGAAGCAAGGTTTTTAAAAAAATAAATTGCAATAAAAGTTATATACATATTCAGTAACAATATAAAATCTGCTAAGCTGTAATTATTTTAGATCAATCACATGGAAGATAAGTGGTAGCAGTGGAAATCAGAGAATTGATAGACAAATCAAATAAAAATTAAAGGAATCATGATTATAATATGGGTGACTTCCAATACAGTATTTAAGTTAGAGACTTGAGATAACACATAGAAAATGTTTCTACAGTTTTAAATAGGTCACTCAAATATTTAGGAGAAACTGGGACTTATTCTTTTCCCAAAATGTAAACAAATGCAACTCTAATTATACTTTATTGTTTCTGAGATAAATTTCTCCCTCTCTATTCTTCATATTATCCTTAGGCCTTAACCTCCCGATCCCTCATTTATCTTCAGTCTTCACTAAGCATTTGTTAAACTCTGTACTGTGATCTTGACTTTTTTAATATTTTATTTATTTTTATTTTCTTTCTAGGTATATTGAGAAGTAATTGATGTACATCACTGTGTAAGTTTAAGGTATGCAGCATGATGGTTTGATTTACATATATTGTGAAATGATTATCACAGTAAGTTTACTTAACACTCATCATCTTGTATAGATACAATAAAAAGAAAAAAAAAAGTCTCCTTTTGATGCGAGCTCTTGGGATCTACTCTCTTAACAACTATCCTGTATATCATACAGCAGTATTAACTATAGTCATCATGGTCTGCATTACATCCTTAGTACTTCTTTATCTTATAACTGGAAGTTTGTGCTTTTTGACTACCTTCCCCCAATTCCCCCTCCTCCAACCCCCCACCTCTGATAACCACAAATCTCATCTCTTTTTCTATGAGAAACGGTAGAATGGTGGATGGTGGTTTCCAGGGGCTGAGGGTTGGGGGAACTTGGGAAGTGTTGATCAAATGGTACAAACCTGAAACTAGAATATGAATAAGTTCTAAGGATCTAATGTACAGTATGGTGACTATAGTTAATAATAGTGTATAATTGAAATTTGCTAAAAAAGTAGATCGTAAGTGTTATAATCACACACACAAAAATGGGAACTGTGAGGTAATGTATGTGTTAATTTACTTGATTGTAGTAAATACTTCACAAGGTCTGTGTATGTCAAATCTTGTTATACACTTTAAATATATACCTTTTTTGTTAATTATGCCTCAGTAAAGCTGGTAAAAATTATTCTGTAGTGCAGATCATTTATTCTGGGGATTTTGTTGGGTTGGCTGGTTGGTTATGTCATAATTTTTATTTCTCTTTTTCCCCTCTTTTTCAAATTATGCTCCTGAATTTCCAAGTTTTTTAATTTTTGCATATATATTTCATTTCACCTTATCCACAAGTAAGGTAGTGGGAAGTTCCATGAATACCATCTATTTGCTCTAGTTTAATGTGTGTGAATGATCTTTGATTCTTTCCCAATATATCTGAGACATGCTTGTCTCAGGGTTTCTATATGAGAGCTATATACTAAGTATAATGTTCACATTTTTTTTTCTAATCCAGTTACCTTTCAGATCTGGTGGTGGCCAGAGAAAGAGGGACAGAAGCTTCCAGGAATTGGTATGGGTCTTGAGTGTATCATAATTTTCTAGATGACCTTAGCAAGTAGTGGTGGTGTTGGGGGTTGTGAGGAGGTTAATATTTCAATGCATAAAATTTCTGAAGAAATATAATATATGGGGGTATATTATTTTTGTTATGGGTCCAAAGATGGTAGACTTGATATTCTAGGACTTTTATAGACATTATTTTTTTCCTTAACTTTCTTTAAAGAGAGTAAGTTAGTTTGTAAAATGTCTTAGTCTTCTTTTAATTAGCTCAGCCGATCGTTAGCTCTAAGAATTGTGTGAGGGTATTCCTCACATTCTGTAAATTGTTCCTTCAAATCCAGGTGGAGCCTTGGTAACTTGGCTTTAGATAGAGACAGTTACCCTAAGTTCTCATAGCCCATGCTTCATCGACTTCTTTCCTGAAATTATATTAACTCTCTTCTCAACCAGTGGAGGTAAACATAGGTGAAATCTGTCAGGAAAATTCTCTGAAATTTGAAAATGGGGAAAAGGTATTACTGGGCTTGCCTTTCTGTTATCTGGGCTATTTTATAGTTTTGTAGAGCAGAGGTTAACTGGTAGAGATGAAAGTCATTTCCGTCTGTTGGAACAGATAATTCCTAATGGTTTATGGCTGTGTTAGACATTAACAAGCTTCGTATCTCACCCAAGAATCTAATTCTACCATTTCTTTGGTAAACTGCCTATCTGTCTAACTTTTCAAATGATCTTTGGGCTATTTGCCTTAGATTAATGATTTTATCTTTTTGAAAATTATACCCGAACCATGTTGGAGGTTTCACTGAGATGCCCCAGTGGACTGACCTGATGGAGACAAGTAAACCAAACCATGTTGGACTGGTTAGTTCCAGCCCTGTCTTCTCCTGACTCCTGGATTGAATTCCAAATAACAATAGTACTTCCACTTTGCTGACTCTCAATTTTTCCTAAGTTGCTTTTTTTTCCTTTCTGTTGATTTTGTGTTTTTATATTTGTTTCTGTTTTGCACTCAACTGATGAGTTATTTTCTCTTGGTGACAGCAACGATTGGAAATTTGGTCTTATGGTCTGATCATTTGGTGATATAGGTTAGATGAATGATAGAGATCCTATTCTCTGATGTGAGAGAGATAATGGAGAATATAGTTTGTTAATCTTTTTGGGTTTTTGTTTGTCTGTTCGTGAGCTTATGTCAATTAAGAATTTTGTACCAATTAGAAGGAAAAACATCTCTCTGAGATTTTAACTGGGGAGTTTTAGTGTTTAATGTTCCCCTGTGGCTGAAGTTATGGAACAGAAGCTATCGGCACTCTCTGTGTCTATGCACCTGTACTTGATAAAAGGACTTTATCTTTCATGAAGTCAGTGGGAAATGTTTTCCTACTTCAATAGAGAATTAATAAGTTCTATTATTATGTCCCTTAAACTTAAAGGAATTCTATTCTGATTTGTTTATAGAGGTAAAAGAGCCCTTATATAAATCTAATATTCTTCCTTAAAATCATAGGGAAAAAAAAAACACCTGACCTAATAACTCTAAATGTGCAATGCACACCAGAAAAATACAGAAATTGCTGGCTTAACATTTTTAATCTAAGTTTACATAATTAAGATGAATCTTTAGACAAATTAGACTGGGTTAGTAGTTTTGGCTAAAATAATAAATAGTAACTCTCTTGTCTTTTCCTTGAATCTATCAGTATGCTTTATAATCCAAGCATTTTGTTTTTGTTTTTGTTTGGGTTTGCTTTCTCTTGAAGTGACAAGTTGATCTGAACTTCTAGGCTTCTTATATTGGTTTACTGATCAAATAAGTTAATATTACTCCTGGAAAACATTTACAATTATGAAAGAGATTAGTTTGTGTGTGGCTAAATTGAATCATTATTCTGACGCTTTTTTACATCAACAGTGATTATGTATTGTAGTGTTTCAGTTTAAATATAATTTACAAATTTGGATTAACATTAAATTGAGTTAATTAATAGATAATGATTAGATGCCTAGATAATTTCTAAGTAAAAGTGAATACTCAAACATTGATGACTAAACATAATTTTAAGTTTATATTCTTTTACTTATTATTTTTATATGCCTTACAGTGGCTATATCTTTGGGTAATGTTAATGAACATGTTCATTTAAGGTACTTTATGAAGGTGTAACAGTGCTATGTGTGGCTGCAGGGAATGAGTTTTCTTAGTCTGCTGAAGTATTTGATGGAGAGTTCTCAAATAATAGACCTCTCAGTATTCTTCTGTGAAATAGAAGTTCATTTTCTTTATTAAAAGTTACGATTATTATGGTTGGTTGAGACTATATTAGGAGGAAGAGTACCAAGATAAATATACTTAGTATGTACGGTAATAGGATGTGGTTTTGTTTATCAAGAGAAAAAGAGGGTCATTTTGTTTTAAAGGTTCCAGTTGTTCCAGAATGTCAAACGGTTTAGTGAGTGACAAAATCTTAAGAGATACAGAAAATTGTAGAAGGTTTAAAGAAAGGTAGTTTTTACTCAACTTAGTTTATAATAATTCAGCATGAAAAGGAACAATGAAATGTATTAAAATTTTGCCAAAGTTGGCTCGTTTTAGATGAGGTTATTTATACAAAAAAAGAACATTGAAACTTTTACTGCCCAAAATATAAATGCAAGAGTATACTGTGACTTTTACCTTTGTTAAAATGATTAAGGTGTCTTAGAGATCTTAACAGGAAGTGATAAAGGTTATTATTTACCTTCTGTAGGTAATCCCTGTCTCACCAAAATAGTTTTCGGTTTTGCTTTATTATTTAATTAACAACGAAAGCAGCACAGATTCTTCAATTGTCAGAAAGATAAAGTTCCTTACAACTGTGCTACCTTCTTAAATAATTATTTAAAAATATTTTACTGTCACTTTGATTAAATAGGTAACCAGGTATTGTTTCTCATGCTTCCATCATCCTATCTTAAACAATTGATCAGATCTTGACAGTTCCTTTGATCTTACTTGCCCAAGATAGGATCTAAGTTGAGAAAAAAAATAAAACTTCAAGTCTAACATTCATATTTAAAGAGATCTTAGATTCTCCAGGAGGCCCTTGGAAAATCACAAGGATTTATTATTTACCTTATAAAAGAAAAGATGCTATAAATAGGTTTGTTTGATAACTCCATTTTAATTAACATTATTGTAAGAATTGTGTGAACAAAATTGTCAAATCAGAAGAGATACTTGGTTTTCCTAAGGTTAAATTTTTATAGTTAAAATATTATCAATGTAAATATTATGGAGATTTTACATTTTATGGGAAGGCTTAGAGATTTGCCAATGCCTATGCTGCCATAATGCATTCTTATGCTTAGAGGAACTATTGATTAAATCTTTATGAAATAGTTATTTACTGTACCCCAGTAGAAAACTATGATATTATTAGCATTGTGATAAATTAACCACAGCCTCTCAGTCTCATCAAATGCTTTTCTGCTCCTAGGTGTTTGCCTCAAGTCTCTGGTATAATCTAGAAGCTAAAATTTGTGTCTTCAACAAAGAAGGACAGTCTTAGAGCCTCTTGGAAAGGATTCTAACAGGTACTCTGAACTATTGATACGTCAAAGAATAGACTTTTGGCTACAAGCTGCCCAGTTGGCATTGCTTAACAACTTTGAGTTTATGCTATGGAGTAAGTCAGGATTTCTAGGACCCTTTTTAGTCCAGAAGCAAACAGACTTTGTGAAAGCAGATTGCTGACTTGAGTCCCGATGAAACAAAATTCATCATTTAGGACTGAGGAAAACAATCTTATTATAGTTATTTGTTTGGAACATTATTGGAATTATTTTTTTAATGTTTCATTTTTAATGTTATGGAAGGAAGTCTCATGCATTTTTTCTTAAGCTATTCCTAACACTTAATCTAGTAGACTGTGCTTCTGTAAAGCAAAATGAAACGTTTTAATGTTATTTGATTCTCACTGGCCTCTCACAGTTCAGAAACAAATAGTACTTTTTACTTGAGTGCCCTTACCTTTCATAGCAGTGTTATTTATTTATTTGTACAGGTTCAATAAGAATTTGTCCTCCTTTATTCCCAGATATATAATTGAACAAATTGCTTGTGCAATCATGGGCATACTTAGAATATCATATTTGCAAGTGATTCTCATCAAATCAGGCATAATAAGCCCACTCTTAAAGAACAAGTATTGACTTCATATACTGACCAAATGACTACAAAGCCCTCCTAAGAAAACTGACTTGGTATCTGGTTTATAAGGTCCCAGTCTCACAGGTAGTAAGAAAGGTCACTTTCTGACAGGCTAGGGACCTTAGAAAAGTTTGGGGACCATGCCATTTTCTGGAAAATTCTATCTTTCTTTATCCCTCCATGACTAGTTTTTAAAGATAATTGCATTATTTTGTATTTTGTAAAAACAAACCATAGTTTCTTGGAGCTGCATTGACAGGATTTCCATCAGTATTCATTTTTCATGTTATAGTAGTCTTTCATTAAATTATGAAAGGATATGTCATTTAATAAAATGATTCAGTCTTCCTCAAATTATTTCATCAATTTGGTAGATTTGAGAAATGATGGTCAATATTTTATTGACTACTTTGATTTTCTTTTTCTCATATTTTTTTTGGAAACAATGAAGGATGGCATTTATCATTTTATAATTTTTAAAACTGTACTATTTAGGAAACTTTTTTAAAAAGTAGGTTCACTGTATAAATGTTTGTTTTTATATATAAATCAAAGTATCTTAATTGAAATTAAGAAGGTAGAGTCTGGAGGAAAGTCTTTCAGCATTGAATTTATAGGGAATTTGGAAATTGGGACAGATAAGAAAATATATTGAGACAAAAAACTTTGCTTACCTAAATTATTTGTGTTTCACTAATTCAGTAGTGGAATTCATCAAGTCATTGCAGAATAAAGAATCATTATAATCAGAAAATTAGGATTTTTCAAAATCTATAGGCATTTGTTTATAAGTGATCTGTGCATTAATAGTTCTAAGTTTCATTTTATGCTAGGACAAATGTATTTCCATGAATTCTTCTTTAAATAACTCTAGCTATCAGTAGGAAAGCATGTTTTGGATTTTTAAAAACTTTATTACCACACAGATTTTTTAAATGTTCCCATTCCTAGAATCATAGAATGTTTAAAGTATAGGCAACATATTCTTTAACATATACATTTTCAAACTAGTGAATTCTACTTTTTTATGTGAAATGTTTCAGTCAATTCCTTTAATTTTGATTCAAATACATTTTCCTACCAAATTTTTTCATTAATTGTATTATATTACCTGCCTTCTGATTAAAGAGCCTTAAAGTCCAAAGAGAATCTTTTTGTTTCACATACCAGTGACTTAAATACCTTGCTACCAAGGGATTTTTATCATTCATGCCAAAATTTCTCTCAATTACCACATTTACAAGCAACTAAAATGAATTTTCCTATTGTTTTGTCTTTGTGAATTAAATCACATTTGTTTCATAAAATTGCAGTTTTACAACCCAGAGTTTTATAAGTTTCTAGATATTTATAGAAATCAAAAATTCCCTTTTCCTAAAAACTAATGTAATTTCTGTATGTAACATTTCTGGGTTTGATCATAAAATGTAACATATCTTCCACTCAAGTAATTTAAGTCCCATATTTCTTGAGATTTCAGCCGAAATATATTTCAGAATATTTCAGTGTTTTGTACCTATATAAAATTGTTGGTTGCAGTGTCACCATGACTAAGCACCAATATAAATATAGCTTTCAGTAAAAGCTGCAGGCAGAGAAACATTTCTTGGCATATTGTGACATTTTGGAAACAGAATTTGAGATGTGATTACAAGTACCAGTATAGTTATGGAAGCAATGGCTGGGGTGTTTAATGGTAGGTCTGTATCCTCCGTATACTTTCACAGCAAAAGCTAGTATAGTGTAGTGGGTGAGTTTATGGTCTGTGGATTTATTATGTCTGCATTCAGGTCCCACCTAGGGGGTCACACCAAAAATCTTTGCTACCACTGCTGGCGTAGACTAGTGGTACGATGCCAGGGGACTGATATTCTTTATAGCTCATAAAAGCATTTTGGATACTAAACTAATACATGCAGAGCATCTGAAACAGTGTCAGGCTTGTAGTTCGTACAAGTGTATTAGTTCTCGATGTTATCATATACCTTTTACCAAAGGAATATTGTTTATTAGAAACATATTAAATCAGAAATCACTTTTATCAATGATATGTGTGTGTGTATACTACTATGATGTTATATACACATCTTATATTTTTACCTTTGCCTAACATTCATTTAGAAAGACTCATTTATGCTCTGCCTGTTGACTGATGCCACTCTGTCTGACATTAAAAAGTCATCCCATGGCCTTTTATAATACCCCTTCCTCTAAATAACATCCAAAGAGTGGTTTATTATCAAAACTGCCCTGTTAAAAAAAAAAACAAAACTGCCCTGTTGAGGTGATATGTAGATATGTATAATAGATAGTCTAGTGTAAAAACATTTCTCATCATTTTTTTCCCTAGGATGGAGTGCTAGAAATGAAATGAGTGAGACTTACAGGATTCTTTTTTTTTTCCCACCCACCACCCCTGATGTTGGCAACCACCAGTCTGTATCTATGAGGTTGGGGTTTTTTTCCCCTAAATTCTACACATAAACATCATATGGTATTTGTCTATTTCTGCCTGACTTACTTCACTTAGCCATAATCCCCTCACTGACCATCCATGTGGTCACAAATGGCAAGTTTCATTCTTTTTATGGCTGAATAATATTCCCCTGTGTGTGTGTATAATATAATTACTTTATCCATCAATGGTCGCTCAGATTGTTTCCACATCTTGACTATTATAAATAATGATACAGTGAACATGGGGCTACAGATATCTATTTGAGTTAGTGTTTTTGTTTTCTTTGGATAGATACCCAGAAGTGGAACTTCTGGATCATATGGTAGTTCTATTTTTAATTCTGTGAGGAACCTCCATACTGTTTTCCACAGCGGCTTCACCAATGTGTGCCAAAACTGAAGCCTGACCCTCAGGCAACAGCCATGATTACCTAATAGGCCTTTCTCACAGAAAGACGGAGCTCTTGGGTCTCTTTCCTCTTGTTGTGGCCTGGGGGTGGTAGCTGTTTAAGAACCTTTTCTCCATTGCTTGCAGTCCTACTGGACCCACAAGCGTAAGCCCCACTGGCCACCAGAGCCAGGCAATGTAGAGGGGTCCCCTGGCAGCAACCACAAAAATCGGGGCACCAGACAGGGGTATGAACTCCTTTCTCTGTGATACTGATTATTACAATCCCATGAGACCAGGAATGCAAGCTCCCTGACCTCCAGGATCAGATGGTCTAGAGGCGTCCCCTGGGTGGCAGCCACAAAAATCATTACACCAGATGTGTGAAAGCTCCCTACCAGGAGATACAGCAAAGGGAGAGTGCAAAGATGGCACCTGCCAGTCTCTGTCCTGGACAGTGTTCCAGCAGACTCCTAGATGTGTCTGTTTAATTAGATGTGTGCTCCTGAGGACGACACTTTAATATGAGCACATGAGCCTCCTTCATTTTAGGTCTGGGCACGATCAGCTGCTTCTGAGCTGGGCTCTGGGGTCAGTGAGTCTGAACATGCAAACACTGTAAGAGCAGCTTCTGAGATCACTAGAGTCTTATATGTCTTGGGACATAAGTCCCATTGGTTTTAAAACTCTGGGGCTTGTCTCTCAGGTGCAGGTCTTAAAAGTTGAGGTGCCCCATGTGAGGTTCAAACCTTTCCCTCCTCGGGGAGAAACTCTGGGTTTTGAGTTCCCTCCTGGTTGTGGGTCACCATGCCAGGGGGTGGGGTTTATGGTGAGATTGGGTTCCAGCCTCTCCTACCTACTTTGATATATTGTTCATCTTCATCTACCTGGTGTATTGTCATCACTCAGCCAGCCTTTAGGTTTTTTAAGGAGGAAATTGTTTTATAGGTAGCTGTAGACCCAGTTCGTCCAGGGATGGAGGTGAGTTCAGGATCTTCCTAGTCACCATCTTGAGCTGGAACCTCATTCTTTATCTGCAAGATAAAATAATTTACTACACATTCATATTCAAATGCTATTAATGAAACTACATCAATATTAAGTAATTCTTTCTAGTGGTAACACGTGGAGTAAGCTGTTACAGAAACACTATAATAATCCACTTTAGCATCAACAGTTGTATTTTGAAATAACGGGTTTCAAGTAAAACAGAATCTAAATGAACCTATTTCTAAAGGACTTGAGCCTAAAGGATTTGAATTAGGATGTTGTAAAATAGGTTATTTTTAGAAAGAAAGAAGACATAAAATAATGAAAGAAAGGAAACCAGAAGGGGTACAAGAATGAAAGAAAAAAGGAAGGGATAGAGAGAGAGAGAAAACTATTTTATAGAAAGAAATACAGTTGACGCTTGAACAACATGGGTTTGAACTGCATGAGTCCACCTATGTGTGGATTTTTTTTTTTTTTTTGATACACAGTCGGCTCTCCATATCCATGGTTGCACAACCATGTGTTCAACTAGCTGCAGATCACAGACTTAATATACAATCTGTGGTTGGTCTAATTCGTGGATGTGGAATTCACAGATGGAGGGTTGACTATGGGACTTGAGCATATGTGGATTTTGGTATCCACAGTGGGTCCTGAAACCAGTCTTCTGCGGATACCAGACAACTGTAGTTGTATTATAGATGCCCTGTTCTGGCTTAACTGCACAAAGAGTATTGTAAAATTCTAAGTGCCATATTTGCCAAGAGACACTGAAAACCTGGATTACGTTCAAAGGTGAGTGACCTGTATATCATACTCTTGAATTTCTGCCCTAAGTCGCCTGAGAACTTTACCTAGATTTAAATCTAGCAGTGTAGCGTAGTAGCTATATTCTTGTGGATGGTGAAAATTAAAAGAATGAAATAATCTCCACACCTAAAATTTGTTGGCGAATTTCAAAAAAGGGTAAATTATCCAATTTTACTCATAGTGTGCGGCTTTGTAGTTCATTTAATTTATATACCTCTCTGTGATTAATTACATGAACAGTACCAGTTCAGTGCTCCCCAAGATGTAATCGGCATATGACAAAGTGCTCTCGCTTTAAACTCCGGAATAAGCAAGCTCAAACCTTCTTATTTACTGTATTATATCTCTGGGCCTTTACTCTGATCATCTATACAGTGACACTCTAAGAAGGGGGTGTGGTTTGCAGCATTTTCTATATGTATATGACATTGGGACACTTGTTCTCTGGAGAATTTCTTGAGGCTGATATGGAGAATCGCTTCTCTAGTCCAGTCTTAGTGGAATTTTTAATTTGTTCACACTTTTCAATAGCTCAATAACCCTTGATTGTTTTATTTACGCACTTATATTTTGCCAATATATTCCATTCCAGTCTGATACCATCTCATCATGAGTTATTTTGAATTCCCTGAAGTTGGAACTGCCAAATCCAATTGAATTTTTTAGAATTTAAAACCTGATTTTACCTTGACTTTAAAGTATAGCCTCATACCTCGTTTCTCCTACCACAGCCACTCTGCTCTGGGTAAAAGGTAGAATGTGGCCAGAGATGGGGTCAGGGAATTTCAGTCAGGGTCAGCAGTTTATGGAGCAGTAAGTACAATCCCATGTGGCCACAGGGTTTCAAGTTATGGCCCACACTCCCTTAATAAATCATGCCTGTGCCACTGTATGCAAGTGAGAATAAGAATACTTCTTAGACCAGAGTATATATAAATGTGGGATGGAAGATATACCTACTGGCTCCCACTTTTCTCCAACTTCACCTCCAAAAATAAGCAGAGACAATACTTAACAGAATATCACTAGCCTTGATTGCACCTAAGATGGAAAAGAAGGCCTTGAGCCAGGGAGTTCTCTTCTACAGTGAGAGGGTCTCAGAAGGTAGCTGATAAACTCACATACCTGAAAGCCTTTATCATCTCATTAGTTTCCAGTTGTCTTCCAGTGCTCTCACACATCATTTAGCTAAAGCCTCAGCTGGTCTTTGTCAGCTCTCATCTGGAGATCTACATCCCAGTGATATCAAATCAATTTTATATCACAATACAAGTCAAATTGTAAGTTTGCTTGGCCAGCATCTATGAACTACTTTATAATAACTGAAATTCAGCATTTCCAAAATCTGTGTTTTGAAAATGCTGCCAGGTGAAGGCCCATAATGGACTTAGGAAGACCAATTAATTAGGATACTGTTTTCATCTGCCAGGATTGTTTAGCAGTATCCAAGTTAACAGCCATGTGTTGCTTCCAGGTGTATTGCTCAATTTCCAAACTTTCTTGTTGGTATTTTTAGAAGAGTTTAAATTAAAGCATCTGTGCTCAACCTTGGCTTCACATTAGAATCATCTAGGGAGCTTTTAAATATATCCATCCTTAGACTTCACCTCCAGAAATACTGATTTAATTGATCTAGGGTGAATCCCCGGCATTGGTATTGTTTAAAAATCTCCCCAGGTGAGTTTAGTTTGAAGCCAGCATAGAATACCACTGTTTTAAAATAACAGCAGTTGCTTTTTCTACGCTTCATAATAAGCTTCTGCTAGGTCAATTAAAAAAGTGTTCCATCGAGAAAAAAAGAAATTAATATTTAATTAAATGCTTTAGCCTTTTTTCTTAGCCAATATGTTTCTGTACTGCCTCTAGAAAGTCCATATTTGAATACTCTATCTTTAGCCTGGACTTTTATCCTTGAAATAAAAGATTCTTTGTTCACCTCAGAAGTGACATATCCATTAAACAAGTGCTGATTATTGAGCACCTACTGTGAGCAGGTTAAATTCTATGAGAAAAATTCAGATATTTAAAACATGTTATTAACCTCAAGACATATCATTTCTGAAGAAGACATATTTATCTGAAATAATGACCACCCATAATACAAAAATTAAGTGATGCTTGTCAAGTTAGAAATAGATGCCAGTATTTACCAACCTAGCCAACACACTGCTAAAATTCTTTCCCTCAGGCCTTGAGGGTGAAACAACCTTCATGGGGATTAGGTGAGAGAACCTAAAATACTATGATGAAGTGGGAAGGGATGTGAGGTGGCAAAAATCGGCCTTATTATTCAAAGACCACTGATTAAGGTTACAGACATAAGTGCCAGTGGTAGATTGCAAAACTAGCCCCAATTATTTCCTCTTCCTGTATCTACACATTGTAATGCTGTTCTCCATTAAGGCTGCATTTGGCCATGTGACTTGCCAGCTGTTGGTGTGCCACCACTGAGTCTTCCGTATTTCTGCTTTCCTCTTAGGCCTCTGTTGTCACCATGGGAACATGCCCTGGCCAGCCTGTTGCAGGATGAGAAATGTGGATGAGAGTAGTCGCCCCAGTGAAGAGTCAGCTGATTCCAGACGTGACTAAACACAGGTAAGTTCAACACAGCCGTCTAGCCAGCCCACAGTTGGCCTTGCACCTGTGAGCATTACACTCAAAAAGATGAATAATAATCCAACAAGTAGATGGGAGGAATGGTATGAATAAAAGCATGTATCTTTTATTTATCTCTCTGGATTTTAAAATGTGAAAATTTTCCAGAATAAAATCACCTTTCTAATTGCTATCTACAATGATAACTGTTGCACAAATAGTTTTATTTCACGAATAGTTTTAGGAATGCTTGTTATTCTATAGAAATACATCTACCTTTGTATGTTACCTCCCAGAGAATTACCTAAACTTTTTAAAAGAAAAAGCTTTGTTTTGAGACACACACTTTAAATTTTCCTCATCACCCAGGAAAGTGGGAAGGAAGATGAAGTATCTGACTCCTTCTTAGTCTAGGAGTTGTACTTGGAGAAAAAAGGTAATAATACCTTCTAAACTTAATTTGCTCTTTCCTCCTCCAGGGTTTTCAAACCGTGCCCAATTGCTCTTACAAACAGCTCAAAACATCCAGGTTTATTAGAGTGTTGATACTCCCAGGAATAGATCAACCCACACAGCCAGTAGATTTTTGCAGAAGTTTGAGGCAAAGTGATATTCAGTGAACCTTATGGAATTAATAAAGAGCAAAGTATCAATAAAGTATTTAAGGAGGTACACAGTAAAGACAAAGAACTACTTAATTCACCCCCAGTGTTCTTTAAAGTTTGCCATCGGACTTTCTCCATATTCCTACTGCCTGTTGCTAATAGCAATGCATATGGGCTTCACACAGCAAATGCTTATCATACCACCTAATGGCAGAGGCACAGGATTAAGGATTAATCTTCATCCTTGGTTCCTAACATACAATCATTGTTGGCCCAGGCATGACCTTCTTTTATTATTCACTTAGTTAGATATGCATATGTTTGTATTTGTCTGTTTTTTAATTTATCTATGTTTTATAATATAATAAGAACCTGGGAAATCATCACTCTGTGAAAAACAGAACGTGGATGATAACTTAAGTTTACGTATGTGATCTTATACAAACCATTCTCCCGCCCGCCACTCACATAATGGAATTGCCATCTGAATCCTGTGTTCATCATTTCCTTAGGTTAAATTGCATAGTTTTTTTTTGTTTTGTTTTTAATAGATTTTTTTAAATTTTTTATTTATTTATTTTTAGCTGTGTTGGGTCTTCGTTTCTGCGCGAGGGCTTTCTCTAGTTGCGGAGAGCGGGGGCCGCTCTTCATCGCGGTGCGCGGGCCTCTCACTATCGCGGGCCTCTCACTATCGCGGCCTCTCTTGTTGCGGAGCACAGGCTCCAGACGCGCAGGCTCAGTAGTTGTGGCTCACGGGCCCAGTTGCTCCGCGGCACGTGGGATCCTCCCAGACCAGGGCTCGAACCCGTGTCCCCCTCACCGGCAGGCAGATTCTCAACCACTGCGCCACCAGGGAAGCCCTAAATTGCATAGTTTTAAACTACATGTATTCCTAAAAATTGTATGCAAAGATATATAGACAGAGTTTTAGATTTTTATAGATATTTATATGTATTTTATAAATATGCATATTTATGTTATCTTTTAGGATTTTTTAACTTAAAAATTCTGAGTTTTACATATACTGTCATATCTTGATGTAATTTATTCATTTTAACTGCTGTACAATATTTCTTTGTGGGAACATAAACAGTTCATTCATCTAATCTCCTCTTGATGCATACTGGGTTGTTTCCAGGTTTTTGCTGTCTAAAAATGGTGTCACTATGGATGTTCCTACATATGTCTCTGAATGTAAGTATATGAGTTTCTCCTGGGAGTGGAATTGTTGAGTCATAGATAATGTCTGTGTGTACAATTTTATGAGAGAGTGCCGTATGTTTTTCAAAGTAGTTGTAGCAATTTAGACTCTTACTGCCATCTATTAGAAATACTGTGCATCTATTGGGTTGGCCAAAAAGTTCATTCGGGTTTTCCGTTAAGATGGTACGGAAAAACCCAAATGAACTTTTTGGCCAACCCAATATATTCGCTCCAACATGTGGTATTGCTAGAAATTTTATTTGAACTTATACCAGTCTAAATGGAAAAAAGTTATGTATCACTTTGACGTTGATTTGCATTTCACTTATTAGAACACATCTTTTCAAATTCATTAGCACAAAGTTTTTTATCATCTGTCAAATGCCTGTTCTTTATTTTCCCTCATTCTTCTGTTTCTGGTTTCCTTAGTGATTTGTAGAAGATTTTTACATATTGCTAATATTTATTGTTTGTCATTTGTGCGATGACAAATACATTCCCAGTTTGTAACTTGACTATTTCTTTTTGGTACCTCTTGATGGCATTTTCAAAACTAAAGAAGAGTTAAAAGAATAGTACAGTGGATACCACTTGTTCACCATTGTTCACCTAGATTCATCAGTTTTTAACATTTTGCCACATTTTCTGTGTTAACATATATGTTTATGTGTATATTATTTTTCCAAGCCACTTGAAAGAAAGTTGTTGACATCATACTTTATGCTTAACTGCTTCACCATGTATCTCTTAAGAATAAGGACATTGTCCTATATAACCACAATAGCATTATTACTACTTTTAAAATAATAGAAATATATTTCTGTAATATTACATAATATAGTGGCAATATTCTGATATCCCCAGTTGTCCTCAAGTTGTCTTCTAGAGCTTTTAAATATCCAAAGTTCTCAAATTTATTTTTGTTTTTATGTCATTTTTAATCTCAAACAGTTCTGCATTTTTTATTGTCTAGTTGCTTATTTTTTACATTTGTTTGTTTCTCATAGTATTAAATTTTTGAAGAATCTAGTCTGCTATCTTTTATAGCACCCTCCGTTCTGCCTAGTCAGCGAATTGTTGACCAGATGGCTCCACTGTAACGATAATACTTTTCTCTCTGCATTTAGTAAATAATCTGTGATAATGATAATAGTTGTACTTCTGTACTAAATAACCCCAGTGGTTTTAGCATCAATCACTTCTTATAGTTATTAGATGTTGCGAGTTGGTGATTTCTTAATTATATTATTCCTTCTAAACTTATTAGCTAGGAACTTCTGTAAAAAGAGAAAAAAAGAAAACAAAACCTTCACCCCCAACCACATTTAAAAACATATATCATTATGAGCTGATCTATTTTCTTTAAAAATTTAATGTGATATGATCAGTTATTCTCAATATTCTTTTTTAAGACTTAATGTTTTTAACATCTTTATTAGAGTATAATTGCTTTACAATGGTGTGTCAGTTTCTGCTTTATAACAAAGTGAATCAGTTATACAGATACATATGTCCCCCTATCTCTTCCCTCTTGCATCTCCCTCCCTCCCACCCTCCCTATCCCACCCCTCTAGGTGGTCACAAAGCACCGAGCTGATCTCCCTGTGCTATGCGGCTGCTTCCCGCTACCTATCTATTTTACGTTTGGTAGTGTATATATGTCCATGCCACTCTCTCACTTTGTCCCAGCTTACCCTTCCTCCTCTCCGTATCCTCAAGTCCATTCTCTAGTAGGTCTGCATCTTTATTGCCGTCTTGCCCCTAGGTTCTTCTGATCATTTTCTTTTTTTGTTTTTTTTGTTTTGTTTTTAGATTCCACATATATGTGTTAGCATATGGTATTTTTGCTTTTCTCTTTCTGACTGCACTCTGTATGACAGTCTCTAGGTCCATCCACCTCACTACAAATAACTGAGTTTCGTTCCTTTTTATGGCTGAGTAGTATTCCATGGTATATATGTGCCACATCTTCTTTATCCATTCCTCTGTTGATGGACACTTCAGTTGCTTCCATGTCCTGGCTATTGTAAATAGTGCTGCAATGAACATTTTGGTACATGACTCTTTTGGAATTATGGTTTTCTCAGGGTATATGCCCAGTAGTGGGATTGCTGGGTCATATGGTAGTTCTATTTGTAGTTTTTTAAGGAACCTCCATACTGTTCTCCATAGTGGCTGTATCAATTTACATTCCTACCAACAGTGCAGGAGGGTTCCCTTTTCTCCACACTGTCTCCAGCATTTATTGTTTGTAGATTTTTTGATGATGGCCATTCTGACGGGTGTGAGATGATATCTCATTGTAGTTTTGATTTGCATTTCTCTAATGATTAATGATGTTGAGCATTCTTTCATGTGTTTGTTGGCAATCTGTATATCTTCTTTGGAGAAATGTCTATTTACGTCTTCTGCCCATTTTTGGATTGGGTTGTTTGTTTCTTTGATATTGAGCTGCATGAGTTGCTTGTACGTTTTGGAGATTAATCCTTTGTCAGTTGCTTCATTTGCAAATATTTTCTCCCATTCTGAGGGTTGTCTTTTCGTCTTGTTTATGGTTTCCTTTGCTGTGCAAAAGCTTTGAAGTTTCATTAGGTCCCATTTGTTTATTTTTGTTTTTATTTCCATTTCTCTGGGAGGTGGGTCAAAAAGGATCTTGCTGTGATTTATGTCATAGAGTGTTCTGCCTATGTTTTCCTCCAAGAGTTTGATAGTGTCTGGCCTTACATTTAGGTCTTTAATCCATTTTGAGTTTATTTTTGTGTATGGTGTTAGAGAGTGTCCTAATTTCATTCTTTTACGTGTAGCTGTCCAGTTTTCCCAGCCCCACTTACTGAAGAGGCTGTCTTTTCTCCACTGTATATTCTTGCCTCCTTTATCAAAGATAAGGCGACCATATGTCCGCGGGTTTATCTCTGGGCTTTCTATCCTGTTCCATTGATCTATATCTCTGTTTCTGTGCCAGTACCATACTTTCTTGATTACTGTAGCTTTCTAGTATAGCCTGAAGTCAGGGAGCCTGATTCCTCCAGCTCTGTTTTCCTTTCTCAAGATTGCTTTGGCTATTCGGGGTCTTTTGTGTTTCCATACAAATTGTGAAATTTTTTGTTCTAGTTCTGTGGAAAATGCCATTGGTAGTTTGATAGGGATTGCATTGAACCTGTAGATTGCTTTGGGTAACAGAGTCATTTTCACAATGTTGATTCTTCCAATCCAAGAACATGGTATATCTCTCCATCTATTTGTATCATCTTTAATTTCCTTCATCAGTGTCTTATAATTTTCTGCATACAGGTCTTTTGTCTCCTTAGGTAGGTTTATTCCTAGATATTTTATTCTTTTTGTTGCAGTGGTAAACGGGAGTGTTTCCTTAAATTCACTTTCAGATTTTTCATCATTAGTGTATAGGAACGCAAGAGATTTCTGTGCATTAATTTTGTATCCTGCTACTTTACCTAATTCATTGATTAGCTCTAGTAGTTTTCTGGTAGCATCTTTAGGATTCTCTGTGTATAGTATCATGTCATCTGCAAACAGTGACAGCTTTACTTCTTCTTTTCCAATTTGGATTCCTTTTATTTCTTTTTCTTCTCTGACTGCTGTGGCTAAAACTTCCAAGACTATGTTGAATAATAGTGGTGAGAGTGGGCAACCCTGTCTTGTTCCTGATCTTAGTGGAAATGGTTTCAGTTTTTCACCATTGAGGACAAGGTTGGCTGTGGGTTTGTCATATATGGCCTTTATTATGTTGAGGAAAGTTCCCTCTACGCCTATTTTCTGGAGGGTTTTTATCATAAATGGGTGTTGAATTTTGTCAAAAGCTTTCTCTGCATCTACTGAGATGATCATATGGTTTTTCTCCTTCAGTTTGTTAATATGATGTATCACGTTGATTGATTTGCGTATATTGAAGAATCCTTGCATTCCTGGGATAAACCCCACTTGATCATGGTGTATGATCCTTTTAATTTGCTGTTGGATTCTGTTTGCTAGTATTTTGTTGAGAGTTTTTGCATCTGTGTTCATCAGTGATATTGGCCTGTAGTTTTCTTTCTTTGTGACATCTTTGTCTGGTTTTGGTATCAGGGTGATGGTGGCCTCGTAGAATGAGTTGGGGAGTGTTCCTCCCTCTGCAATATTTTGGAAGAGTTTGAGAAGGATAGGTGTTAGCTCTTCTCTAAATGTTTGATAGAATTCGCCTGTGAAGCCATCTGGTCCTGGGCTTTTGTTTGTTGGGAGATTTTTAATCACAGTTTCAATTTCAGTGCTTGTGATTGGTCTGTTCATATTTCCTGTTTCTTCCTGGTTCAGTCTCGGCAGGTTGTGCATTTCTAAGAATTTGTCCATTTCCTCCAGGTTGTGCATTTTATTGGCATAGAGTTGCTTGTAGTAATCTCTCATGATCCTTTGTATTTCTGCAGTGTCAGTTGTTACTTCTCCTTTTTCATTTCTAATTCTATTGATTTGAGTCTTCTCTCTTTTTTTCTTGATAAGTCTGGCTAATGGTTTATCAATTTTGTTTATCTTCTCAAAGAACCAGCTTTTAATTTTATTTATTTTATTTTATTTTTTTTATGGTGTGTTAGTTTCTGCTTTATAACAAAGTGAATCGGTTATACATATACATATGTCCCCATATCTCTTCCCTCTTGCATCTCCCTCCCTCCCACCCTCCCTATCCCACCCCTCTAGGTGGTCACAGAGCACAGAGCTGGTCTCCCTGTGCTATGCAGTTGCTTCCCACTAGCTATCTATTTTACGTTTGGTAGTGTATATATGTCCATGCCACTCTCTCACTTTGTCACATCTTACTCTTCCCCCTCCCCAATTGATCTTTGCTATTGTTTTCTTCATTTCTTTTTCATTTATTTCAGATATGATCTTTATGATTTCTTTCCTTCTGCTAACTTCGGGGTTTTTTTTTTCTTCTTTCTCTAACTGCTTTAGGTGTAAGGTTAGGTTGTTTATTTGAGATGTTTCTTGTTTCTTAAGGTAGGCTTGTATAGCTATAAACTTCCCTCTTAGAACTGCTTTTGCTGCATCCCATAGGTTTTGGGTCGTTGTGTTTTCATTGTCATTTGTGTCTAGGTATTTTTTGATTTCCTCTTTGATTTCTTCAGTGATCTCTTGGTTATTAAGTGTGTTGTTTAGCCTCCATGTGTTTGTATTTCTTACAGATTTTTTCCTGTAATTGATATCTAGTCTCATAGCATTGTGGTTGGAAAAGATACTTGATACGATTTCAGTTTTCTTAAATTTACCAAGGCTTGATTTGTGACCCAAGATACGATCTATCCTGGAGAATGTTCCATGAGCACTTGAGAAAAATGTGTATTCTGTTGTTTTTGGATGGAGTGTCCTATAAATATCAGTTAAGTCCATCTTGTTTAACGTATCATTTAAAGCTTGTGTTTCCTTATTTATTTTCATTTTGGATGATCTGTCCATTGGTGAAAGTGAGGTGTTAAAGTCCCCTACTATGATTGTGTTACTGTCGATTTCCCCTTTTATGGCTGTTAGTATTTGCCTTATGTATTGAGGTGCTCCTATGTTGGGTGCATAAATATTTACAATTGTTATATCTTCTTTGATTGATCCCTTGATCATTAGGTAGTGTCCTTCTTTGTCTCCTGTAATAGTCTTTGTTTTAAAGTCTATTTTGTCTGACATGAGAATTGCTACTCCAGCTTTCTTTTGATTTCCATTTGCTTGGAATATTTTTCCATCCCCTCACTTTCAGTCTCTATGTGTCCCTAGGTCTGAAGTGGATCTCTTGTAGACAGCATATATACAGGTCTTGTTTTTGTATCCATTCAGCCAGTCTATGTCTTTTGGTTGGAGCATTTAATCCATTTACATTTAAGGTAATTATTGATATGTATGTTCCTATTACCATTTTCTTAATTGTTTTGGGTTTATTATTGTAGGTGTTTTCCTTCTCTTGTGTTTCCTGCCTAGAGAAATTCCTTTAGCATTTGAAGACTTAATTTTTTAGAGCAGTTTAAGTTACAGCAAAATTGAGGAAGGTATAGAGATATCTCCTATACCCCCTGCCCCTGCACATGCATAGCCTCTCCTGTTATCAGTATCACTTACCAGAGTGGTAGCATTTGTTCTTAACTAAGGATGTACCTACATTGAAATGTCATAGTCATCCAAAGTCCATAGTTCACCTCAGGGTGAACCCTTGATGTACATTCTATGGGTCTGGACAAAAGTATAATGACATATATGCATCATTATAATATCACTGCCCTAAAAATCCTTTGTGCTTTCCCTGTTCTCTCTTCTCCCTCCCCTAGAAACCACTGATCTTTCTTGTTTCCATAGTTTTGCCTTTTCCAGAATGTCATGTACTGGAAATGAATTTCATCATACAGTATATAGCCTTTTCAGATTGGCTTCTTTTACTTAGTAAGCATTTAAGGTTCTTTCCTGTCATTTCATGGCTGGATAGCTCATTTCTTTTTAGTGATGAAGAAGAATCCATCGTCTGGATGTACCACACTTAGTTTTTCCATTCACCTACTAAAGGACATTTTGTTTGCTTCCAAGTTTTGACAATTATAAATAAAGCTGATATAGGCATCCACATGTGGGTTTTTGTTTCTCTGTAAATTTTCCGCTCCTTTGGGTAAATACCAAGGAGTGCAATTGCTAGATCGTATGGTAAGAGAATGTTTAACTTTGGAAGATAGGTTGGCAGTTTCTTACAAAGTGGCTAAACCATTATGCATTCCCACCAGCAATGTACGAGAGTTTCTGATACTCCACAGCCTCGCCAGCATTTGGCGTTGTCTGTGTTTCAGATTATAGTCCTTCTAATAGGTGCACAGTGATAATCTCATTGTTTTGTGTTGCATTGTTTTCATGATATATGAGGTGGAATATCTTTTCATATGCTTATTTAGCCATCTGTCTATCTTCTTTGGTGAGGTGTTAAAGTCTTTGGCCCATTTTTTACTTGGGTTGTTTGTTTTGTTATTGTTGAGTTTTAAGAGTTCTTTGCATATTTTGGATAACAGTATTTTATCAGATGTGTCCTGCAAATATCTTCTTCCAGTCTGCAGCTTGTTTTCTAATTCTCTTCATTATCATCTTTGGTAGAACAGAAGTTTTTAATTTTAATAAAGTCCAGTTGATCAGTTATTTTTTTCATGGGTCATGTCTTTGGTGTTCTATCTAAAAAAGCATCACCATACCCAAGGTCATCTAGGTTTTCTCCTATGTTGTCTTCTAGGAGTTTTTTAGGGTTTTTGTTTTTACTGAAGTGCAGTTGATTTACAATGTTGTGTTAATTTCTGCTGTATAGCAAAGTGATTGTTTTTTATATACACACACACACCCATCATGGAAAAGAATATTTTTTAAAAGTGTGTATATATATATATATATATATATATATATATATATATATGTATATATATATGTATATATATACACATACACTTTTTTAAAATATTCTTTTCCATTATGGTTTATCATAGGATATTGAATATAGTTCTCTGTGCTATACAGTAGGACCTTGTTGTTTATCCATTCTATATATAAAAGCTTACATCTGCTAACCCCAATATCCTTCGTGCTCCATCCTGCCCCCAACCCCCTCCCCCTGGGCAACCACTAGTCTGTTCTCTATGTACGTGATTCTATTTCTGTTTCATAGATAGGTTCATTTGTGTCATATTTTAGATTCCACATATAAGTGGTGAGCCTGGCCAGAGGTTTGTCAATCTTGTTTATCCTTTCAAAGAACCAGCTCTTGGTTTTCTTGATTTTTTTCTATAATTTTTTTTAAATCTCTATTTTATTTCCTCTCTGATCTTTTTTATTTCCTTCCTTCTGCTGACTTTAGGTTTTGTTTGTTCTTCTTTTTCTAATTCTTCTGGGTGGTAGGTTAGGTTGTTTGAGATTTTTCTTGTTTTTTGAGGAAGGCTTGTATTACTATGACCTTCTCTCTAAGAACTGTTTTTGCTGCATCCCATAGATTTTGTATGGTTGTGTTTTCATTGTCATTGTCTCAAGGTATTTTTTAATTTCCTCTTTGATTTCATCGTTGGCCCATTGGTTCTTTTAGTAGCATGTGGTTTAGTCTCCATGTAATCGTTTTTTTCTCATTTTTCTCTGGTTAATTTCTACTTTCATGTCATTGTGGTCAGAAAAGATGCTTGAGATAATTTCTGTATTCTTAAATTTGTTGAGGCTTGTTTTGTGCCTTAGTATGTGGTCAGTCCTAGAGAATGTTCCATGTGCACTTGAAAAGAATGTGTATTCTAGTTTTTTTTGATGTAATGTCCTGAAATTATCAGTTAAGTCTAACTGTTCTGTCGTATCATTTAGGGTCTCTGTTGCCTTACTGATTCTGTGTCTAGAAGATCTGTCCATTGATGTGAGTGTGGTGTCCTGTCAATTTCTCCCTTTATGTCCGTTAGTATTTGTTTTATGTATTTGGGTGCTCCTATATTAAGTGCATGTATGTTGATGAGTGTAAAATCCTCTTCTTGTATTGATCCTTTTATCATTATATAGTGTCCTTCTTTATCTTTCTTTCTGGCCTTTGTTTTGAAGTCTATTTTGTCTGATATGAGTATTGCAACCCCCGTTTTCTTGCCATTTCCATTTGCATGAAATATCTTTTTCCATCCCCTCACTTTCAGTCTATGTGTGTCCTTTTCCCTAAAATGGGTCTCCTGTAGGCAGCATATTGTAGGCTCTTGTTTTTTTATCCAGTCTGCCACTCTGTGTCTTTCGATTGGAGCATTTAGTCCATTGACATTTAATGTAATTATTGATAGATATGTATTTATTGCCATTTTAAACCTTGTTTTCCCATTGATTTTATATTTCTTCATTGTCCCTTTTTTTGTTTTTCCTTTTGTGGTTTGATGATTTTCTTTTGTATTATACTTATGTTCTCTTCTTTTTGGTTTTTGTGAATCTATTGTATGTTTTTGATTTGTGGTTACCCTGTTTTTCAAGTATGTTAACCCCTTCCTGTATCTACTTGCCTTAGACTGGTAGTCATATAGGCTCAAACACATTCTAGAGAAAAAAAAAAAAAAACTACATTTTTGTACTCTCATCCCCCACATTTTATGATTTTGATGTCCTCTTTTACAGCTTCATGTTCATACTTTTGCTGTTCATTGTGGTTATTATCACTTGCACAGAAATTTTTTGATTTTTCTTTTTAATCTGTGTACTGGCTTATTTAAGTGATTTACTTTGCAATTGTGATTTTTCTATTTCCTGTAGATTCTTGCTTCTTTTTAGAGAAGACCTTTCGATATTTCCTTTAGGATAGGTTTAGTACTGCTGTATTCTTTTAGTTTTTGCTTCTCTGAGAAATTCTTTCTCTCTCCTTCTATTCTAAATGATAATCTTGCTGGGTAGAGTATCCTAGGTTACACATTTTTCCCTTTCAGGACTTTGAGTGTATCTTGCCACTCCCTTCTGGCCTGCAATGTTTCTGTAGAGAAATCAGCTGATAGCCTTATGGGGCTTCCTTTGTAATTAACTCTTAGTTTTTCTCTTGCTGCCTTTAGAATCCTCTCTTTAACTTTTGTCATTTTTATTATAATATGTCTTGGTGTAGGTCTGTTTGGGTTTACCTTATTTGGGACCCTCTGTGTTTCTTGTACTTGGATATCTGTTTCCTTCTTTAGGTTTGGGAAGTTTTCAGCCATAATTTCTTCAAATACATTTTCAATCCCCTTTTCTCTATCTTCCCCTTCTGGAATCCCTATTATGCATAGATTGGCATGCTTTATATTATCCCATAGGTCTTTTATATAGCTTTCTTTTTTTTTTTTTTTTTTCATTTGGCTTTCTGTCTGCTCTCCTGATTTGGTGATTTCTTTTATTCTATCTTCCAGGTCACTTATTCTTTCTTCTGTATTATTCATTCTGCTATTCATTGCCTTTAGCTCAGCTTTTCTCTCTGCAATGAGTTTTCTAATTTTCTTGGTTCCTCTTTATAATTTCTAGTTTCTTTTTACAGTACTCTCCATTTCTGTTGATAGCCTTTCTTAATGCCTTCAGTATTTTCATTATCTCCTTTTTGAAATCAGTGTCTGTTAGACTGAAGAGGTCTGTTTCATTGTTTGTTCTTTCAGGGGAATTCTCTTGGTCTTTTAACTGGGAGTGGTTCATCTGCTTCTTCATTTTACTTATATTTCTCTTACTCTGGGAGTTTAGGAGAAACAATTATCTACTGTGGTCTTGGAGGACTATTTATATGTGGGGGGGCATCCCTGTGTAGCTTGTGTGGGTTTAAAATATTTGATGCAAGGACTGTTTTTAGTATGGATGACTGTTGCCTGTTTCTTCAGCATGTGCTGGTCGTTATCCCTTTAATAGAGGGTGTACAGAGGCAGCAGTTAGTTCCTGGTCCTGGGGTTCTCAGCAGTGGTGGCAGCTCAGGCGTGCCCCCAGAGCACATGATGGGAGTGGAGGCAGCTCGCAACCACTTCTGGAGTCCAGGCAGGTGGCAGTGGTGGATCGCAACCAATCCTGGCATTCAGGCGGGCGGTGGTGGTTGTTTCTGCACAGCCAACCCCAGTCCCGTCCCCGGGTCTGATCTCTGAAGCCCAAGTTCCAGCACCCAGCCCCCACCTGCACCAGCGGACCCACACCTCAGACTGGGGAGTGCAGGGCGGCAGCACTGACTGTCTGTGCAGTTCTCCCTCCACTCTGGCTGTCGCAAGCCAGCTGCTGTGTTCTCCTCCAAGGCTCTGAAGCTCCCCTTCTATCTGGGCCGATCTCCCCACTGCTGAGGGGGGCTTCCCAGGGCGCAGGAACATTTCCTCTTTCACAGCTCCCTCTCAGGGGCTCAGGTCCCATCCCGATTCCTTTCTCACTTTCTTTTTTTTCTTTTTTCCTACCAGGTTACATGGTGATTTTCTTGCCCTTTCAGCAGCCTGAGGTCTTATGCCAGCGTTCAGTAGATATTCTGTGAGAATCATTCCACACGTAGATGTATTTTTGATGTATTTGTGGGAGAAGGTGAGCTTCATGTCCTACTACTCTGCCATTTTTATTGTGCCTCCCTTCTAGGAGTTTTATAATTTTGTGTTTTACATTTAGGTCTATGATCTATTTTGAGTTAATCTTTGTGAACGGTGTAAGGGCTGTGTCTTGGTTCATTTTTTTGCACACGGATGTCTAGTGTTCTAGCACCATTCGTTGAAGAGACTGTCTTTGCTCCCTTGTATTGCCTTTGCTCCTTTGCAATATCAGTTAATTATATTTACGTGGGTCTATTTCTGGGCTGTTTATTCTGTTTCATTGATCTGTTTGTCTGTTCTCTCACCAATACCACACTGTCTTTATTACTCTAAGTCTTGAAGTCAGGAAGCATCAATCAGAGCATCAAAGTTAAGACTTTGTTCTTCTCCGTCAGTATTATTTTGGTTATTCTGAGCCTTTTGCCTCTCCATGTAAACTTCAGAATCAGTTTGTTGATAGCCGTAAAACAACTTGCTGGGGTTTTTATTGGAATTGCATTGATTCTATAGCTCAAGTTGGGAAGAACTAACATCTTGACAGTACTGAGTCTTTCTATCCGTGAGCATGGAGTATCTTTCCATTTATTTAGCTCTTTTATTCTATTCATCAGAGTTTTGTAGTTTTTCTCATACAGATCTTGTATATAGATTATAGCTAAGTATTCATTTTTTGGGGTGCTAATGTAAATGGTATTGTTTTTAATTTCAAATTCCACTTGTTCAGTGTTGGTATATAGGAAAGCAACTGACTTTTGTATATTAACCCAGTATTATGGAACCTTTCTATAATCACTTGTTAGTTTCCAAGAGGTTTTTTGTTGATTCTTTCAGATTTCTGCATGTGGTCATGTCATTTGCAAAGATAATTTTATGTCTTCCTTACCCATCTGTATACCTTTTATTTTCTTGCCTTGTTTCATTAGCAAGTGCTTCCAATATGACGATGAAAAGGATTGGCAAGAGGGTACATCCTTGCCTTGTACCTGGTCTTAGCAGGAAAACTTTACATTTCCCACTGTTAAGTATGACGTTAGCTGTAGGTGTTTTTTAGATATTCTTTATCAAGTTGAGAATTTTTATCATGAATGAATGTTGGAATTGTTTCAGATATTTTTCTGCATCTATTGATGATATGATCATGTGATTTTTCTTTTTTAGTCTACTGATATGATGGGTTTCATCAGTTGATTTTCAAATGTTGAACCAGCCTTGTATAACTGTAGTAAATCCCACTTGGTTGTAGTGTATAATTCTTTTCATACTCTTTTGGATTTGATTGCTAATGTTTTGTTGAGGTTTTTTGCATTTGTGTTCATGACAGATATTGGTCTGTAGTGTTCTTTTAAGGTCTTTGTCTTGTTTTGCTATTAGGGTAATGCTGGCCTCCTGGAATGGGTTAGTAAGTATTCCCTCTGCTTGATCCTCTGAAAGAGATTGTAGAGAATAAGAATAATATCTTTCTTAAATGTTTGGTAGGATTCACCAGTGAACCCATCTGAGCCTGGTTCATGTTGTTTTGGAAAGTTATTAATTATTTATTCAATATCTTTAATAGATATAGACCTATTAAGATTGTTTAGTTCTTCTTGCATGAATTTTGGCAGATTGTGTCCTTCAAGAAATTGGTCCATTTCATCGAGGTTATCAAATTTATGGGCATAGAGTTATTAGTATTCCTTTATTATCCTTTTAATGTCCATGGAATCTTTTGTGATGTCCCCTCCTTCATTTCTGATTTTAATCATTTGTGGCTCTCTTTGTTTCTTAGTTAGCCTGGCTAACGTCTTATTGTTTTTATTAATCTTTTCAAAACACCAGCTTTTGGTTTTGTTGATTTTCTGTATTGATTTCCTGTTTTCAGTTTCATTGATTTCTGCTCTAATTCTTACTTTTTCTTATGTTTACTTTGAATTGAATTTGCTCTTCTTTTGTAGTTTCCTAAGGTGGAAACTTAATTATTGATTTTAGATCTTTTCTAATGAATGCATACAAGGCTATAAATTTCTAAGCACTGCTTTCACTGAATCCCATAAATTTTGTTTTTATTTTCGTTTAGTTCAAATATTTTAAAATTTCTTGAGATTTATTCTTTAACTCCTGTATTATTTAGAAGTGTGTTGTTTAATCTCCATGTATTGGGATTTTCCAGCCGTCACACTGTTACCGATTTCTAATTTAATCTATTGTGGTCCAAGAGCAGAAATTGTATAATTTCAATTCTTTTAAATTTACTCGGGCTGTTTTATTGCCAAGAATGTTGTCTCTCTTGGTGAATGTTCCTAGTGAGCTTGAGAAAAATGTGAATTCTGCTGTTGTTGGATGAAATAGTCTATAGATGTCAGCCATATCCAATTGATTGTATTGTTGAGTTCAACTTTTTGCTTACTGGTTTTCTGCCTGCTGGATCTATTTCTAATAGAGGGGTGTTGAATTCTCCAGCTTTGATAG
Organism: Eschrichtius robustus; assembly: GCF_028021215.1. Lineage (NCBI taxonomy): Eukaryota > Metazoa > Chordata > Mammalia > Artiodactyla > Eschrichtiidae > Eschrichtius > Eschrichtius robustus. The sequence goes on from NC_090845.1 coordinate 26,301,102, forward strand.
TGGATTCATCCTTTTCTCCTTGCAGTTCTATCAGTTTTTGTCTGTGTAGTTTGATCCTCCGTTATTAGTTCAGTATACCTTTCAGTTTTCAAATTGTTCCAAATTAGGTTAGTAGAAGCTCATCCAAGTCACCATCTGTCTTTTGACATGAGACCATTAGACTTTGAGCATTTCTTTGGTCTTGGCTAAAAAGGAATCTGAGGCTTACCTTACACTTCTGTGACCAAGATCTATAATAACCCATTTCTCCAAAAACATCTGGTTCCTTTTCATGAAGGATGGTATTTAGAAATCAAGATCTGGTATTAATTGTGCTTTTTTTGCTACTTGGGGGGTGTTGCTCATACATTTCTGGACTATTTTTTTCATTAATCTATGTATTCATGCACTGGTACCATGCTCTTTGATAATTTAGGCTTATGTCATATTTTAATGTGTTACAGCTATCCCTTATAATTGTTTTACTTTTGCATAATTTTAACATCATAATTTTAATATAGTCAAATATATAGTTAGTATTTGTAAAAAACTACATTATTTTCCCAAATACTTGATGCCCTTCAAGTGAAAGGATTATATATCACTATACTGGTGAATTTACTCACTGTCGTGTGATTTATTTCAGTCAGCTGGGAGCAGAAGTGACATTTGTCACTCCATGCAGAATATTTAAGAGGCAGCATGAAATTAAACTTGTTTTCTTTTCCCTGCCCTTATAATTAAGATGAAGCTTTGGTCAGCCTGGGTCCCTGAGTAAGGAGCACAGCTCTTTTGCAAAACTGGACATATAGTGTGTTGTTTAAAGCCTAGCTTCTCCTGACTGAAAAATCTTACTTTTGTTGTTGTTGTGGGTGATTGTATTGTTTGCAAAGAAATCCTTTTCTTTCCAAGGTCTAATAAATCGTTACCACTATATTTTACTAAGGGCTTTAAGTTTTATTTTGGACATTTAAATCCTTCATCTATGTGGAGTTGATTTCTTTTTTAAACAGTGTATGTTAGGAATGCAATTTTATTTTTTATCATATGTGGATACATTTTTTTAGGTCCATCTATTGAGTAGTCACTCTGCTATAATCTGATCTAGTCTAAGACCTCTGATATACCGAAGTTCCATACAGTTGTGTTTGGTTTCTGCACTTTCTGTTTGACTCTAATGGTGAACATGTCTATCCCCATGCCAGTAATATATTTAATTAATATAGGTTTGTAATGACTAACGAGATGTTAGAGCAAGCTTTTACTTCTCATTTTCAGAAATGTCTTTTTCTATAAATACTATAATCAGGTTATTAAATTCTGTGAAAATCTCTGAAAGAATTTATTTGAAATTGCTGTTGGGATGTGGTGGGAATTCCCTTGAATCTAGAAATCAAACTAAAGAACTTTTTTTTTTTTTTTTTTTTTTTTTTTTTAATGATACTGTCTTCCTAACCAGGAATGTAGCATATTTCTCCATTTATTTAGGTCTGATTTAATGTCGCTTAACAATAATTTTGTAATTATTTTCTGTAAAAGTTTTGCACATTTTTTAGTCTTACATATGTGATATTGTATGATATTAGTGTAAGTAGCACATATTTTTGAATATATATTTTTAAAAATACATTTTTGAGTTCCTTGTTTTTTATATATGCAGTGTGATTGATTTCTGTAAATTAATCTTATATCAAGCTAACTGCTAAACTCACGTATTATTTCTAAGTCATCTGAAGACTTTTTGAATTTTTTCTGTAAGTAATTATATCACCTCTAAATAATGGCAGTTGTATTTCTTCCTAAGACTTTTGTCACTAATATCTCTTGACTGCTGTATTTTGCTGACTACAACGTATGACACAGTATTGAAGTGGTAATAGTGAGTTTTTAAAGGAATGTTTCTAAAATTGGCCCACTTAAAGTAACTGTTGTCTAGTTTTTTAAAAAATAGATATTATTTATCAAGTTATAGAAATTACTTTCTATTCTTAATTTACTGAGTTTTTATTAAAATTTTATGTTGATTTTCATCAAGTATTTTTTTCTGCATCTATATAAACAGCGACTGTTTTCATTTCCAATCCATCAATAAATTGGTTGTCCAAAATTAAATCATCATCATATATCCAAGATAAAGCCAGGTTGAACACACAGTATGTATATATTTTTATGAACTGTTGGAATTGATTTGTTAATATCATTTCTAGGATTTTACAAGAGTGAAAAAAGGCCTAACAACTTTGTTTACTTGTAATACCTTTGTTTGGTTTTGGCATGAAGATTATCCTGGTTTTGTAAAATTAGGTAAGGACTGGTAACCCTTTTACTCTCAGAGTAACATGAATTTATTTTGTTCTGTTTTGCTCTATTCCTTTTTTAAATTTTTTTATTTTATATTGGAGTATAGTTGATTAACAATGATGTGTTAGTTACAGGTGTACAGCAGAGTGATTCAGTTATACCCATACAGGTATGCATTCTTTTTCAAATTCTTTTCCCATTTAGGTTATTACCTAATACTGAGCCAAATTCCCTGTGCTATACAGTAGGTCCTTGTTGGTTACCTGTCAAGATTGACATAAATTTGAATGTTTGGTAAAATTTTTCCTGAAATACTCTTTTTAGATTTAATTATTATAGAAGTAATAATTTGTACAGATTTTTCCAGTTTGTCCACATTTTCATAATTGTTGACATATTGCAGTGGGAAGAATTCTCTTACTATCACTTCAATTTCTACACTATAATTATGTCTTCTTTTTAATCATAATATTTTTGTGTGTGTCCTCTCTTAATCAGTCTTTTAGAATTTTTTATTTTTTCTAAAGAACTTCTGGTTTTTAAAAACTAATTTCTCTGTTTTACTCTTTCATTTAATTATTCTCATTATAAATAACTGCTTCCTTCTGTTTTTGAAGATATTCTGTTGTTCATCATCTACCTTTTTATTTATTTATTTTAAAATGTTTAATACAATTTTTAAAGGTTACACTCCATTTACAATTATTATTAAATATTGGCCATATTCCCTGTATTGTATTGGGTTGGCCAAAAAGTTCGTTTGGGTTTTTCCGTAACCTCTCACGGAAAAACCCAAACTAATTTTTTGGCCAACCCAATATTATACATCCTTGTAGCCTGTCTTATACCCAATAGTTTGTACCTCTCACCCCCCCCACCCCCACCCCTATATTGCCCCACTGGTAACCACTAGTTTGTTCTCTATGTCTGTGAGTCTGCTTCTTTTTTGTTATATTCACTAGTTTGTTGTATTTTTTAGATTCCACATATAAGTGATATCATACAGTGTGTGTCTTTCTCCGTCTGACTTACTTCACTTAGCATAATACCATTTTCTACCTTCTTAATTTTGGAACTTACCTCATTAGTTTTGAGCCTGTGTTCTCTTATGAGTTTTGAAGTTTTTCAGTTTCCCTCAATACAGCACTTTTCACTGCCTTATGTTGTTTTGCTGTGTAGTATTTTCATTACCACTTATCTCTGTTTTATTTAAAATTTCCATTATAATTTTATGATTATTTAGCATTATGCTAAATTTCCAATGTTGGGGGCTTTTATGTCTTTTTGTTATTAACTTTAATTATATTGAGATCAAAATGCACAGAAAATATGAGGCCTAATCTTTGAAATTTGCTTAGCTTTTCTTTTCACATAATAAATCACCAATTTAGAATATATTGCATGGGTTCTAAAAAAGGATGTGCTTTCTCTTACTGTTGGATGGAGAATTCTGTCTGTTCGATAGATCAAGCTTGTTGTTAGCACTTTTCCAGATGTTTCATATTACTGCTTTTTTTGTCCACCTGCCATATAAAAAAAGTCATATCAAAATCTATAATCCCATTTACAATAGCATCAAAAAGAATAAGACATTTAGGAATAAGTTTAAGGAGGTGAAAGATCTGTCCACTGAAAACTATAAAATGTTGAGGAAAGAAATTGAAGACACATAAATAGAAAGGTATCTATCTTGTGTTCATGGATTGAAAGAACTAATATTGTTAAAACATTCATGCTGCCCAAATCAATCTACAGATTTTATGTAATCATCACTATCAAAATCCCAGTGGAATTTTTTCACAGAAATAGAAAAAACATCCTAAAAATCTATGTTGAACCACAAAAGACTACAAATAGCCAAATAAATCTTGAGAAAGAAAAAAACAGTGGGAGGCATCACACTACCTAATTTAATACTATATTACAAAGCTATAGTAATCAAAACAAACAGTGTGGTACTTGCATAAAAACAGTCACAGAGACCAGTGGAACAAAATCTGGAGAATTTGACAAGGAAGCCAACAATACTCAATGGGGAAAAAGATAGCATCTTCAATAACTGGTGTGGGGAAAACTGGATGTCCACATGCAAAACAATGAAATTAGAACTCTATTTTACACCACACACAAAAAATAACTCAAAATGGATTAAAGGCTTTGTGGTTTTAGGTCTTCTAAATGGAAGACCTAAAACCACAAGACTCCTGGAAGAAAACATAGGATAAAAGCTCCTTGATGGGTCATGATGTTTTTGGAAATTGCATCTGAAGTACAAGCAGCAAAATCAAAACTAAGTTGGGACTACATCAAACTAAAAAGCTACACAACAAGAAAAACCATCAAGAAAGTGAAAAGGCAGTATGGAATGGGAAAAAAACATTTGCAAATGATATATGTGATAAGGGGTTAACATCCAAAATACATAAAAACTCACTCATACAACTCAATAGCAAAAATACCCAAATAATCCAATTAAAAAATGGGCAGAGGACCTGAATAGACGCTTTTCCAAAGAAAATATACAAATGGCCAAAAGATACATGAAAAGATGCTTGAGATCACTACTCACTAAGGAAATGCAAATTAAAACTACAACGTGGTGTCACCAACTACCTGTTTGAATGGCTGTTATTAAAAAGGCAAGAGATAAATGCTGGCAAGGTTGTGGAGAAAAAGGAACCCTCGTGCACTGTTGGTGGAATTATAAATTGGTACTGTCACTGTGGAAAACAATATGGTGGTTCCTCAAAAAATTAAAAATAGAACTACCACATGATCCAGCAATTCCATTTCTGGGAATATATTCAAAGGAAACAAAAACACTACCTTGAAAAGATATCTGTATCCCCATGCTCATAGCAGCATTATTTACAATACCCAAGACATGGAAACAACGTAAGTGTCCAATGACAGATGAATGGATAAAGGAGTTGTGGTGTATGTGTATATATATATATATATATATACATACATACATACATACACACATACACACACACCTACACATATACATACATACATACACACACACATACACATACATATATATATATACACATACACACACACAATGGAATATTAGCCATAAAAAAAGAATGAAATAATGCCATTTGCAGCAACATGGATGGACCTAGAGATTATCATACTAAGTGAAGTAAGTCAGAAGGACAAATATGATATCGCTTATATGTGGAATCTAAAAAAATGATACAAATGAACTTATTTACAAAACAGAAACAGACTCACAGACTTTGAAAACAAACTTATGGTTACTGAAAGGGGCAAGGTGAGGGAAGGGATAAATTAGGAGTTTGGGATTAACAGATACACACTACTATATATAAAATATGTATTATACACACACACACACACACACACACACACACACACTGGAATATTATTATTCAGCCATAAAAAAGTGAGGCAATCCTACCATTTGCGACAACATGGATGGACCTTGAAGGCATTATGCTAAGTGAAATAAGTCAGAGAAAGGCAAATACTGTATGATCTCCCTTATTTGTGGAATCTAAAATGAACAAAAACACTCCACCAAACTCAGAGAAAAAGAACTATAGTTACCAGAGGCTTGGGGTAGGGGTAGGGGGTCAAAAGATACAAACTTCCAGTTATAAGTACTAGGGATGTAATTTACAACATGATGACTATAGTTAACACTGCTGTATGATACTTAAAGTTCTTAAAGAGAGTAGATCCTAAGAGTTCTTATCACAAGAATTGTTTTTTCTTTTTTTGCATCTATATGAGATGATGGATGCTAACGAAACCTATTGTGGTAATCATTTCACAATATATGTAAATTAAACCATCATGCTGTACACTTTAAACATATAGATATCGATTATTTCTGTATAAAACTGGAAAAAAGTTTTAATTAAAAAACGACACATGATTTTGGCTTCTTTATAAGGTTCTTTGGCCTCTTCAAAAGTGATTTTTTAAAAGTTTAAGAAAATACTAAAATTCCTTTACATTCAAATTTTACTTAAAAACAATCTAAAATACACCTGTAAAAAGACGTACATTTTGAGGGTTCCTGTTCAAGATGGTAACATAGGAAGATCCTGAACTCACATTCTCCACGGACACACCAAATCTATAGCTATATATGGAAAAATTTCCTGTGGGAAAAAACTAAACCTGGCAGAGCCACCCCTTCACTTTGAGCAAGGGAGAGGGAAATCACACTGAAGTGGGTAGAAAATGCTGAGCTCCACAGTCTTGCCATAAACCTCATCCCTGGTACAGCAACCCGCAACTGGGAGCGAAATCAAAACCCAGAGCCTCTCCCTGAAGAGCTCTGGCTTTGTACCCCACGTTAGGTACCCCAACTTTTAACATCAGCACATGAGAGTTGAGCCCCCAAAACATCTGGCTTTGAAGACCAATGGGGCTCACACCCAGTAGGCCCACCAGGCTGTGGCAAAGTGAGGAGAAACTCTTTAAATGCCTGAATTCACACACTTCCCACCCCAGGGCAAAGCACAGAAGCAGTTCTTTGAAATGCACCCAGATTTTATGTGAAAAAAAAGTCCTTTGCTAATTTTAAAGCATTGGTCTGAGAGGCAGAGCCTGCTGGGATACACTGGGGGTGGATGCTGGTGGGGACTATCTTCCTGTGCTCTGCCTTGCTAAAGCTGCAGGCACCATCTTCTTTTCCTTTTCTTTTTTTGTTTTTTTTTCTTTTCCTTTTTTCAACCAGTGCCATCTTTACAATTCCCCTGTACTTTGCTGCAGCCAGTGAGTGCCATCTTCATACTGTCCCTCTGCCAGTATCTCTTGGAGAGGAGCTTCAACACACGTCTGGTGCCCTGGTTTTTACATCCGGTTACCCTGTTTTAGCAGATGCCACCCAGGGCCCACCCCCTTGATCACCTAGCTCTGCTGCCTGGGGGCTTGCACTCCTGGGTACCATGGTACTGTCCTTAGGGGCAGGCTTCTGTTTTGGCACATCAATAGGGGCCTGTGGAGCTCCTCTTAGGGAACAGAGGCCAGTGGATCAACCATGGGTTAAAGAGGAAATCCAAAGGGAAATTTGAAAAATACCTTGAGACAAATGAAAATGGAAATACAACATAATAAAATTTGGGGGGTGCAGCATAAGCAGTTATAAGAGGGGAGTTCATAGTGATACATGCCTACCTCATGAAACAAGAAAAGTCTCAACTTTACACCTCACAGAACTAGAAAAAGAAGAACAAATGAATGCCCAAGTTAGTAAAAGGAAGGAAATAATAAAGGTTAGAGAAGAAATAAATGACAAAGACACTAAAAAGACAATTGAGAAGATTGATGAAACTAAAAGCTGTTCTTTGTAAAGATAAAACTGAGAAGTCTTCAGCTAGACTCACCCAAAAAAAAAAAAGACAAAATCAGAAATTAAAGAGAAGTTACAACTGATAGCACAGAAATACAAAGGATCCAGAGAAACTACTATGAATAAATGTCACCAAATTGGAAAACCTAGAAGGAATGGATAAATATTTTTGGCAATATACAACCGACCAGGACTGAATTATGAAGAAACAGAAAATCTGAACAGGCCAATTACTAGTAAGGAGATTGAGTTAGTAATCAAAAACTTGCCAAAACAGAAGTCCAGGACTGACAGCTTCACTGGTGAATTCTACAAACACTCAAAAAAGAATTAACACTAATCCTTCTCAAATTCTAATAAAAAGAGGAAGAGGAGGAAACATTTCCAAACTCATTGTAGGAGGCCAGCACTGCCGTGATACTAAAACCAGACAAGGATGCCACAAGGAAAGAAAATTACAGGCCAATATCCCTGATGAACAAAGATGCAGAAATCCTGAACAAAATATTAGCAAACCAAATTCAACAATACATTAAAAGGATTGTACACCGTGATGCAGTGGGATTTATCCCAGGGATGGAAGGATAGTTCAACATCCACGAATCAATCAGTGGGATACCCCACAAAGCAGGTATAGAGGGAACATACCTCCACATAATAAAAGCCATCATTACAGACCCACAGCTAATATCATACTCAACAGTGAAAAGCTGAAAGCCTTGCCTTTAAGAGCAGGAAGAAGATAAGGATGCCCACTCTTGCCAGTTTTATTCAACAGAGTGCTGCAAGTCTTAGCCACAACAGTTAGACAAGAGAAAGAAATAAAAGGCATCCAAATTGGAAAGGAAGAAGTAGAACTGTCACTATTTGCAGATGACATGATATTATATATAGAAAACCCTAAAGACTCCACCAAAAAAAAAATCCTGTTAGAATAAATGAATTCAGTAAAGCTGCAGGACACAAAATCAACATGCAGAAATCTATTGCATCTCTATACACTAAAACTGTCAGAAAGAGATATTAACAATCCCGTTTACAATTGCATAAAAAACTATAAAATAACTAGGAATAAATTAAACCAAGGATGTGAAAGACCTGTACACTGAAAACTGTGAGACACTGAAGAAACAAATCCAAGAAGACACAAATAAGTGAAAAGCTATTCCATGCTCACAGACTGGAAGAATTAATGTTGTTAAAATGTCCATACTATTCAAAGCAATCTACAGATCAACACAATGCCTATAAAAATTCCAATGGCATTTTTCACAGAAATAGAATAATCCTAAAATTTGTATGGAAGCACAGAAGTCCCTGAACAGCCAAAGCAATCTTAAGAACGAAGAACAAAGCTGGAGGCATCATGCTCCCTGGTTTCAAACTATATTACAAAACTATAGTAATCAAATTAGTATGGTATTTGAATAAAAACATATACATAGATCAGTGGAACAGAATAGAGAGCCCAGAATTAAAGCCACAGATATATGGTCAATTAATTTATGACAAAGGAACCAAGAATATGCAATGGGGAAAAGACAGGCTCCTCAATAGATGGTGTTAGGAAAACTGGACAGCCACATGCAAAGGAATGAAACTAGACCACTATCTTATACCATACACAAAAAATAACTCAAAATGGATTAACGACTTGAAAGTAAGACCTGAAAACATAAAATGCCTAGAAGAAAACATAAGTAGTAAGTTTCATGGCATCAGTCTTGGCGATGATTTTTTGGAATTGATACTAAAAGCATAGGCAAGAAAAGCAAAAATAAACAAGTGGGACTACATCAAAATAAAAAGCTTTTGCTCAGCAAAGGAAACCATCAACAGAATGAAAAGGAAACCTACCAAATGGGAGAAGATATTTGCAAATCATATATTTGATAAGGATTAATATCCAAAATACATAAAGAATTCATACAACTCAACAGATAAAAAAGAATCTAAGTGAAAAATGGGCGAACAATCTGGATAGACTTTTTTCCAAAGAAGATATACAGGTGGCCAAGAGGTACATGAGAAGATGCTCAACATCACTGGTCAGGTAAGTGCAAATCAAAACCACAATGGAATATCACCTTACACCTTCTAGAATGGCTAGTATCAAAAAGACAAGAAATTGCATGCATAAGTGAGGGTGTGGAGAAAAGGGAACCACTGTACACTATTGGTGGTACTGTAAGTTGGTATAGCCACTGTGAAAACAGTATGGGGGTTTCTCAAAGAATTAAAAATAGAACTACCATAGGATCCAGCAATTCCACTTCTGGATATATACCCAAAGGAAATAAAGTAACTATTTGGAAGGAGTACCAGCACTTCATGTTCACTGCAGCATTATTTACAATAGCCAAGATATGGAGACAGCTTAGATGTCCACTGATGGATGAATCGATAAACAAACTGTAGCTGATATATACTGTGGAATATTATTCAGCCACCCAAAAGGGAAGTCTTGCCATTTGCAACAACATGGATAGACCTCAAAGGCATTATGCTAAGTGAAGTAAGTCAGACAGACAAATACCATATGTTATCTTTTATATGTGTAATCAAGAAAAAAAATAAACCACTCTCATAGATACAGAGGACAGGTTGGTGGTTCCCAGAGGTAGGACTTTGAGGTAGGGTGGGCAACATGGGTGAAGGGAGTCAAAAGGTATAAACTTTCAGTTATAAAATAAAGAATTCATGGGGATGTAATGCACCACATGGCCACTGTAGTTAATAGTACTATATTGCATATATGAAAGTTGCTAAGTGAGTAAATCTATAATGTTCTCATCACAAGAAAAACAAGTGTAACTATGTATGGTGATAGATGTTAACTAGACTTAATGTGATGATCATTTACACAAAATATACAAATATTGAATCATTATGTTATACAACATTATATTAGTTTTTGGTGTACATCAATTATACCTCAATAAAAAATAGTTACATTTCTAAGATAATTTCACAGAATTAAGCTCTATCTTAAAGAATGAAATTGGAACATTCCCTAATACCATACACAAAAATAACCTCAAAATGGATTAAAGACATAAATATAAGGCCGGATCCTATAAAACTCTTAGAGCAAAACATAGGCAGAACACTCTCTGACGTAAATCGCAGCAACGTTTTTTTTTATCCACCTTCTAGGGTAATGAAAATAAACACAAAAATAAACAAATGGGACCTAATGAAACTTAAAAGCTTTTGCACAGCAAAACAAACCATAAACAAAATGAAAAGACAACCCACAGAATGGGAGAAAATATTTGCAAACGAAACAACCGACAAGGGATTAATCTCCAAAATATACAAAGAGCTCATGCAGCTCAATATCAAAAAAAAAAAAAATCAAAAAATGGGTGGAAGATCTAAATAGACATCTCTCCAAAGAAGACATGCAGATGGCCAAAAAACATGAAAAGATGCTCAACATCACTAGTTATTAGAGAAATGCAAATCAAAACTACAGTGAGGTGAGGTATCACCTCACACCGGTCAGAATGGCCATCATCAAAAAATCTACAAACAGTAAATGCTGGAGAGGATGCGGAGAAAAAGGAACCCTTTTACACTGTTGGTGGGAATGTAAATTGGTACAACCATTATGGAGAACAGTATGGAGGTTCCTTAAAAAACTAAAACTAGAACTACCTTATGATCCAGCAATCCCACTCACGGGCATATATCCAGAGGAAACCATAATTTGAAAGATACACGCACCCCAGTGTTCACTGCAGCACTATTTACAATAGCCAGGATGTGGAAGCAACCTAAATGTCCATCAACAGAGGAATGGATAAAGAAGATGTGGTACATGTATACAATGGAATATTAGTCAGCCATAAAAAAGAACAGCAACATGGATGGACCTAGAGATTATCATACTAAGTGAAGTTAAGTCAGACGAAGACAATTATTATATCACTTATATATGGACTCTAAAAAATAATGCATATGAATCAATATACAAAACAGAAACAGCCTCACACACATAGAAGAAAAACTTATGGTTACCAAAGGGGAAAGGATGGGGGAGGAGGATAAATTAGAAGTAGGGGATTAACAGATACACACTACTATATATAAAACAGATAAACAACAAGGATTTACTGCATAATATTTTTAATATCTTTTAATAACCTATAATGGAAAATAATCTGAAAAAATATATACAATTGAAAATCTAAAAATATATATATAAGTGAATCACTTTGCTGTACACCTAAAACACAATATTATAAATCAACTATATTTCAATTAAACAAAAGCTGGACACAAAATGAAATGTGTACATTAATAAAAATTATGTAAAAGTACTGTACATATTAGTGAAAAAATAACAAGTGTTGGCGAGGATATGGAGAGAAGGGAACCCTTGTGCACTGTTGGTGGGAATGTAAATTGACACAGCCACTATGGAGAACAGTATGGAGGTTCCTTAAAAAACTAAAACTAGAACTACCTTATGATCCAGCAATCCCACTCATGGGCATATATCCAGAGAAAAACCATAATTTGAAAGATACACGCACCCCAGTGTTCACTGCAGCACTATTTACAATAGCCAGGACATGGAAGCAACCTAAATATCCATCGACAGAGAAATAAAGAAGATGTGATACATATATACAATAGAATATTACTCAGTCATAAAAAAGAATGAAGTAATGCCATTTGCAACCACATGGATGGACCGTGAGATTATCATACTAAGTGAAGTAAGTCAGAGCAAGACAAGTTTCATATGATATTGCTTATATGTTGAATCTAAAAAAATGGTACAAATGAACTTATTTACAAAACAGAAATAGAGTTACAGGTGTAGAAAACAAACTTACGGTTACCAAAGGCGAAAGGAGGGAGTGGAGGGATAAATTAGGAGACAGGTACTAACATGTGCACACTACTATATATAAAATAGATAACTAGTAAGGACCTACTGTATAATACAGGGAACTCAATATTCTGTAATAACCTATACGGGAAAAGAATCTAAAAAAATGAATGGATATATGTATATGTATAACTGATTCACCTTGCTGTACACCTGAAATTAACACAACATTGTAAATCAACTATATTCCAATTTTTAAAAATTGTTTTTAATAAAAGCTCTACCTTAAAATGCCAGTGTGTTTGATAATGATTCTACAAACCTATCATCTGCCTCCATTCATTGCACCTTTATACCTGTCCATAAGAACGAATGAAAGTGGGCTTCCCTGGTGGCGCAGTGGTTGAGAATCTGCCTGCCAATGCAGGGGACACGGGTTCGAGCCCTGGTCTGGGAAGATCCCACATGCCACAGAGCAACTGGGCCCGTGAGCCACAGTTACTGAGCCTGCGCGTCTGGAGCCTGTGCTCCGCAGCAAGAGAGGCCGCGATGGTGAGAGGCCCGCGCACCGCGATGAAGAGTGGTCCCCACTTGCCACAACTAGAGAAAGTCCTCGCACAGAGACGAAGACACAACACAGTCATAAATAAATAAAAGACCGTGAATTTCAAAAAAAAAAATTTAAAAAAAACATCACAGATCAGATCATGTCCATATTCCACTCAAAAATAGCCATGTAAAATAAAGTCATGAACTATAAGGTCTTATACGATCTGGCTTTAAAAAAAAAAGAACGAATGAAAGCAGATAGTGATGGGAGTATCTGAGCTCAAAATCTCAGGAGAAGTAAAGGAGCAAAAAAAAGATAGAAATAATCTCGAAAAACTAATTTATTTTATAAATCAACTATAAACTGAAAGAGCTCCTATCCTTTAACTTCTAAAAGAAATACTTAGAAATAGTTAATAAATGTTTATTCAACTATTAATCAGTGTGATTACATAGATTTGGGGTTATAAAATCTGTTAGTGATAGGAAAATTCAGTTTATTATTGGTATTAAATCACTGGAATGTTTTAAAGTTAACTATCTGAAAAACACTGAGACCATCAAAAAGGGAACAATGAAATGGAGCAAAGTTTCTAAAAGCCCCTCGTTTTTATCAATATAAATATGATGAAGGGATGACTGTCATTTCTACAGAGTTTATTGAAAATGTTCATATGATTGCCAGGTCCTAAATTGTGATATTTACTATTATTTTGGTTTTCTAAATAAAGGGCAGTACAGTCCATGAAAGCTGAATATAAGGTATGGACAAACCAAGATCATTTATTCTACACAGTAATTATCCCTAAAGCAAGAGCTCTGCTAGGGTATTCCCTTTGCAGCAGAGGGGTCATTTTCTCTAAAGGTCATGCCTACCTAAATTTCCCCATTCCCTGACGTTAACATCAATAACCCATGCTGGGATTAATACAGCGTACCTTCCTAAAATAACCTTCTATTACAAGGTTGGATAGTTCTCAAAACCGCCTTCAATATCAATCTTATGTAATGATGAAAACACAAGGTTAGAAAGTTTAGGTTTAATATGAATCTCTGAGATTCTTCTTCATAATAATATGGGATGATAATGACTCAAGGTAATGGGAGAATCTATAGCTTCCTCTTGATTTCTTCAAACTACAGATAAAATATAAAACTCACAAATTAGGCAAAGTCTTCATAGACAAATAGCATACAACTCAGCTTAATTACTCTGCTGGGAGTATAAGTAAGCTCACCTTAGATACTGATTTCTTCAAAATTTTAGTCGACAGTGCTGTAGAAATGCTTTACTTTATCCAGTCTGGAAAATTATTTATTTTGTGCTTATTTTGGGAAAGATATACTATGCGTTATTCCTCATATATAAAAGTAAACGTTACATAAACCGTGCTAGGATAACAATATAATACAGTGCAAAGAGAATCACATTTGAGGTAAACACATTTGGGTTCACATCCTGTCAAGACTTTAGAAAGGTAATTTTCCAAGTAATTATAACCCATTTATAAAGGGTTAAACGGTATGTCTCTCACAGGATTGATGCGAGGATTCTAAGATTACCTACATAAATCACCAAGCAGGTAATTGGTGCTCAAATATCTTGTTCTCTTTCAATCTCATCAGTAACACTCTGTGGATTGTTTGAATGAAAGGGTAACTGTGTATATGACTATTTAAAAGCTGGAACAATTTAGAATTTAAGACTATTTTTCGAAATGCAGAGGCAGTCTAAAAACTTTGAAGTGAAATGTGATTAGGATTCTTTCATATAATGTCAGTTAAAGTGAAAGAGAATGAGAGAGAAAATAATCTTCCAATAATGTTTATAGAGAAAAATATATACTATGATCTGATTATAAAAAAATCATGATTACAAAAGTAGAATACATTCTATAAAATGTACTATTTTATATATCACTATATACATTATATGAAACGTTCCATATAATTATTATAGATAAATTTTATATACTAAATATACAGTATTACATATTACATAATATTCATTAATATATATTATTCACTGTATGGCATATAATTGTTTATTACTATATATCATAATTTGTATTTTTAATATCACTTATAAGTTAACGTATTAGTTCATATGTTGTACATTATTTATAACATTTATATTATTGCATGTTATAGTTTATATGCTATATATGTTTGTGGGGATGGATAGATAGATATTTTGGTGTGTGTAAAATAACCACTTATTACTGCTCTTGTTTTCCCCAATTAATGGAGCATCCTTTAATCCTTGTACACTGTTGGTGGGAATTTAAATTGGTACAGCCACTACAGAGAACAGTATGGAGGTTCCTTAAAAAACTAAAAGTAGAGCTACCATATGATCCAGCAATCCCACGCCTGGGCACATATCCGGAGAAAACCATAATCCATTTTGAAACAATACATGCACCCCAGTGTTCATTGCAGCACGATTCACAATAGCCAAGACATGGAAGCAACCTAAATGTCCATTGACAGATGAATGGATAAAGAAGATGTGGTACCTAAATACAATGGAATATTACTCAGCCATAAGAAAGAATGAAATAATGCCATTTGCAGCAACATGGATGGACCTAGAGAATATGATACTAAGTGAAGTAAGTCAGAGAAAGACACTTAGGATATCACTTATATGTGGAATCTAAAAAAAAAAAATGATACAAATGAAATTACTTACAAAACAGAAACAGACTCATAGAAAATAAACTTACGGTTACCAAAGGGAAAAGGGTGGGGAAAGATAAATTAGGAGTATGGGATTAACAGATACACACCACTATATATAAAATAAACAACAAGGATTTACTGTATAGCACAGGGAACTATATTCAATATCTTGTACTAACCTATAATGGAAAAGAATATACACATATATGTGTAATGGAATTACTTTGCTGTACATCAGAAACTAATACAACATTGTATATCAACTATACTTCAATTAAAAAGCATCCTTTATTGAATAAGTATATTAACACATTTTCAAAGATTTTTTTTTATACCAGTAGCTGCCATGTGTTAGGAAAAATAGGTTGAACATTTCTTAGAATCTCTCATTTATTTAATTTTTTGTCTCTAATTCCAAATTTTATACTTGATTTTAAACAAGAGTGGTGGAGTAGAATCCAATCTGTCTATTGATCACAAATATTCTCCCCAGTTGATTTGAAGATTTCTCATATTTGTATATCATAAATGATAACTCTGTAAGCATCCTGTCTACTTGAATTATTTTAATACTACCAAGTACTCTCTGTGATTACAGAACATCTAGATAAATTTAGTATTATGAACACAGACTTCGTGTTCCTAAAACATTATGTGTAGTGATAAAGCACTCGTTTGTCTGCCTTATTCTTAATTTATTGAGCCATTAAAATCACTTTTTGATATTATAATATATACTTTATTTTACTACAATTTGCAAATTCAATTTAAAAACTTTCCCTTGTTGCTTCAGGATTGTACTTGCAAGCTTTCAAAACGTCTCTGACCCTAGAAAGGGTCAAATGTTAGCTTTCTGTACAAAAAGAAGACACTAATATGTATCTGAAAATAATTTAATCAAGAAAAATGAAAAGCCAAAATAGTTCCTCCAAAATACTATAATTACCAGCTCACAAAGTTTCTCCCCTGCATCTCTGCAAACTCACAGTTCATAGGAGGGAGCAGAGTGAGGTGGGAGAAGCACAGGCTGAGGAGTCTAATGGACAAGCGTTAGAATCTCATTCTGGCACTTAGCTGTGTGACCTTGAGCAAGTTACATCACCTCCCTATGCCTCAGGGTGTATTTGTTTATTTCTTTGTTCATTTGCATTTCTGCAAAATTGAGATAATAATGATTACCTGAAATATTTTATGGAGGTATATTACCTGTAAAATATGTAGCATAGAACCAGGCCTAAAATCTGCAATGCATAAATTACTGTTTATACCCATCTTGGTTCGCAATAGCCTTCCAACTGGTTTTCCTGCTACTAGTCCTCCTCAGTAATCCATCCTTTGCTGAAACTCCTTCCTCTGTAATGGATTCTTAATAAACTTTTACCAACCAGTCACAATCTTTCTATCTTTATCTTTAAACATTCTTCCCCCCATAATAAAATTTATGTTGAAATAAATAGGCTTACTCACTTTTCTTTCATTCAACTAAGCAATCACCCATGAAATTCAGATATAAATATTTAGAAATTTCTCAAAAGGAATTTATGAAAATGAACTCTGTGTACTAGCACTATGCTAGACACTGAGAAATGATAAAAATACATCAGAAACAAATGCTATTTTCAGGGACAAGGAGCTTTCTGTCTTTGGAGAATAGCTTTGTTTACTTAATTTTGTTTTTAACTTGCATTGTTTAGGACTGAAAATCAAATATAGTTGAATATTTTCCAAATGTTGGTAATATGATCATTGTCCAAGTCCCAATTTTATTCATCTTACTAATATTAAAAGCAAGAAAGTCTGAAGTGTTAAACTTGATTGTCCCTTTACTCTTTAAGCCAAAAAGCACACAGGGTTTAACTTATTTCACAGTGACAAGCCTTGCAAAGCAGTAGCAATGATGAGCTTTCAGTGCATGGTAATGTAAACAATATATGCATGAAAATATATGGGTTCATAAATACACTATTAAGTGAAACTAAGCTCTCTCTTCATTAAACCATTTACGTAGTCCAGAAAACAAATAAAAACATAAAAATTAAAAGTTCACAGAGTTAATATTCTCAACTCTGAGATACGCATACAATGTGGAACACTACAAAGGGAGATATTGTTTGTAAGCATGTACTGGTTTTAAGTGTGTTTCCAAAAATTCCCACATTTGTGACATTTGTGTGCCATCCGTGGCAGAGAGAAAGAAGGCAGAGCACAGTGCAGAGGAAACTTATATGTGTGTATTTTACACATTGACAATAAATAAATTAAAAGGTCAGACTCATTCATTACAATATAGATAAATTACACAGAGTGGTTGGAAATTGGATTCCTAAGTCTTGCCAAAAATATTGTAAAATGTATCCTCCAAATTAGCAAGACGATTTGTTGGAGATACTATATTGCCTTTCCATATGCTCAGGCTGCCCTCTTAGCAGCTCAAGAGAAAAGGGAGGAGGCATAGAAATTGGGTTAAAAATGGCTATTCAGGGGTCTGGGCAAGATGGCAGAACAGTAAGACGTGGAGATCACCTTCCTTCCCACAGATACATTAGAAATACATCTACACGTGGAACTACTCCTACAGAACACCCACTGAACGCTGGCAGAAGACGTCAGACCTCCCAAAAGTCAAGAAACTCCCCACGTACTTGGGTAGGGCAAAAGAAAAAAGAAATAACAGAGACAAAAGAATAGGGACGGGACCTGCACTAGTGGGAGGGAGCTGTGAAGGAGGAAAGGTTTCCACACACTAGGAAGCCCCTTCACGGGCGGAGACTGCGGGTGGCGGAGTGGGGAAGCTTCGGAGCCAGGGAGGAGAGCGCAGCCACAGGGGTGCGGAGGGCAAAGCGGAGAGATTCCCGCACTGAGGAGCGGTGCCGACCAGCACTTACCAGCCCGAGAGGCTTGTCTGCTCACCCGCCGGGGCGGGCGGGGGCTGGGAGCTGAGGCTCGGGCTTCGGTCGGATCGCAGGGAAAGGACTGGGGTTGGCTGCGTGAACACAGCCTGAAGGGGGCTAGTGCGCCACAGCTAGCCGGGAGGGAGTCCGGGAAAAAGTCTGCAGCTGCCGAAGAGGCAAGAGACTTTTTCTTGCCTCTTTGTTTCGCGGTGCGCAAGGAGAGGGGATTCAGAGCGCCGCCTAAACGAGCTCCAGAGACGGGCGCGAGCCGCAGCTATCAGCGTGAACCCCAGAGACGGGCATGAGATGCTAAGGCTGCTGCTGCCGCCACCAAGAAGCCTGTGTGCGAGCACAGGTCACTCTCCACACCTCCCCTCCCGGGAGCCTGTGCAGCCCGCCACTGCCAGGCTCCCGTGATCCAGGGACAACTTACCCAGGAGAACACACGGCGCGCCTCAGGCTGTTGCAACGTCAGGCCGGCCTCTGCCGCTGCAGGCTCACCCCGCATCCGTACCCCACCCTCCCCCTGGCCTGAGTGAGCCAGAGCCCCCGAAGCAGCTGCTCCTTTAACCCCGTCCTGGGTGAGCAAAGAACAGACACCCTCAGGCGACCTACAGGCAGAGAGGGGTCCAAATCCAAAGCTGAACCCCAGGAGCTGTACGAACAAAGAAGAGAAAGGGAAATTTCTCCCAGCAGCCTCAGAAGCAGCAGATTAAAGCTCCACAAACAACTTGATGTACCTGCATCTGTTGAATACCTGAAGAGACAACGAATCATCCCAAACTCAGGAGGTGGACTTCGGGGGCAGGATATATTAATTTTTCCCCTTTTCCTTTTTTTGTGAGTGTATGTGTGTATGCTTCTGGGTGAGATCTTGTCTGTATAGCTTTGCTTTCACCATTTGTCCTAGGGTTCGGTCCGTCCGTTTTTTTTTTGTTGTTGTTTTTTTTTACTTAAAAATTTTTTTTCTTAATAAATGTTTTCTTAATAATTTTTCCTTATTTTCTATTTTTAAAAATTAAAAAAAATTTTTTCTTAATAAGTTTTTCCATATTTTTTATTTAAAAAACGTAAAAATTTTTTTTCTTAATTTTTTCTTTTTATTATAAAAAAATAAGGTATTTTAAAAAACTAAAAAAATTTTTTAATAAATATTTTCTTAATAATTTTTTTCTTATTTTTTATTATAATAGCTTTATTTTATTTTATTTTATTTTATTTTATCCTCTTTCTTTCTTTGTCTATTTTTTCTCCCTTTTATTCTGAGCCGTGTGGATGAAAGGCTCTTGGTGCTCCAGCCAGGCATCAGGGCTGTGCCTCTGAGGTGGGAGAGCCAACTTCAGGACACTGGTCCACAAGAGACCTCCCAGCTCCACGTAATACCAAATGGCGCAAATCTCTCAGAGATCTCCATCTCAACATCAAGACCCAGCTTCACTCAACGACCAGCAAGCTACAGTGCTGGACACCCTATGCCAAACAACTAGCAAGACAGGAACACAACCCCACCCATTAGCAGAGAGGCTGCCTAAAATCATAATAAGGCCACAGACACCCCAAAGCACACCACCAGACGTGGATGTGCCCACCAGAAAGACAAGATCCAGACTCATCGACCAGAACACAGGCACTAGTCCCCTCTGCCAGGAAGCCTACACAACCCACTGAACCAACCTTAGCCACTGGGGACAGATACCAAAAACAACAGGAACTACGAACCTGCAGCCTGTGAAAAGGAGACCCCAAACACAGTAAGATAAGCAAAATGAGAAGACAGAAAAACACACAGCAGATGAAGGAGCAGGGTCAAAACACACCAGACCTAACAAATGAAGAGGAAATAGGCAGTCTACCTGAAAAAGAATTCAGAATAATGATAGTAAAGATGATCCAAAATCTTGGAAATAGAATAGACAAAATGCAAGAAACATTTAACAAGGACGTAGAAGAACTAAAGAGGAACCAAGCAATGATGAAAAACACAATAAATGAAATTAAAAACACCCTAGACGGGATCAATAGCAGAATAACTGAGGCAGAAGAACGGATAAGTGATCTGGATGATAAAAGAGTGGAAATAACTACTGCAGAGCAGAATAAAGAAAAAAGAATGAAAAGAACTGAGGACAGTCTCAGAGACCTCTGGGACAACATTAAACGCACCAACATTCGAATTATAGGGGTCCCAGAAGAAGAAGAGAAAAAGAAAGGGACTGAGAAAATATTTGAAGAGATTATAGTTGAAAACTTCCCTAATATGGGAAAGGAAATAGTTAAGTCCTGGAAGCACAGGGAGTCCCATACAGGATAAATCCAAGGAGAAACACGCCAAGACACATATTAATCAAACTATCAAAAATTAAATATAAAGAAAACATATTAAAAGCAGCAAGGGAAAAACAACAAATAACACACAACGGAATCCCCATACGGTTAACAGCTGATCTTTCAGCAGAAACTCTGCAAGCCAGAAGGGAGTGGCAGGATATACTTAAAGTGATGAAGGAGCAAAACCTACAACCAAGATTACTCTACCCAGCAAGGATCTCATTCAGATGTGATGGAGAAATTAAAACCTTTACAGACAAGCAAAAGCTGAGAGAGTTCAGCACCACCAAAGCAGCTTTACAACAAATGCTAAAGGAACTTCTCTAGGCAAGAAACACAAGAGAAGGAAAACACCTACAATAACAAACCCAAAACATTTAAGAAAATGGGAATAGGAACATACATATCGATAATTACCTTAAATGTAAATGGATTAAATGCTCCAACCAAAAGACACAGACTGGCTGAATGGATACAAAAACAAGACCCATATATATATGCTGTCTACAAGAGACCCACTTCAGACCTAGAGACACATACAGACTGAAAGTGAAGGGATGGAAAAAGATATTCCATGCAAATGGAAATCAAAAGAAAGCTGGAGCAGCAATTCTCATATCAGACAAAAGAGACTTTAAAATAAAGACTGTTACAAGAGACAAAGAAGGACACTATATAATGATCAAGGGATCGATCCAAGAGGAAGGTGTAACAATTGTAAATATTTATGCACCCAACATAGGAGCACCTCAATACATAAGGCAAATACTAACAGCCATAAAAGGGGAAATCGACAGTAACACAATCATAGTAGGGGACTATAGCACCCCACTTTCACCCATGGACAGATCATCCAAAATGAAAATAAATAGGGAAACACAAGCTCTAAATGATACATTAAACAAGATGGACTTAATAGATATTTATAGGACATTCCACCCAAAAGCAACAGAATACACATTTTTCTCAAGTGCTCATGGAACATTCTCCAGGATAGATCATATCTTGGGTCACAAATCAAGCCTTGGTAAATTTAAGAAAATTGAAGTCATATCAAGTATCTTTTCCGACCACAATGCTATGAGACTAGATATCAATTACAGGAAAAGATCTGTAAAAAACACAAACACATGGAGGCTACACAATGCACTACTTAATAATGAAGTGATCACTGAAGAAATCAAAGGGGAAATCAAAAAATACCTAGAAACAAATGACAATGGAGACACGACGACCCAAAACCTATGGGATGCAGCAAAAGCAGTTCTAAGAGGGAAGTTTATAGCAATACAAGCCTACCTCAAGAAACAGGAAACATCTTGAATAAACAACCTAACCTTGCATCTAAAGCAATTAGAGAAAGAAGAACAAAAAAACCCCAAAGCTGGCAGAAGGAAAGAAATCATAAAGATCAGATCAGAAATAAATGAAAAAGAAATGAAGGAGACAATAGCAAAGATCGATGAAACTAAAAGCTGGTTCTTTGAGAAGCTGGTTCTTTGAGAAGAAACTAAAAGCTGGTTCTTTGAGAAACTAAAAGCTGGTTCTTTGAGAAAATTGATAAACCATTAGCCAGACTCATCAAGAGAAAAAGGGAGAAGGCTCAAATCAATAGAATTAGAAATGAAAAAGGAGAAGTAACCACTGACACTGCAGAAATACAAACGATCATGAGAGATTACTACAAGCAACTCTATGCCAATAAAATGGACAACCTGGAAGAAATGGACAGATTCTTAGAAATGCACAACCTGCCGAGACTGAACCAGGAAGAAATAGAAAATATGAACAGACAATCACAAGCACTGAAATTGAAACTGATTAAAAATCTTCCAACAAACAAAAGCCCAGGACCAGATGGCTTCACAGGTGAATTCTATCAAACATTTAGAGAAGAGCTAACACCTATCCTTCTCAAACTCTACCAAAATATTGCAGAGGGAGGAACACTCCCCAACTCATTCTACGAGGCCACCATCACCCTGATACCAAAACCAGACAAAGATGTCACAAAGAAAGAAAACTACAGGCCAATATCACTGATGAACACAGATGCAAAAATCCTCAACAAAATACTAGCAAACAGAATCCAACAGCACATTAAAAGGATCATACACCATGATCAAGTGGGGTTTATTCCAGGAATGCAAGGATTCTTCAATATACGCAAATCAATCAACGTGATACATCATATTAACAAACTGAAGGAGAAAAACCATATGATCATCTCAATAGATGCAGAGAAAGCTTTCGACAAAATTCAACACCCATTTATGATAAAAGCCCTGCAGAAAGTAGGCATAGAGGGAACTTTCCTCAACATAATAAAGGCCATATATGACAAACCCACAGCCAACCTTGTCCTCAATGGTGAAAAACTGAAACCATTTCCACTAAGATCAGGAACAAGACAAGGTTGCCCACTCTCACCACTATTATTCAACATAGTTTTGGAAGTGTTAGCCACAGCAATCAGAGAAGAAAAAGAAATAAAAGGAATCCAAATTGGAAAAGAAGAAGTAAAGCTGTCACTGTTTGCAGATGACATGATACTATACATAGAGAATCCTAAAGATGCTACCAGAAAACTACTAGAGCTAATCAATGAATTTGGTAAAGTAGCAGGATACAAAATTAATGCACAGAAATCTCTTGCATTCCTATACACTAATGATGAAAAATCTGAAAGTGAAATTAAGAAAACACTCCCGTTTACCATTGCAACAAAAAGAATAAAATATCTAGGAATAAACCTACCTAAGGAGACACAAGACCTGTATGCAGAAAATTATAAGACACTGATGAAAGAAATTAAAGATGATACAAATAGATGGAGATATATACCATGTTCTTGGATTGGAAGAATCAACATTGTGAAAATGACTCTACTACCCAAAGCAACCTACAGATTCAATGCAATCCCTATCAAACTACCACTGGCATTTTTCACAGAACTAGAACAAAAAATTTCACAGTTTGTATGGAAACACAAAAGACCCTGAATAGCCAAAGCAATCTTGAGAATGAAAAATGGAGCTGGAGGAATCAGGCTCCCTGACTTCAGACTATCTTACAAAGCTACAGTAATCAAGACAGTTTGGTACTGGCACAAAAACAGAAACATAGATCAATGGAACAGGATAGAAAGCCCAGAGATAAACCCATACACATATGGTCACCTTATCTTTGATAAAGGAGGCAAGCATATACAGTGGAGAAAAGACAGCCTCTTCAATAAGTGGTGCTGGGAAAACTGGACAGGTACATGTAAAAGTATGAAATTAGAATACTCCCTGACACCATACACAAAAATAAACTCAAAATGGATTAAAGACCTAAGCGTAAGGCCAGACACTATCAAACTCTTAGAGGAAAACATAGGCAGAACACTCTATGACATAAATCACAGCAAGATCCTTTTTGACCCAGCTCCTAGAGAAATGGAAATAAAAACACAAATAAACAAATGGGACCTAATGAAACTTAAAAGCTTTTGCACAGCAAAGGAAACCATAAACAAGACCAAAAGACAACCCTCAGAATGGGAGAAAATATTTGCAAATGAAGCAACTGACAAAGGATTAATCTCCAAGATTTACAAGCAGCTCATGCAGCTCAATAACAAAAAAACGAACAACCCAATCCAAAAATGGGCAGAAGACCTAAATAGGCATTTCTCCAAATAAGATATACAGATTGCCAACAGACACATGAAAGAATGCTCAACATCATTAATCATTAGAGAAATGCAAATCAAAACTACAATGAGATATCATCTCACACCAGTCAGAATGGCCATCATCAAAAAATCTAGAAACAATAAGTGCTGGAGAGGGTGTGGAGAAAAGGGAACACTCTTGCACTGTTGGTGGGAATGTAAATGGATACCGCCACTATGGAGAGCAGTATGGAGGTTCCTTAAAAAACTAAAAATAGAACTACCATATGACCCAGCAATCCCACTACTGGGCATATACCCTGAGAAAACCATAATTCAAAAAGAGTCATGTACCAAAATGTTCATTGCAGCTCTATTTACAATAGCCAGGACATGGAAGCAACCTAAGTGTCCATCATCGGATGAATGGATAAAGAAGATGTGGCACATATATACAATGGAATATTACTCAGCCATAAAAAGAAATGAAATTGAGTTATTTGCAGTGAGGTGGATGGACCTAGAGTCTGTCATACAGAGTGAAGTAAGTCAGAAAGAGAAAAACAAATACAGTATGCTAACACATATATATGGAATCTAAGGGGAAAAAAATGGTCATGAAGAACCTAGTGGCAAGATGGGAATAAAGACACAGACCTACTAGAGAATGGACTTGAGGATATGGGGAGGGGGAGGGGTAAGATGTGACAGGGTGAGAGAGTGGCATGGACATGTATACACTACCAAATGTAAAATAGCTAGCTAGTGGGAAGCAGCCGCATAGCACAGGGAGATCAGCTCGGTGCTTTGTGACCACCTAGAGGGGTGGGATAGGGAGGGTGGGAGGGAGGGAGACGCAAGAGGGAAGAGATACGGGAACATATGTATATGTATAACTGATTCATTTTGTTATAAAGCAGAAACTAACACACCATTGTAAAGTAATTATACTCCAATAAAGATGCTTAAAAAAAAAAAGGCTATTCAACTGGGTTCTGCTTTCTGCCCATTTCCTTGTCTTCTGATGCTCTGAAACCAATTGAAAGACTAATATGCCTTCTCTGCTAATGGAATTCTTTCCTAATTCTTTATTTTCTCCTAGACCATATAAAATCATTTTATAGTGCCTTGGACATTCCCAAGTGTAGCTTTAGTTTTTATCACCTGTGGTCTCTAAAAGTCCATTACGTACCAGACAGATAGCCTAAAGTGTACAAGAAAATCAGGCCTCTGCCCCAAGGAATTCTGCAATCTATAAGGACTGCTAAGGCAAACAGTTCGACAAAGGGATTAAAAGTCAGAAGGGCTATAAGAGCCTTCTAGTCTAACCACTCAACAAAACTAGCATCTGAATTTACACATTCCAGGAAGGTGAGAAACCCACCAGTGATTGTACTTTTCCAGAGAGGACAAGTTCAGTTCCTCATTTCATTGTTGCATACCTTCAGTTACTAGGCAATGCTAGCTTATGCTGACCAGAAATTAGCTTTCCTGTAACTTCTACCCTTTGGTACCCTCTTGTGTGTCAAAGGATCATTTCCTTTCTCTATATACTAATACATTCTGAAGTAAATATATTTATACAAACAGAATCATGTGCATTAACATCTCAAATGTTTAGTGTCATGGAGTAATTTAGAATCAAAATTATGTATATTAATTTTTAAGGAAATGTTTTTATATTAAATAGAAATTCAGCATCTTGAATAGAGTATTCTGAACATAGTTTATATTTTGCTCAATGGCTGTAGGTTATCACCATTATTAAAAGAAATTATTGTATTGTGTTCTTATGTGTTGATGCCTTCAGGGTTTGTGGGAGTTGGTAGAAAAAATTGTCCCTATACTGCATGTTCTCAGGATGTTTACCTTTAGGGCTTTGTATATTTTTTCCATAGATTTTTCCGTTTTGTTTCTTAGTATCATATTGTATGATCTTGATCCTGCCACTGTGCCTGCCTCTAGCTGAAACCCTGTGCTTCTAATCTTATGTGACTTTAGAAATTAGATAACCAAACTCATTACGAAGATATCTAAAAGTGCCTTTGAGTGAGAATTCTCATAAATACATAAACTCATACTATGGTGGACAGACTCTGAAGGGGCCCTCATGATCCCTGCACCTTGGTATCTAAGCCTTTGTGTATTCCCTTCTTCTTGACTGTGAGCAGAACCTGTGACTTACTTCTAAACAATAGATTATGGCAAAGGTGACAGGAAGCCACTCCCTTGATTAGGTTACATTAATGTGCTGTGAAGGGATTTTATAGATGTAATTAAAGATGATAAATCAGTTGATTCTGAGCTATCAAAAGGGAGATTATCCTGGATGAGCCTGACTTAATCAGGTGAAATCCCTTATGAGAGGGATTTGGCCCTCCCTGAAGTTAGAGGCTCTCTCTCCAATGCTGGCTTTGAAGAAGCAAGCTGCCATGTTGTGAGAGGGCCTATGGTGAGGCCCATGTGGCAAGGAACTGCGGGTGGGCCCTAGGGCGTAGGGTAGCTCACAGCCAGCAAAAACGCTGGGGCTGTCAGTCTTACAGCTGCGAGAAAATGAATTTCTCCAACAACCCAAAGGAGGTTGGAAGCAGATCTTTCTTCAGTCATCCTTGTGATGAAACCAAAACCCTAGTCAGCACCTTGATTGCAGCCTTGTGAGACCCTGAGCAGAGGACACAGCTAAGCCATGCCCAGATTCCTGCCCCACTGAAACTCTGAAATAACAAATGGGTATTAGTTTAAGTTGCTAAGGTTATGGTAATGCATTCAGCAACAGATAAGTAATATTCTGTAACAACCTAATTGGGAAAAGAATATGAAAAAGAATAGATATATGTATGGCTGAGTCACTTTGTTGTACACCTGAAACTAACACAACGTTGTTAACCAATTATAGTCCAATATAAAATGTTAAAAAAATGATTCAAGGGGGAAAGGAAAAAATACAGATAAGTAATACATATAATACATATATGCTACATGCCATTTTGTGTGTACAGAGAAACTTTTGGTCAATTTCTTATCCTTTCCTGGGTTCAAGTTGGTTAAACTTATCTTCACTAATTAAAGTATTAACCAAAAGATATAGTATACACATGTATGTTGTACAAATGAATGTATGAATATTCAGCACCTTTTTCAACCAAGATATGTGCCTTGAAAACATAAGCATACGCTGCATGTGTTATAATTATTTAATGACTGGTGGAGTGAAAACAAAGAGGCTCTTTTGAACAGAAGTATACACAGGTATAAGTAAAGGTACCTTATACAAAGGTACTCAATAAGAGGATGTAACATACATAAACAAAAAGCTGAATTTAGAACATATAAAGTGTGCCACAAATTTAATTGCTTACCCAGGCTAGGCATTTCACTTAAGTGAGTGAATCTCACCATAGAGTAAAGGATAAGGAGTGGTGGAGACTGTGGTAAAAATGTCCCAGCCAAAAGAGACAGCTATCATTTTGCCCTTAGCAGATAATTATCATGTAGGTATACAAACACAGTGTTGTCAGATACACTGTTTTTCAAAAAGAATGTAAAACTTTAGATGCTCATGTGGTATCTCCATATTTCTAAAAGTTGATTACAAATGCAAATTTAAAAATAAATTATACTGGCCAAATAAGAGGACTGTAGGCCCTATCTGGTTGCCAGTTTGTGACATCAATTAAAATTAATGGCTTATAAGCCAGAATAATGGAGCATACATGTCTAATTTCCTTAGATCAGCAGTAGTGAACATGTCAGTGGGGTAGAGAAAGTCTACATGGGTTTGTCCAAATATAGTGAGGGATGCAATACCCTCTGCCTTTTGTTATTCCGTGTTCTATTTCCATTGGAATGCTTGAGTAAAGAGAGCCTATATCTGACAAAACTTTGTCCATTCTCAATATTTTGGTAACAGTAAATGAGGGCACTGAGAGGGAATTAGTAGCAGCAATGAGAAGTTAAGGTACATCCTTAAGTATTCCTAATTCAGTTCCAGAAAGTGATGTCCACACCTTGACTCTCCTTTTCCAATAAATTTTTGCGCTAAATGGAACCCCAAATAAATGGATTTCAGACACAGGTTTCCAAGGAGAGAATAACCTGTGTTTCTTGAAGTCATATTTGCCCAGGGTTTAAATGGTATCAGAAAAACAGTAACTACTCATATTTCTATAACGCTTGCCACAAGCTGCTATGATAGACATCCACCCTGCTACAAATTCCACCATCTCCCCCTACCCCAAGTTATATATGGTAGTTCCATATGGCTGTTCTATGTGAGATTATGCAAATACTCTGTCAGCAATCACAGAGTATCTTCCAAGTCCTTCCCCTCTTGCTTCAATGACATCTCACCCTAAGCCCAAGAAGCCTATTATGTTATATGAACACATAAGCCACTGTTTGCACTGTCATTTCCTAATGCTGGTGCTGATACCAATCAATGTGATCTAGAGTTGGCACTGTGTCAGTGACAAAATGAGGTGTGTGTAGCTTGGGGCCCCTGCTTGACGTGGTGCTCCCCAAAGAGTGCTACCTTGAGCAAACCACAATTTGTGCTTAGTATTCCTCTTGCCTTAGAACTCAACTTCTGATCCAGGAAGGTTGGCTAAAACCTTGTCCCCTGCAGCACCAGCATCACCTGGGAGCTTGTTAGGAATGCAGAATCTCAGGCCATATTCTGGACCTACAGGCTCAGAGCATGAATTTTAATGGGTGATTTGTATGCATCTTAAAGTCTGGGCTAAAGGACCAATACCTGAGACAGATATGTTGGCATTCTCTAAATCTGTCATAAATAAGCTCCTCCTGCAACCCATATTCCCCCTACCACTTTATATCATCCTTATGTCTTCCAGAATTTTACGTTTTGAAACAACTTGCATTTCATTTTTCACTATGCAAGGTTATACTAGAAGCTACTGAATTTTTCACTAGAAACTGCCCTTTGTAGCTAATATAAAATTGGACATATTACTTCCTATTATAATTGTGAAACCACGTTTTCTCTATAAAATTTAAAATGTGCACACCTTTTAATCTAGCAATTACACTTCAAGGAATTTATATTGAAGATATACTCACACAAGTGCAAAAGGATATATGTCCTAAGATGTTCAATGTAGCACATTGATAATAGTACTGATATCTAAATGTATAAATGCCCATCGATCAGGAACTGGTTAAAATAATTATGATATATCCATATAATCTGTGCCTTTAAAAGTGTGAAGAAAATTTGCATGTGGCCAATTAGGAAAGGTGTCTAATATTTAAGGGTCCATCCAAGTTATAAAATTATATATTGTATGCTATCATTTGAATAAGTCCTATATTTAAATACATGTATCTACATGTGTGCATGTGTGTGTATAGCATGTAGAAGCTATATATAGAAACTGTATAGCTGTCATTGTATGTTGGCTTATCTGACCTCATTTTCAACTCTTCTCTCCTACTGCCTCTCCTGTGGAGGCTGTAAAAGATAAAAACTTGATTTCCCAGATTCCCTTGCAGCTAAGGTTGAGCATGTGAAACAGTTATGGCTAATAATCTATAATCAGAAGTCTACTACTGCTGCCTCTTCCTCTTCTTTTACCCTGCCTGGAATACTACTCTGAAGCCTGGAGGTGAAGCAGCCATTTGGTGACCATGAGATAGCAAGCATTAAGGACTAGAACCAACACAATAGAGTGAGAAAAAGAGTAATGTGCTTGGCCTCTCATGGCATCCTATGTCAACAGCACCAGTACTGAGATACCTACCTCTGTTTTTTGCTTTGAAAGATAATTAAATCCCTGGATATTTAAGCCACCATATGGGGGGGGGGGGTTGGTGGTGGTGGTTGTTATTATTATTACTATTATTTTTAATGTTAGGCAACCCATCCTTGATACAAGTGTTAAGTCTCAAGAGTCGGGGGAGAGGCAAAGGCAGTATTTATACTTTTCAAAATTTTTACTCTTTCGTGATGATTGAATTCTGTAATCAAAGAAATGACACATATACACAAACATAAAAAAAAAACTGATTTTAAAATGCAGTTGAAGTCAATGAGTTTTATGCAGAGTTGTTTCAAGCCCTGGCTTAAAAGAGACCTATTTTTTCACAAAATTGTTTCTAGTATTTAAACTGTATGGATAATAACAGAAACAATTCAATATGTCATACCATAACAGAATGATTGCTAAAAGGACAAATATAATTACATTAGTGATTATACAACTTAGTTGGCAAACAGTTACCCTTCTGAGGAAGAGGAGGTAATTTCTCTTGTTTAAAAGAAGATTAATTAAACATCCCTGTTTATAGAAAAATGATAGTGATAGGGTTTCATAGAGTTGAATGACAATGCCCTTCTTCTTTTTTGTTCTTGCTTTTTGATGTTTAGAGAAAGATGAAAACAGAACTCAGAAGAAGAAAGAGCTAAATATTTAGGGGATTGTTCTTCATGAAGTTGTTTCCAAAAGCAGTGGTCATAGGATGTGTTCCTGTGTAGGAAAGAACTAACTCGGTAAGTCTGAATTGTTCAAACTCTGCACATTCAGAAGAAAGGCCTGTTTTCAGGACTGGCCCATGGCCGGCTCCTGGGATCTGAGCTCTGGGAATTGAATGTTCTACCTGTACATTTTGACCCTATAGTTAATGCTAGCAGTGTGATTTACAGTAAACACCTGTTTCTGCTCTGAGAGTGTGGAGTCCGAGTAGCTGAAGTCAGATGTGCAGGTACTACATGCCTACGTCACTGACCCTGGATAAAAACCGTGAACACCAAGGCTTCAGGTGAGCTTCCCTGATTGGTGCAACTTTGTATGTGTTGTTACAAGTTGGGAGAATTAAGCACATCACGTGCAACTCCAACGGGGGTGGGGGGTGAAATGTGGAGAGACTTGGCAGCTTGCACCTGCTTTCTGCTGGACTTCACATCATGAGCCTCTTCCCTTTGCTGATTATCATCTGTATTACTTTTGCTATAGTAAATCATAACTGTGAATACAATAGCTTCTGAGTCCTAATAAAAGCAAAAATAAACAAAAGGGACCTAATCAAACTTACAAGCTTTTTCACAGCAAAGGAAACCATAAACAAAACTAAAAGACAGCCTCCTACAGAATGGGAGCAAATATTTGCAAACAGTGCAACCAACAAGGCCTTAATTTCCAAAATATACAAACAGCTCATACAACTCAATAACAGAAAAACAAACAACCCAATCAAAAAATGGGCCAATCAAAACAAACAAAAAACCCAGTCAAGAAATAGACATTTCTCCAAAGAAGACATACAGATGGCCAACAGGCACATGAAAAGATGCTTGAAGTCACTAATTATTAGAGAAATACAAATCAAAACTACAATGAGATACCACCTCACACCAGTCAGAATGGCCATCATTAAAAAGTCTACAAATAACAAATGCTGAAGAGGGTGTGGGGAAAAGGGAACCCTTGTTCACTGTTGGTGGGAATGTAAATTGGTGCGTCCACTATGGAAACAGTATGGAGGGTCCTCAAAAAACTAAAAATAGAACTACCATATGATCCAGCAATTCCACTTCTTGGTATTTATCTGAAGAAAATGAAAACAGTAACTTGAAAATATATCTGCACCCCCATGTTCATAGCAGCATTATTTACAATAGCCAAGATATGGAAACAACCTAAGTGTCCACTGATGTATGAATGGATAAAGATGTATCCATTGTGTATATCCATGTATATACACAATGGGACATTATCTAGCCATAAAAAATAATGAAATCTTGCCATTTGTGACAACATGGATGGACCTTGAGGGCATTATGCTAAGTGA
Source organism: Eschrichtius robustus (assembly GCF_028021215.1). Lineage (NCBI taxonomy): Eukaryota > Metazoa > Chordata > Mammalia > Artiodactyla > Eschrichtiidae > Eschrichtius > Eschrichtius robustus. Next base: position 26,333,480 of record NC_090845.1, read on the forward strand.
AATAAGTCAGAGAAACAAATGCCGTATGATCTCACTTATATGTGGAATCTAAAAAATAAAAATAAAACAAGTTCATAGATACAGAAGATCAGAAGATTGGTGGTTGCTAGAGGTGAGGGAGGTGAGTGAATGCGTGAAGGGAAACAAAAGGTACAAACTTCTAGTTATAAAGTAAGTCATGGAGATGTATGTCATGGTAACTTCAGTTAATAATACTGTATTGCATATTTGAAAGTTGCTAAGAGAGTTCTCATCAGAAGAAAATAATTTTTGTAATTGTGTGTCAGCTGATGGATGTTAACTAGACATTGTGGTGATCATTTCACAATATATACAAATGTCAAATTATGTTGAACACCTGAAACTAATATAAAGTTATATGTCAATTATACCTCAACAATTTTTAAAAAATTTAAGAGACAAAGTGGGAAACAACTTCAAGGGGTAAAACCTTGTGCCTAAATGAGAAATAACTTCATAAATAGTCTGAAAATATTCTGTGTGAATAAAAAGGCTCAGATATCTTTTAATTTTTTTATTAGTATCACTATCATTAGGAAGAAATCAAGGTGTTGATGGGATCACACTCTCTCTGGAGGCTCTGGGGAGAATCCATTCCTTACCTCTTCCATCTTCTCATGGCTGCTAGAATTCCTTGGGCATTTCTGGGCTTGCAGCTACATCACTCCAATCTCTGCCTCCATAGTCAGAATGCTACCTTCTCTTCTGTCTGTATCAAATTTCCCTTTGCTTTCTTTCTAAGGATACATTTGATTACATTTAGTTTCCACCTGGGTAAACCAGGATAATCTCCCCATCTCAACATCCATAACTTAATCACATATGCAAAAACTCCTTTTTCCTATTTACAGGTTCCAGAGATTAAGACTTGGTATGTTTAGGAGCCGTTATTCAGCCTACCACATCAACCAACTTTAAATTATAAAACAGTACTCTTTAACATTCTGATCCATCACACACTTACATCTCTGAATAATACGATGGATATGGAGGTTACAAGCTTTAAAATAGATCTAGCTTTCACCAATTCAGGAGAAAAAATGAATTCCATAAATGGAAACACTTCATTGGAGACACCTAATATTGAAGGTCAAATTATTATGAACTTAAACGCCACAGTTACTTCAACTGCTGAATCAGTGCCCACAAGACAGATTAACTGGAATGCAACCAAGAGCATGATCTTCTGAATTGCTAAATTAATATCATCAACTTTTATCAGAAGGCAGAAGCAAACAGCTTCACTCTTAGAAAACCCAAAATTACAAAATATAATTACCTCTATATTAAAAGGTGGCTGTTTATATTGCCTTTTAGTGAGTCATATAATGATTCACCACACACTTTCTTTACATGATAAATTCCATTAATTTTATTTTTGGTCATTGTAGTAATATATTTTCTATGAAAAGTTATCAATGGCAAACTTGATGTCTCCTCCCATGTTGAAAACTTTTAAATTTTTATGTTTACATTGTATTTTTTCCTGGGGATCAAGTTTTAGTTTTAAGATATTTTCCTGCAGAATTACTGAAACAGCTTTCCACTGTCTTCTAAATATTTTAATATAATGCTTGCATTCAAATGTGTAAATGAAGCTAGTCTATTATGACGTTTTGGTACTATTTTATTAGCTTTCTGTATAAAAATTACCCTTCAGGGCTTCCCTGGTGGCGCAGTGGTTGAGAAGCTGCCTGCCAATGCAGGGGACACGGGTTCGAGCCCTGGTCTGGGAGGATCCCACATGCCGCGGAGCAACTGGGTCCGTGAGCCACAACTACTGAGCCTGCGCGTCTGGAGCCTGTGCTCCGCAACAAGGGAGGCCGCGATAGTGAGAGGCCCGCGCACCGCGATGAAGAGTGGCCCCCACTTGCCGCAACTGGAGAAAACCCTCGCACAGAAACGAGGACCCAACACAGCCAAAAATAAATAATAAATAAATAATAAATAAATTTAAAGATTACCCGTCATATAGCCAGGGGATTTCCAACTATACTATGGTCTGTAATTTTTTTTTTTTAATAAATAAATTTATTTATTTATTTATTTATGGCTGTGTTGGGTCTTTGTTTCTGTGCGAGGGCTTTCTCTAGTTGCGGCAAGCGGGGACCACTCTTCATCGCGGTGCGCGGGCCTCTCACTATCGCGGCCTCTCTTGTTGCGGAGCACAGGCTCCAGACGTGCAGGCTCAGTAGTTGTGGCTCACGGGCCCAGTTGCTCGGCGGCAGGTGGGATCTTCCCAGACCAGGGCTCGAACCCGTGTCCCCTGCATTGGCAGGCAGATTCTCAACCACTGCGCCACCAGGGAAGCCCTATGGTCTGTAATTTTTAAATGACATCTAGATAATCTATTTTGCCAAAGTGAGTTGTTAACAGATCTGATGCCCAGTGTTTTCTCAAATAATATATTTCTAATAAATTTTTCAATGTCTTCCATGACAATTGGCTTAAGAAATTTTGATAATTTATGTTCTGCTAAAAAATAAGCCACCTTGTTTTGACTGTCAAATTTGTCAGTTTCATGCAACATTCTTATATAATTATTTTTATCTCTCCAGTATACCTGATATGTTTCCTTTCATGCATATATATTTTTTTCTTAATTAGGTTCATGGGATATTTATCTACTCTATGTGGTAAAGATATAAACTGGAATTCATCTTGCTAAAATGGAAGTAAAGCCTGGGTAAATATCCCAGGATTTTGGATGAGATCTCTACATTCTAGAAGTAACAGCAAAGAAGAAGAGTAACAAAGTATGAAATACAGCCTCAAATAATCTCAGATCCATTAGATCATGGTAATATGCCCATATCTACCTTCTTGCCAGAAGAAAATTAAATCATCTCATTAGGAAGTTAACATCATTTAGGACTTCTAGGATTTGTTACACATTATATCTAGCATTTGATTAAAATTATCAGGCATGTATATCCATGCAATGAAATAGTATTCATCAGTTAAAAGAAATGATTTATCAAGCCATTTAAAGACATGGAGAAACTTGAAAGGCATATTTTTAAGTGACAGAAGCCAGCCTGCAAGGCTACCTACTGTGTGATTCCCAACTACAGACAGTCTGGAAAAAGCAGAACTATAGAGACAATAAAATTATCACTGTTTGCCAGAGGTTCAGTGGGAGGAAGGAAGGATGAATAGGTGGAGCGCAGGGGATTTTTAGGGCAGTAAAACTAATCACTGTGATATTATAATGGTGGGCAACTGATCATGCATTTGTCAAAACCCATGGAACTATACAACACAAAGAGTTAACCCTAATGAAAACCATGGATCTTAGCTATTAGTAACATCATCAATGTTTGTTAGTCAATTTTAACAAATATACCACATCAAAGCAAGATGTTAGTAATAGGGGAAACTGGGGCAGGAGAGAAGAAAGTACATAAGAACTCTCTATACTTTCTGCTCATTTTTTTCCCTGTAAATCTAAAACTGCTTTAAAAAATAGTCTGTCAATTGAAAAATAATTGCCAGACATACAAAGAGACAGGATCAAAGGACTGAAAATTGAAAAATACAATATTAAAAAATAAAGTAGGTCCACAAGTGGTCTAGATATTCGAGTTTTCAGACATGGACTTTAAATTAAATAGGGGCACTTCCCTATTTATTTATGCCATAAGGGATGAATGGATTATTTATAAGTATTCAAAATTCCTTATCTGTAGGTTTTTCAGTTGATACTCCCTTGATTCACTGCCTAAAGGGAGTTTGATAGCAAAAGAGTAAAATCCCTGGATCTACAGCTACACAGTAGTTCACACAGATAACCTGTGCACTCCTTATGGGTAATATGGACATCAGTAGAAGGCTCAAAAGACTACCTCTTGCAACTGCATTTTGATTTCTATTCGTTCACTTCACAATCTAAGTTGACAACAAAATGTTATCTCTTCAGGAATATTTAGAATGTGTCCTTACATTTAACATTTGTTTTTCCTTCTTTTAATGTATAACTGTAGAAAATGGAGAAAATCTTTAAAAGCAAAGATTCTAGTTATCAAAAAGTGAATGGAAGGGCGTTTGATAACATTCATGAATTTGAACTAAATATTAAAAAGATACGCCTTCTAAGTGAAGAAAATATTTGTAATGGAAGGATTAAATGAGGCTTCTACTCTTTCATTTCCCCAAGTAAAAAATTAATTTTTAAATACATCCAATTCTCAATCACTTAGTATTTATTAACTATTGATAAAGCACCAATATTGTTCATAGTACTAATCTAGATAAGATGTTTAAAGAAATTACAGATATATAAACAATGTAAAAACTAGCTGTATTTGTAATTGGTGCTCACCAAAACATCCTCCACATACCCATAAACCTGATGGAAACTTACAAATTGAACATGTTTACAACCTGCTGAGCTCAAGATCTCTTCTCACTCTGAGGTCTTAGGTACTACCCTCTTTGCAACTGAGTTCAATATTCCTAAAAATAAATTCACCATTTCTGCCAAAACAACAATCACAATGATACTCTATTTCATTATATTTAAATAATTCAGGATAACATAATGGCCTGAGCCTGGCTATAATAGCTCCTCCGTAAATACATTAACACAATCTCATGGATTATTTTATTGGGCTATCCAGTTGTGACCTTGGACATTACTGAAAATGGCCTCAGATCATACCCAAAGCAAATAACATTTGATGGTAATGGAAAGGATGAAGCAATGGGTTATACCTTTGAAAAGCAACCCAAGTAGGTTACCAAGGTAAGGGCTTGCATAGTTCTGTTTTGAAAAGAGGATTAGACAAATATTGCAAAAGAAGATTTGCATATGTTTACAAATTTTGCATATTTGCATATATTTGCCTTTATGTCTTCTAGTATGCATTTTCTAGGCTAAAAGGTGACCATGTTAGCACTACAGTGTAGAAATTAAGTCTACACTTTGTTTACTATCAAGCCTCATAAGATCTTACATCTGGGGAAAACATTTCATATTATCCAATCAAACTCTCCCATTTGACACATGGGAAAATCCTTGTAACATTGCCCTTTCACCACAAAGACCCATTATCTTAAAGTTGAACAGACATTCTTTAGCAGATACAAAATATGGACGAAAAAAGCAAAAGACATGAGAAATCCCTAGTCTAAATAAATAGCCCTTAAAAGTGAATGTTTCTATGACATAAGATATATTGAAAACCATCTCATTAAAAGTATTTCTCATTTATTACCAATTAAATAAACATTCTTTGTGATTGAATGTTCACAATATGCAGGGCACGGTGCTAAATTCTAGAGATTTCATTTGATTAAGTCAAAGTTTCTTCCATAATTAAGCTCATAATTTAGAAAGAATACACGTATCCTCCTATGATTTTTAAAAGTGCTATAAGAATTCAGATGATATAACATTTGCTTTCATAAAATATATTTGGTAACCTTGTATTGCTTTATGATGTGCAAAAATGTTCACATACATATACTCATGAAATTCTCACAACTCTGTGAGGTTGGTACTATTATTGCAAGAATAATAATTACATACAGATGGCCAACAGGCACATGAAAAGATGCTCAACATCGCTAATTGTTAGAGAAATGCACATCAAAACTACAATGAGGTATCACCTCACACCTGTCAGAATGGCCACCATCAAAAAGTCTACAAATAACAAATGATGGAGAGGGTGGGGAGAAAAGGGAACCCTCCTACACTGTTGGTGGGAATGTAAATTGGTGCAGCCACCTATGGAAAACAGTATGGAGGTTCCTTAAAAAACTAAAAATAGAGTTGCCATATGATCCAGCAGTCCCACTCCTGGGCATACATCTGGAAAAGACGAAAACTCTAATTCACATGATACATGAACCCCAGTGTTCATAGCAACACTATTCACAATAGCCAAGACATGGAAACAACCCAAGTATCCATCAACAAATGATTGGCTTAAGAAGATGTGACATATATAAATACACACACACACATATATACACATATATATACACACACATATATATATACACACGTATTTATATACATTATAAATATACACAATGGAATATTACTCAGCCATAAAAAGAATGAAATACTGCCATTTGCAGCAACGTGGATACACCTCGAGAATATTATACTTAGTGAAGTAACTCAGACACAGAAAGACAGATACTATATGATATCACTTATATGTAGAATCTAAAACAAAATACAAATGAATCTGTATGCAAAACAGAAACAGACTCACAGACATAGAAAACAAACTTCTGCTTACCAAGGGAGCAGAGGGAGCAGGAGAAGCACAAATTAGGAGTCTGGGTCGGATACAAACTACTACACATAAAATAGATAAGCAACAAGGATTTCCTGTATAGCACAGGGAATTATATTCAATATCTTATAATAACCTATAATGGAATATAATCTGAAAATATATATACATATATATATATAACTGAATCACTTTGCTGTACACCTGAAGCTGACACAATATTGGAAATCAACTACACTTCAATTTAAAGAAAAGCCGGAAAAAAAGAATAATAATTACAGGTAACCAAGAATATGATTTATGAATACACGTGTAATTAAAAAGACCATACTCTTGTCAAGAAAATAATGTATATTTAATAGAAAAAGAAGTATTTAATTTCTAAAAGAGGTTTATATAGTTGAAAGTTTAATCTTAAACCATATGAATTATGACATTATTTTAGAAGGCTATCTTTTATTAAAAGAAAGAAGTTTCAACAGTTATCAAGGCATTGTTATCACATTCTAGGCAATGGTTAGAAAATGGGGTTTTAGTTAAACTGAATTTACCATTTAACTAAAAATCCCCTATGTGTTAAATGGAACAGCCTAAGGCAAGGACACTGATGCATGAGCTACGGCAACATGTGGCCCAAAAACCTCTCATGAGTGGACAATTATATTGCTTGCTCTCTCAAGTTATTTCTTTCTAGAAATATAGCACTTAGCAACCACAGATCTTTAATACAGTGAACATAGCATCAACCACAAAGTTGAAAGTGAGGTCAGAAATCGTTACGTTTAAGTTATTGCTTCTGGCATCCGAGCAGTCTAAGTAACCCAAACAACCCTTTCAATGGAAAAAAAAACCAATGAAAATGCTGGATAAAATATTTAAAAATATTTTTAACTGCATCTAAGAGTTGAAAAAATGGTAAGGAAACACTGAAAGGCCAGTAAAATAAATGTAAGTTGGAACCCAGAAGTCAAATAAGTTGACGGATAGCTTTCAACTTGATAACACTTGACAAAAAGGTGAACTTGCACTTTGGTTTTCAGACCCTCTCAAGACCCAGAGGAGAATAGGCAGGAATCAGCCAAGTTGAGATATCTAACAGGAAACACCCCAACATTGAGAGCTGGGGTCCCAAGGAACTACACCTTCAAAATAAGAAGATACTCAAAGCAAGTCTGCCTCCCTCTGCTTTCCCTTCCTGCCTCCAGAATAATGCAAGGAATAATGTCTAATTGAACTTTGGCACTGAATGCAGGGGAAGAAAAACAAATATTCCTTGAAAATTTGTAGCCAAAACCCAGCCCTTACGTACATTTACAACCTGAATTCTCACTATGCAAGTAGTCTGAAAATTTTCTATCCAAGAATTTAAAGACTCCAGAGCTGGTAAAACCTCCTGGTAGCCTGCAGAAGAAAATACTCTCTGGATAAACTCACCTAAAACACAGGCTTCAAAGAATCCCCAGAGGTAAAGTTTCCAGAATTCTGAACCCAATTCAAACATTACAAAACACAAAATAAAATAAGGTGTCATATGTGGAAAAACAGCAAAAGCATCAGACAGTGGAGTCGGACCTGCAGATATTCCATATACTTGAATTATTAGAACGAGAACATAAAAATAAGTATAATGATAGATTTAAAGAATAAAAGATGTGACTAATATGAGAAAAATAAGGAAATAAAAAAGGAGCAAACAGATCTTTAAAATATCCATCTTGAACTTGAAGAATTAACAAATATAATATTGGATATTAAGAGCGCAATAAGTGAGGAAAACATTTGATAAAATTTAACATCAATTTTTGATATAAAAGGATTTCAAAAAGTAATATAAGGGAGCTTCCTTAATTTGATAAAAGATAGCTACACAAATCCTACTAAAAAGTCACAATTAATGGTAAAACATGAAGAACGTTGCCTTTTAGCTCAGGGGCATGATGTGACTTCTATTTAACATTATACTGAAGTTAAAAGCCAGAATAATAAAATAAAGATAAATCAAGTGATTGGAAAGGGAGAAACAAGATTGTCATTTATCTCAGATAATATCATTTTGTTTTAAAAATTCACCATCTACAGATTTATTTACTACACATACGAAAGTTTTTTAAAAGTTTCTTGATAAAAAATTCAATATAGGGCTTCCCTGGTGGCGCAGTGGTTGAGAATCTGCCTGCCAATGCAGGGGACACGGGTTCGAGCTCTGGTCTGGGAAGATCCCACATGCCGCGGAGCAACTAGGCCCGTGAGCCACAATTGCTGAGCCTGCGCGTCTGGAGCCTGTGCTCCGCAACAAGAGAGGCTGCGACAGTGAAAGGCCCGCGCACTGCGATGAAGAGTGGCCCCCGCTTGCCGCAACTAGAGAAAGCCCTCACACAGAAACGAAGACCCAACACAGCCAAAACTAAATAAATAAGTAAATAAATTTATTTAAAAAAAAATTCAATATATAGGGCTTCCCTGGTGGTGCAGTGGTTAAGAATCTGTCTGCCAATGCAGGGGACACAGGTTCGATCCCTGGTCCAGGAAAATCCCGCATGCCACGGAGTAACTAAGCCCGTGTGCCACAACTACTGAGCCTGCGCTCTAGAGTCTGCGAGCCACAACTACTGAGCCCGCATGCCACAACTACTGAAGCCTGGCGCCTAGAGCTGGTGCTCTGCAACAAGAGAAGCCACCACAATGAGAAGCCTGCGCACCGCAACCACAGAAAGCCCGCGTGCAGCAATGAAGACCCAACGCAGCCAAAAATAAATAAAATAAATTTTAAAAAAAGAGCCAATGACCTTTTAAAAAAAATCAATATATAAAAATCAATTGTATTTCTAATCGATAAATAGTTGCAAGCAGATGAAAAGTGTAACTTTTTCAATTTTCAAGTTTACGTTCAGAGTAGAACATACACCTATATTCATAGCTAAACAAATATTAATGGAGTGAAGAACCATGTAACCAGCTAGCCAAAAACTAGAATACTGTCAACACCTCAGCAATCCCCTACATGTTCCTCCCTAATCATAACCATTTCCTTCCCCCTAGATGTCAACATTATCCTGGTTTAGGGAATAATAATTCCCTTACTTTTACTACTAGTTTTAACATATATGTAGGCATACATAGACAATATAAATTAATTTGCCTGGCTTTCATCTTTATATAAATATACTCAACACGTTCTTTCATGTTTTACCTCTTTTGTCATTATGTCAATAAGAAAAAGACAAATAATTCTATAGAAGAAATGGGCAATGTACTTGAATAGGGACTTTGCAGAAGAAACCCAAGTAATGGATAAACATATAAATAACCAGATAATCAATCTGATTACTAATCAAGAAAATAAAAATTAAAGCCACAATGAGATACCATTTCATTCCCAACATATTGGGGAAAAAAATATCAAGGATGTACAGGGATGTGAAGTAACGAGAACCATTATATACTGTGGTGAGAATGTGACTTAGTACAACCACTTTGTAAAACAAATTGGCTTTATCAAGTGCAATTGGAAATGCACATATTCTATGTTCCAGGTGTTCTACTCTCAGGAAAATAATCTAGAGAAACTCTTGCTTAAATAATCAACTATTTATATATTTATATAAACAGTTCTTAGCAGCATTGTTTTTAGAGCAAAACCTGGAAACAACTCAAAGGTACATCAACAGTAAAATAAACGAAATAATAAATAAATCACAATATACTAATACTATACCATATAATACTATATAAATACTATAAAACTGATGAATCATAGTTACAAATGACGAGTGTGAATATAAAATACTAGCATTTCTGGACCTGAGATTCCTTGTCTAATAAAATTAGGGGTTTCCCCAGAAGAGGAATTTGTATTATCCCTTACAAGCAAACAGGAAAAACAAAAACCTCTAAGGACATATTATCAATACTGAAAAAAATCAGAGTATTCACTAATGGATAATTCAGGATGTACTGTGCAGAATTTAGGTGATTTCATTTATGTAATTTTTCACTTAACTCTTTTTTTCAGTTAATGGGATCTTTTGTCTGCAGAAGGAGGAAGAGTCCGTGGTTCAAGGTTATGCCCAGGCAGAACTATTAGCCAACATGGTTAAAAAAAAAAAAAAAAAAAAAAGACTAGTCCCAAGATTATACCAAGAAATAATCATCAGGAAAGCAGGTTGAGGAAATGCCTTGTCAGGAGTATGTAAGTCCAAAGGTGAATAGAACAAAAGTGCCAAGAGCAGAGAGAGGCAGTTGATGAGTAACATCTGAAGAAGGTAAGCTGCAAACACAGTGTATGTTTATGACAAAAACTACTGGAACAGGAGGCTCAAAGTCTGAGTAGGGTCATCCTGCTATTTCTGGTAGGAGTGTCTCCTTATATTGGCAGAATAACGCTGGACATCTTAAATGGCTCTATAAAAGTAAAATCCACCAAATCCATTTGAGAGGTTGGGGGAAAGAGGGGTGGATGGATTTTTCACCAGCATTACAAATTGAAAATTTCCACTTCTCTACTTTTGAGAAACTTATTACATAATCAGTAGCAGAAGGGGGGTCACTAGAATGACATAGCAATGTGGAGATTATATTTAAACAGGGGAATATGGATTATTGCGGTAAACTGCCTGCTTTCTCATCCATGACTTATTTTTTAATGAAAAATCATCAAGAGGACATTCAGGTCAATTTCATTCTGTCTACCAGGAGACTCTAGGGAATCCCAAATTGTGTTTTTCAGCTGGTGGCTGGTAGAATACCAGGCAACACTTTTAGTGCTTTGCATATACAACCATCTTTGCCCCACATCACGGTGAAAGCAATTGGTTTCTCTGCCTCCTTCATTCTCCCTCCCATTCCTGAATCCAGATCAAAGAGGTGGTCTTCAAACTCACCATTCTGGACCATTTTGTAAATTGGTGATGGTTGGATCAAATGATTCAAAATCCTTCACCAAATATTGTGATGTATCAATTCTAATTTACTGTTATCTTTATCCTAGGTAGGTAGGAACAGCATAGTAATTCAGTATCTTCATCTTTGCAATAAAATATTGGAAGATTAAAGCCAAATTTAAATCAAAAATAATGTAATATCTACTTCCATGGGTGTTGAGTTGGTTTTCCTAAATACAGAGCCTGATATGGGGATTCTTGAACAAGTGATTTATTGAGCGAGTACTCTCTGGAGAAAGAAAGTGAAGGAAGCTGATACAGCAGGTGAAAAAAGTCAAGCAAGAAAGTGGTCTAACCTGGAGTCTAGATTGAACCAGACCCCACAGGGAGTTCCAGAGCATGAATTGCACCACAGAATTGCACCACAAAGTAGGTACTGCCTTTTGTATGCCCATACCAGTAAGTCATTGGCCAGGAGGGCATAAAGGGTGTGTGTGGGGCGGGGGAGGTTATCTCCCAGGCAAGATGACTCCAATTCTCTGGAGAGGGGCCAGCTATGCATATTAGCAGCCAAAACTCAGCAGCTGAAGGATGGGAACAATAGCCAGGTAAAGAGGATCTTGGCATGACGCCAAGAAGGTCTACTAGAAGCAAAAAGAAATTTTCTAGAAATACTTTCATTGCTTATTGGACCATGGAATTTGTATAATAAAAGCTGCCAAGTTTGAATTCTGTACAATATATTGCTTGATACTTCACAAGCGTATTTCAATTTACTAGAACAAAAGAGACTGGGTTTTTAGAATAACTTCAGTTTAAAATGAGACAGGATCCACACTTTCAGGGCAAAACTACTAATATGATTTCACTGAGCAATAGTACTTATAAACTGAATCACTGATAATTGTCAACTGGAAGAAACTGTACCGATACAAATTGCAACATTTTGAAATATATGACAGAATAATGAGGATTTGGGGTATTTCAAGACTTTCATATAATCTTTGAAATATTATATTTACAAAATAAAAGTAAATCACATCTATCTGACCCAAAAAAGGGAAAACTTCATAAAACGAGGTGTTTTCCCAGACACCTCTCAAACGGAAACATAGCGCTTTTCCCTCAAAAAAATTCTAAAATCAACATTTATCACCCACACCAGGTCAGACGTAATTTTAAAAAGACCCACTGCTACTAAGTTTTAAGATCATTTATAAGCAGAATAGAGCACTATTTATTATAATTCGTACCATTGGCCTAAAGCCAGTCAACATCTTAAGTGCAGATAAAGCTTCAGCTGCTACCCATTCTTCTTTTTCTTTTTTTTCCGACTGCCTTTAAAATTCTTTCTCTATCATTGAACTTTCACTATTTTAATATATGCATTGGAGAAGGTCTTTTCTATGTTGATATAATTGGGTGTTCTATTAGCTTCATGGACTCATATATCCCATTCCTTCCCTGGGTTTGGAAAGTTCTCACATATTATATATATATATATTTTTAAATCTTTATGGGAGTATAATTGCTTTACAATGTTGTGTTAGTTTCTGCTGTATAACAAAGTGAATCAGCTATATGTATACATATATCCCCATATCCCCTCCCTCTTGCGCCTCCCTCCCATCCTCCTATCTCACCCCTCTAGGTGGTCACAAAGCACCAAGCTGATCTCCCTGTGTGATGCAGCTGCTACCCACTAGCTATCTCTTTTACATTTGGTAGTGTATATATGTCAGTGCTACTCTCTCACTTCATCCCAGCTTAACCTTCTCCCTCCCCGTGTCAAGTCCATTATCTACGTCTGCATCTTTATTCCTGCCCTGCCCCTACGTTCTTCAGAACCCCTTTTTTTTTTTTTTTTAGATTCCATATATATGTGTTAGCATACGGTATTTTTTTTCTGACTTACTTCACACTATATGACAGACTCTAGGTCGATCCACCGCACTACTAATAACTAAATTTCGTTTCTTTTTATGGCTGAGTAATATTCCATTGTATATATGTGCCACATCTTCTTTCTCCATTCATCTGTCGATGGGCACTTAGATTGCTTCCATGTCCTGGCTATTGTAAATAGTGCTGCAGTGAACATTGCGGTACATGACTCTCTTTGAATTATGGTTTTCTCAGGGCATATGAAACCTGCATAGTGTTCTCCATAGTGGCTGTATCAATTTACATTCCCACCAACAGTGCAAGAGGGTTCCCTTTTCTCCACACCCTCTCCAGCATTTATTGTTTCTAGATTTTTTGACAATGGCCATTCTGCCTGGTGTGAGGTGATACCTCATTGTAGTTTTGATTTGCATTTCTCTAATGATCAGTGATGTTGAACATCCTTTCATGTGTTTGTTAGCAATCTGTATATCTTCTTTGGAGAAATGTCTATTTAAGTCTTCCACCCATTTTTGGATGGGGTTGTTTATTTTTCTGATATTGAGCTGGATGAGCTGCTTGTATATTTTAGAGATTAAACCTCTGTCAGTTGCTTCATTTGCAAATATTTTCTCCCATTCTGAGAGTTGTCTTTTTGTCTTGTTTGTAGTTTCCTTTGCTTCGCAAAAGCTTTTAAGTTTCATAAGATCCCATTTGTTTATTTTTGTTTTCATTTCCATTTCTCTAGGAGGTGGGTCTAAAAGGATCTTGCTGTGATTTATGTCATAGAGTGTTCTGTCTATGTTTTCCTCTAAGAGTTTTATAGTGTCTGGCCTTACATTTACGTCTTCAATGCATTTTGAGTTTATTTTTGTATACAGTGTTAGGGAGTGTTCTAATTTCATTCTTTTACATGTAGCTGTTCAGTTTTCCCAGCACCACTTATTGAAGAAGCTGTTTTTTCTCCATTATATATTCCTCCCTCCTTTATCAAAAATAAGGTGACCGTAAGTGTGTGGGTTTATCTCTGGGCTTTCTCTCCTGTTCCATTGATCTATATTTCTATTTTTGTACCATACTGTCTTGATTACTGTATCTTTGTAGTATAGTCTGAAGTCAGGGGCCTGATTCCTCCAGCTCCATTTTTCGTTCTCAAGATTGCTTTGGCTATTCAGGGTCTTTTGTGTTTCCATACAAATTGTGAAATTTTTTGTTCTAGTTCCTGTGAAAAATGCCATTGGTAGTTTGATAGGGATTGCATTGAATCTGTGTAGATTGCTTTGGGTAGTAGAGTCATTTTCACAATGTTGATGTTTCCAGTCCAAGAACATGGTATATCTCTCCATCTGTTTGTATTGTCTTTAATTTCTTTCATCAGTGTCTTATAGTTTTCTGCATACAGGTCTTTTGTCCTCCTAGGTAGGTTTATTCCTAGGTATTTTATTCTTTTTTTGCAATGGTAAATGGGAGTGTTTCCTTAATTTCTCTTTCAGATTTTTTCATCATTACTATATAGGAATGCAAGAGATTTGTGTGCATTAGTTTTGTATCCTGCTACTTCACCACATTCATTGACTAGCTCTAGTAGTTTTCTGGTAGCATCTTTAGGATTCTCTATGTATAGTATCATGTCATCTGCAAACAGTGACAGGTTTTCTTCTTCTTTTCCGATTGGGATTCCTTTTATTGCTTTTTCTTCTCTGATTGCTGTGGCTAAAACTTCCAAAACTGTGTTGAATAATACTGGTGAGACTAGGCAACCTTGTCTTTTTCCTGAGTGTATAGGAAATGTTTTCAGTTTTTAACCATTGAGAATGATGTTGGCTGTGGGTTTGTCATATATGGCCTTTATTATGTTGAGGTAGGTTCCCTCTATGCCTACTTTCTGGAGTTTTTATCATAAATGGGTGTTGAATTTTGTTGAAATCATTTTGTGCATCTGTTGAGATGATCATATGGTTTTTATCCTTAAATTTGTTAATATGGTGTATCACATTGATTAATTTGCATATATTGAAGAATCCTTCCATTCCTGGGACCCCACTTGATCATGGTGTATGTTCCTTTTAATGTGCTGTTGGATTCTGTTTGCTACTATTTTGTTCAGGATTTTAGCATCTATGTTCATCAGTGATATTGGTCTCTAATTTTCTTTGTTTGTGACATCTTTGTCTGGTTTTGGTATCAGGGTGATGGTGGCCTCGTAGAATGAGTTGGGGAGTGTTCCTCCCTCTGCTATATTTTGGAAGAGTTTGAGAAGGATAGGTGTTAGTTCTTCTCTAAATGTGTGAGAGCATTCGCCTGTGAAGCCATCTGGTCCTGGGCTTTTGTTTGAAGATTTTTAATCACAGTTTCAATTTCAGTGCTTGTGATTGGTCTGTTTATATTTTCTATTTCTTCCTGGTTCAGTCTTGGAAGGTTGTACATTTCTAAGAATTTGTCCATTTCTTCCAGGTTGTCCATTTTATTGGTATATAGTTGCCTGTAGTAATCTCTCATGATCCTTTGTATTTCTGCAGTGTCAGTTGTTACTTCTCCTTTTTCATTGCTAATTCTATTGATTTGAGTCTTCTCCCTTTTTTTCTTGATGAGTCTGGCTAATGGTTTATTGATTTTGTTTATCTTCTCAAAGAACCAGCTTTTCATTTCATTGATCTTTACTATTGTTTCCTTCGTTTCTTTTTCATTTTTTTCAGATCTGATCTTTGTGATTTCTTTCCTTCTGCTAACTTTGGGGGGTTTTTGTTCTTCTTTCTCTAATTGCTTTAGGTGTAAGGTTAGTTGTTTATTTGACATTTATCTTCTTTATTGAGGTAGGATTGTATTGCTATAAACTTCCCTCTTAGAACTTCTTTTGCTGCATCCCATAGGTTTTGGGTTGTCACGTTTTCATTGTCATTTGTTTTTAGGTATTTTTTGATTTCCTCTTTGATTTCTTCAGTGATCTCTTGGTTATTTAGTAGCGTATTGTTTAGCCTCCATGTGTTTGTATTTTTTACAGTTTTCTTCCTGTAATTGATATCTAGTCTCATAGCATTGTGGTCAGAAAAGATACTTAATATAATTTCAATTTTCTTAAATTTACCAAGGCTTGATTTGTGACCCAAGATATGATCTATCCTGGAGAATGTTCCATGAGCACTTGAGAAGAAAGTGTATTCTGTTGTTTTTGGATGGAATGTCCTATAAATATCAATTAAGTCCATCTTGTTTAATGTATCATTTAAAGCTTCTGTTTCCTTATTTATTTTCATTTTGGATGATCAGTCCATTGGTGAAAGTGGGGTGTGAAAGTCCCCTACTATGATTGTGTCACTGTCAATTTCCCCTTTTATGGGTGTTAGCATTTGCCTTATGTATTGAGGTGCTCCTATGTTGGGTGCATAAATATTTACAATTGTTATATCTTCTTGGATTGATCCCTTGATCATTAATGTAGTGTCCTTCTTTGTCTCTTGCAATAGTCTTTATTTTAAAGTCTCTTTTGTCTGATATGAGAATTGCTACTCCAGCTTTCTTTTGATTTCTATTTGCATGAAAAATCTTCTTCCATCCCCTCACTTTCAGTCTCTATGTGTCGCTAGGTCTGAAGTGGGTCTCTTGTAGATAGCATATAGACGGGTCTTGTTTTTGTATCCGTTCAGCCAGTGTTATGTCTTTTGGTTGGAGCATTTAATCCATTTACATTTAAGGTAATTATCAATATGTATGTTCCTATTTCCATTTTCTTAATTGTTTTGGGGGATTTTTTTGTAGGTCTTTTCCTTCTCTTGTGTTTCCTGCCTAGACAAGTTCCTTTAGCATTTGTTGTGAAGCTGGATTGGTGGTGCTGAATTCTCTTAACTTTTGCTTTTCTGTAAAGGTTTTAATTTCTCTGTCAAATCTGAATGAGATCCTTGCTGGGTAGAGTAATCTTGGTTGTAGTTTTTTCCCTTTCATCACTTTTAATATGTCCTGCCACTCCCATGTGGCTTGCACAGTCTGCAGAAAGATCAGCTTTTAACCTTACGGGGATTCCCTTGTATGTTGTCTGTTACTTTTCCTTTGCTGCTTTTAATTTTTTTTTTTGTTAAATTTTTGATAGTTTGATTAATATGTGTCTCAGCATGTTTCTCCTTGGATTTATCCTGTATGGGACTCTCTGCACTTCCTGGACTTGATTGACTATTCCCTTTCCAATGTTAGGGAAGTTTTCAACTATAATCTCTTCAAATATTTTGTCAGACCCTTTCTTTTTCTCTTCTTCTTCTGGGGCCCCTACGATTTGAATCTTTGAGCATTTAATGTTGTCCCAGAGGTCTCTGAGACTCTCCTCAATTCTTTTCCTTCTTTTTTGTTTATTCTGCTCTGTGGTAGTTATTTCCACTGTTTTATCTTCCAGGTCACTTATCCGTTCTTCTGCCTCAGTTATTCTGCTATTGATTCCTTCTAGAGAATTTTAAATTTCATTTATTGTGTTGTTCATCATTGTTTGTTTGCTCTTTAGTTCTTCTAGGTCCTTGTTAAACGTTTTTTGTATTTTCTCCATTCTTTTTTTTTTTTTTTAAACATCTTTATTGAAGTATAATTGCTTCACAATGGTGTGTTAGTTTCTGCTCTATAACAAAGTGAATCAGCTACACATATACACACGTTCCCATATCTCCTCCCTCCCGCAACTCCCTCCCTCACACCCTCCCCATCCCACCCCCCCCAGGCGGTCACAAAGCACCGAGCTGATCTCCCTGTGCTATGTGGCTGCTTCCCACTAGCTATCTATTTTACATTTGGTAGTGTATATATGTCCATGACACTCTCTCACCCTGTCACATCTCACCCCTCCCCCTCCCCATATCCTCAAGCCCATTCTTTAGTAGGTCTGTGTCTTTATTCCCATCTTGCCACTAGGTTCTTCATGACCTTTTTTTTTTTTTCCTTAGATTCCATATATATGTGTTAGCATACTGTATTTGTTTCTCTCTTTCTGACTTACTTCACTCTGTATGACAGACTCTAACTCCATCCACCTCATTACAAATACCTCCATTTCATTTCTTTTTATGGCTGAGTAATATTCCATTGTATATATGTGCCACATCTTCTTTATCCATTCATCCGATGATGGACACTTAGGTTGCTTCCATGTCCTGGCTATTGTAAATAGAGCTGCAATGAACATGTATTTTCTCCATTCTATTTCCATGATTTTGGTTCATCTTTACTATCATTACTCTGAATTCTTTTTCAGGTAGACTGCCTATTTCCTCTTCATTTGTTTGGTCTGGTGGGTTTTTACCTTGCTCCTTCATCTGCTGCATATTTCTCTGTCTTCTCCTTTTGTTTAACTTACTGTGTTTGGGGTCTCCTTTCCGCAGGCTGCAGGTTCGTAGTTCCTGTTGTTTTTGGTGTCTGCCCCCAGTGGGTGAGGTTGGTTCAGTGGGTTGTGTAGGCTTCCTGGTGGAGGGAACTGGTGCCTGTGTTCTGGTGGTTGGGGCTAGATCTTGTCTTTCTGGTGGGCAGGGCCACGTCTGGTGGTGTGTTTTGTGGTGTCTGTGACCTTATTATGATTTTAGGCATCCTCTCTACTAATGGGTGGGTTTGTGTTCCTGTCTTGCTAGTTGTTTGGCATGGGATGTCCAGCACTGGAGCTTGCTGGCCGTTGGATGGAGCTGAGTCTTAGAGTTGAGACAGAGATCTCTGGAAGAGCTCTCACTGACTGCTATCACATGGGGCCGGGAGGTCTCTGGTGGACCAATGTCCTGAACTTGGCTCTCCCACCTCAGAGTCTCAAGCCTGACACCCAGCCAGAGCACCAAGACCCTGTCAGCCACATGGCTCAGAAGAAAAGGGAGAAAAAAAAAAGAATGAAAAATAAATTCTAAAAAATAATAAATAGAAATTATTAGAATAAAAATATAATAGTAAAAGAGAGCAACCAAACCAATAAACAAATCCACCAATAACAAGCGCTAGAAACTAAACTAAGATAAACATAAAAATCAGATACAAATCAGTTACAGACAGCAAACCCCAAGTCTACAGTTGCTCCCAAAGTCCACCACCTCAATTTTAAGACGATTCGATGTTTATTCAGGTATTCCACACATGCAGGGTACCTCAAATTGATTGTGGGGATTTAATCCACTGCTCCTGAGGCTGCACAGAGAAATTTCCCTTTCTCTTATTTGTTCGCACATCTCCAGGGGCTCAGCTTTGGTTTTAGACCCACCTCTGCATGTTGGTCGCCCCCAGGCAACTGTTCCCACCCAGACAGGACAGGGTTAAAGCAGCAGCTGATTAGGGGGCTCTTGCTCATTCAAGCTCGGGAGAGGGACGGGCACAGTAGTCATAATTGGAATGCGGGGCAGCCCTGTGGCCGCAGAGACCACCATGACACTGCAACAGCCTGAGGCACACCGTGTGTTCTCCCAAGGAACTTGTCCCTGGATCATGGGGCTCTGGCAGTTGCATGCTGCACAAGCTCCCAGGGGGTTTGTGGATAGTGACCTGTACTTGCACACAGGATCCTTGGTGGCTGCAGCAGTAGCGTTGGTGTTTCATGCCCGTCTCTGGGGTCTGAGCTGATAGCCGCGGCTTGCACCCATCTCTGAAGCTCATTTAGGTGGTTCTCTGAATCCCCTCTCCTTGCACACCCTGAAGCAATGGTCTCATCTGTTCGGCAGGTCCAGACTTTTTCCCAGACTCCCTCCCGGCTAGCTGTGGTGCACTAGCCTCCTTCAGGCTGTGTTGATGCAGCCAACCCCAGTCCTCTCCCTGGGATCTGACCTCCGAAGGCCGAGCCTCAGCTCCCAGGCCCCACCCACCCCAGCGGGTGAGCAGACAAGTGTCTCAGGCTGGTGAGTGCTCGTCGGCACTGATCCTCTCTGCAGGAATCTCTGCTCTTTGCCCTCTGCACCCCTGTTGCTGCATTTTCCTCTGTGGCTCCGAAGCTTCCCCCCTCTGCCCACCCCCCGTCTCCGCCAGTGAAGGGGCTTCCTAGTGTGTGGAAACTTTTCCTCCTTCACAGCTCCCTCTCAGAGGGGCAGGTCCCATCCCTATTCTTTTGTCTCTGTTTTTTCTGTTTTCTTTTGCCCTACCAGGTACGTGGGGAGTTTCTTGCCTTTTGGGAAGTCTGAGGTCTTCTGCCAGTGTTCAGTAGGTGTTCTGTACGAGTTGTTCCACATGTAGATGTATTTTTGATGTATTTGTGGGGAGGAAGGTGATCTCCACGACTTACTCCTCTGCCATCTTGAAGGTCCCTCACTACCCAGTCTTAATCCAAGGACCTTACCTCTTAGCAACTTTCTCTTCCTTATGCCACATGTAAATGAGAGTGGCCATCCTTCCATACCATGTAATGTAGGATCTGGGAGCTTCGTGCTTCAGTTTCTAATGACACACTGAATACTGTTCCACTCCACTGTTCTTACTTCCACTCATTATTGAAAGCAATAGTAATTTCATTGCAAGGGGAAAGTGGAGGGTATCAATATTTGTTTAGTATCTTTTAGAAAGCAGGAAATCTACACATGTATTAATGAAGTAGTAAATGTTCACATCTGTGATCTTTTAAAATAAGCCTATCAAATATTTATTCTCTTTCAACAGCCAAAAGAAACTCGAGTTAAAAGAAGCTAAATAACTTCCCAGAAGTCTCACAAATAATAAATGACTGGACAGGTATTTGAACCCAAAGACTGGTCTTTTAAAGTTTGTGCCCTTCTATTACACCAGCTTTTCTCAACGTATGGTCCCTGGACTGGCAAAATTGGCATCACCTCACAACTTGTTGGAAGTCCAAATTCTTGTACCTGATTCCAGACTTACTTACCTAGATAGTGCCAGAATTAGGCCCAGAAATCTGTATTTTAACAAGTCCTTCAAATGTTTCTGAACCATGCTAAATTTTGAGAATGTCTGTCCTATGGTATATTTTTTTTCCAGTGAAAAGAAACAGATAATATCTTTGATCCAGCTTTAGATACTGTTCCTCTTCGAAATTGGGTCCTGTGAACCCCAAAGACAGCCCTGAACTTTAAACACTGTTTCTGTTAAGTTTAGTCAAGGTTTTGTTTACTTTGTTTTTACTTGAGGCTGGTAAATAGTCTATTTCCCGGACATCATCCCAAGTCTCTCCAATATTACATTGCCTTTCATTTAATGTTTATTTGTTTATTCATTCACCCATGCACTCATTCATGCAACAACTATTATTTGAAAGCCTTTCATGTGTTAGGTACTGTGCTAGACTAGAAAGATTAATGGGCCCCCAAAGATGTCCATGTCCTAATCCCCACAAACTTTGAATATGTTCTATTACATGGCAAAGGGAAGTTAAGGTTGCAGAAAGGTTGTTAATCAGCTTAGCTTAGAATAGTGTGATTTTCCTGGATTATTATTAGTGCCCCCAAAATGAAATACTTAGGTATAAATCTTAAAAATATGTATAAGATCTATATAAGGAAAACTAAAAAACCCTGGCAAACAAAATCAAAAAATAAAGGGAGAGATATTCCATGTTCATAGATAGGAGGACTCACAATTGTCAAGATGTCAGTTCTTCCCAATTTGATCTATAGATTCAATGCAATGGCAATCAAAATTCCACCAAGTTACTTTATGCATATTGACAAATTGATTCTAAAGTTTATATGCAGAGGCAAAAAACCCCAAAAAAAGCCAACACATTATTAAAGGAGAAGAACAGTATTGGAGGACTGATGCTACCTGACTTGAAGACTTACTATAAAGCTACAATAACCAAGACATGTGGTATTGGTGCAAAGAATGGACAAATAGATCAATGGAACAGAAGAGAGAACCCAGAAGTAGACCCACATAAATATATGACAAAGGAGCAAAGGCAATGCAATGAAGCAAAGACAGTCTGTTCAACAAATGTTTCTGGGACAACTGGACATGCACAAGCAAAAATAAAAAAGGAATCTAGACAGAAACCTTACACACCTCACAATAATTAACTCAAAAATGGATCACAGACTTAAAATGTAACATGTAAAAGTATTAAACTCCTAGAAGATAACATAGGAGAAAACCTAGATGACCTTGGGTGTAGTGATACCTTTTTTGATATAACACCAAAGACATAATCCATGAAAAAATAACTGATAAGCTAGAATTCATTAAAATTAAAAAATTTTTGCCCCATGAAAGACAGTATCAAGAGAATAGGAAAACAAGCCTCAGATTGGGAGAAAATATTTGCAAAAGACACATGTGATAAAGAATCATTATCCAAAATATGCAAAGAACTTTTAAAACTCAAGAATAAGAAAACAAACCCAAGTAAAAAAATAGGCCAAAGACAAGACACCTCACCAAAGATATGATAAAAGATGGAAAATAAGCATATGAAAAGATGTTCCACATCATATGTCATGAGGGGAATGCAACATAAAACAACGTAATATCATTATGTACCTATTAGAATGGCCAAAATCTGAAACATGGACAATGCCAAATGCTAGCAAGGATGTGGAGCATCACGAACTCTTGTACATTGCTGGTGGGAATGCAGAATCGTTCAGCCACTTTGGAAGACAGTTTAGCAGTTTCTTACAAAGTTAAACATCCTCTTACTATATGATCTAGCAACTGCACTCCTTGGCATTTAGCAGAAGGAGTTGAGAACTTATATCCACACAAAAATCTGCACATAGACATTAATAGCAGCTTTCTTCATAATTGCCAAAACTTGGAAACACCCAAGATGTACTTCAGTAGGTGAATGGATAACTAAACTGTGATACATCCAGATAATGGAATATTTTCAGCGTTAAAAAGAAATGAGCTGTCCAGCTATGAAAAGACATGGAGGAACATTATATTCATATTACCAAGTGAAAGAAGCCAATCTGAGAAGACTACATACTGTATGATTCCAACTATATGACATTCTGAAAGAGGCAAAACTGTGAAAACAATAAAAATATCAGTGTTTGCCAGGAGGTGGGGACGAGATGAAAAGGCAGAGCACGGAGGATTTTCAGAGCAGTGAAAATACTCTGTATGATATTAAATTGATGGATATATGCCATTATACATTCATCCAAACTCATAGAATATACAACACCAAGAGTGAACCCTAAGGCAAACTGTGGACTTTGAGTGATTATGATGTATCAATGTATGTCCATCCATGGTAAAAAAAAAAAAAAAAAAAAAAAAAAAAAAGTACCATCCTGGTAAGTGATGTTGTTAATGGAGGAGGTTATACATATGTATAGTCAGGGGGTATATGAGAAATCTCTACTTTTTTACAATTTTATTATAAACTTAAAACTTCTCAAAAAAATAAAGACTTTTAAAAAGTAAAAATAAAAAGTTTTATTTCAAAAGCAACTTAGGTCCCTTAAAAGTCAGTTTCTTCCTTAGCATTTGTTTTGCCAGTGTGAGTGTGTGGGAAGAGAAACTGTTTTACTGAAAGACTTCTAAATAATTTTTTCTAGCTACAGATTTTGAAAAAGCATTTAAAAACAGTTTCACAGTGTACTCTCCTGGATGACAACTTTCCTTTGATGCAGAGGAGTGACTTTTAAAAAAAGTAGTTTTTAAATAGTTGTTCTCCCCAAGGCAAAGGTACCTCATTCTAATGTCTTTTCAGCTCTTTGCCCTTCTTCATTATTTTTCAAGTCTTTCAGCACTACTGATACAATTTCCCAATATTTTATTTAGTGGGCTGGACCAAATGAAGTACTTAATTCTGTGGTGCCATTCATTTTGAAATCAAAAAGAAAAATATTCTAGGTAACAGGACTCAATTTTTTTCTGGATTTAATTTCCCATACATGTTTTAGTTAACCATTTCAGCCTGGTTTTCTTTTCTTTTCAATAAAAGAAACATAAAAAGCTCAAATCTTCATGGTTGTAAGAAGAGATATAAAGATTAAAAATGGAGTTGCTTTAAGTACTCAACAATTAAAAGTAAAGAAAATAAACAGTGTCCTGGAGTTTTACTGCAATACCCACAGTAGCAGAAGAAGGGTGTCATGTTTACTATGACTTTTTTTTGATATTTCACCAAACTGTATAATATAGTTTGAATTTCTCAGGCCTTGTTAATAATGCAGAAACCTCATATTTGTATATAAACTTCCTTTTGGAGAGTTAAAATCTCCTTTATAACATTTCCTCTAACCATGCCAATATTCTACTTGGAAGGCTTAGTTATTTATTTTATTCCCAATAACAAACAAGAAAATGAGACATAAAGACTCAGGATATCTGATATGCATTCATAAGTCTGAGAAGTTGTTGTGTCAAAACTACAATGCATCTATTTCTTAAGTTCCAAACTATCAATTCAGCTTTGACTCTTTCCTAGGTTAAAAGTAAACCATTATTCTTTAGGGTAAGAAACTTCTATCCATGACTGGATTTACCTTCCTGTGTGACACAACTAAAAACAAGACAAATTATGTATTAAAAACTCGTTTAGACACTATACATCAGGTATCAAAGGACAATCATCCCTGAGATCAGGAAATCCAATGGGGTGAGCCTGTGACTGCATCAGCTTACTGTCTAGAGAGTGTTCCTAGGCCCCAGCACAGTGATGGAGAGCCTCGGCAGAACCTGGAGGTCACACTGAGTTGAGAAGATGCAGCTAGAGTCTGGATATACCAAGGCAGCTAGAGTTTTCAGGGAAATATACCAGGGAGGAAAGAACTGCACAAAGAGAGAAGTCCAGAGATCTGCAGAGGGTCCCCAAGTCTTCTTCTAAGTATAGACCAATGCATATATGTGAGGAAATTAACTGATGTCAGAGAAAGAACTGTTCAGAGGCAATTCTCCATGGGTCTCAGTATTAGTTTAAACAACAGATATTTATTTTCTCACAGCTCTGGCAGCTGGAAGTCCAAGATCAAGGTGCTAGCAAGATTGGTTTCTCCTGAGGCCTCTCTCTTGACTTGCAGACCTTATTGTTGTGTCCCTCCATGGTCTTTTCCTGTGAGTGTATATCCTTGGTGTCTCTTCCTCTTCTTATAAGGAGATGAGTCATATGGAATTAGAGCTCCAACCTTATGACCTCATTTGATCTTTATTACCTTTTTAAAGGCGCTATCTCTAAATAAACTTACATTGGGGATTAGAGCCTCGACATACTAACTGGGGGGGGGGGTGGTGTCATAATTCAGTCCATAACAGTCTCTTTTGCTTCTACATGTCTTACAAACAGATTCACTAACTGCCTTTGTTCTAGTATATCTTTTCAAGAATTTTTATAGTGAACTCTCTTAGAGCATAAATATAATGTCTCCTTTGGAAGCAAAGAACAATCTTGCTTACTGTTTAGTAAAAAAGAACTAGATTCACTAAGCTTAGGGTTTCCTTCCTATAATGTAACCTTCTGCATGTGCAGAAGTCATCTGGTCCTCTTCCCACTATCCTGTGAGAATTGGGACTCACAGAACTGATGAACTCTGTCCAGGGTCTTGTGACTTCTGTCAGCATTCCTGACACTGTGGCAGTTAAGCTGTTAACTAGCAAGTAGGGCAAAGCTGAGCCCTTTCACAGATTTTCAAAAGTACCACCCAAAAGAATTAGATCACCATATCTCCCACAGGACCACCAATAGTTCATGGTCCCACCAGTCAAAATGGAAAACCCTGTACAGGGTATGGGGAGAGGGCTCAGAATGATATTGCTACAGTAATGGAGAAAATTTAGCCCTATATTAAAGGCTGTGCTAGTTCTATCTAACAAAACTTAAAAGCAAGCTTTGAAAGGATCAAAGTATTTCAAAGTAACTTAACTGCAACTCAGAAGAAAGTTCAACACTTCCTAACACCATACACAAAAATAAACTCAAAATGGATTAAAGACCTAAATGTAAGGCCAGACACTATACAACTCTTAGAGGAAAACATAGGCAGAACACTCTATGACATAAATCACAACAAGATCCTTTTTGACCCACCTCCTAGAGAAATGGAAATAAAAACAAAAATAAACAAATGGGACCTAATGAAACTTAAAAGCTTTTGCACAACAAAGGAAACCATAAACAAGACGAAAACAGAACCCTCAGAATGGGAGAAAATATTTGCAAATGAAGCAACAGACAAAGGATTAATCTCCAAAATATACAAGCAGCTCATGCAGCTCAATAACAAAAAAACGAACAACCCAATCCAAAAATGGGCAGAAGACCTAAATAGGCATTTCTCCAAAGAAAATATACAGATCACCAACAAACACCTGAAAGGATGCTCAACATCACTAATCATTAGAGAAATGCAAATCAAAACTACAATGAGGTATCACCTCACACTGGTCAGAATGGCCATCATCAAAAAATCTACAAACAATAAATGCTGGAGAGGGTGTGGAGAAAAGGGAACCCTCTTGCACTGTTGGTGGGAATGTAAATGGGTACTATTATGGAGAACAGTATGGAGGTTCCTTAAAAAACTAAAAATAGAACTACCATATGACCCAGCAATCCCACTACTGGGCACACACCCTGAGAAAACCATAATTCAAAAAGAGACATGTACCACAATGTTCATTGCAGCACTATTTACAATAGCCGGGACAGGGAAGCAACCTAAGTGTCCATCGACAGATGAATGGATAAAGAAGATGTGGCACATATATACAGTGGAATATCACTCATCCATAGAAAGAAATGAAATTGAGTTATTTGTAGTGAGGTGGATGGACCTAGAGTCTGTCATACAGAGTGAAGTAAGTCAGAAAGAGAAAAACAAATACCGTATGCTAACACATATATTTGGAATCTAAAAAAAATGGTTCTGATGAACCTAGGGGCAGGACAGGAATAAAGACGCAGATGTAGAGAATGGACTTGAGGACATGGGGGGAGGGTAAGCTAGGATGAAGTGAAAGAGTAGTATTGACATAGATACACTACCAAATGTAAAATAGATAGCTAGTGGGAAGCAGCCGCATAGCACAGGGAGATCAGCTCAGTGATTTGTGACCACCTAGAGGGGTGGGATAGGGAGGGTGGGAGGGAGGTGCAAGAGGGAGGGGATATGGGGATCGATGTATACATATAGCTGATTCACTTTGTTATACAGCAGAAACTAACACAACATTGTAAAGCAATTATACTTCAATAAAGATGTTAAAATAAATAAATAAAATTTTTTTTTTAAAGTTCAAAAATATCCAGGGCCTAACATGGTAATAGTTGGCATTTTTGGCATTCAATTAAGAAAAATGACTAGGCTTTCAAAGATGCAGGAAAATACTACCCATAATAAGGAGAAAAACAAATACATGGCAAAAGATCCAGAAATTACATAAATGTTAGAATCAGTAAATAAGGACTTTAAAACAGTTATCATAACTATATTCCATATGTTCCAGAAAGTAGAGGAAAATTGAGCATATTAAGCAGAGACAAACTCATATAAATTAAAAATACAACGTCTGAGACAAAAAAATACATTGCATTGTGTTAACAGGCTATTAGCCACTGCAGAGAAAAAAACAAAAGAAAAACAGTAGTAAACTTGAAGACATACCAAAAGGAACTATCCAAAATAAAAAAGAGAAAAAGACTGAACAAAACCTGAAGAGTATCAGTGAGCTGTGGGACAATATCTAGTTATCTAATATATATGTAATTGGGGTCCTGAAAAGTAAGGAGGGGGGGCATGAAAAGAAAAAATAATTTGAAAAAATAATGAGCAAAATTTTTCTACATTTGATGAAAACTATAAACCCAAGGTCCGCAAAGCTTAACAACCCACAAGCACAAGAAACAGGAAGAAAAATACACCATGCATATCACGTTCAAATTGTTAAAACCAGGAATAAAGAGAAAAATCTTAAAAGGAGCCAGAGACAAAAAGACACATTATATACAGGGAAACAGAGATAAGAATTACAGTAGATTTTCCACCGGATTCATTGCAAGTGAGAGGACACTGGAGCAGCATTTTTAAAGCAATGGTTGAATTATATACCCAGGGAAAAACAAAAATAAAAAAAGACTTTTTCATACTGACAAAAGCTGAAATAATTCCTCACCAAGATGTGCATTACAAAAGAATATTAAAAGAATTCTTCAAGTAGTATGAAAATGATACTAGATGAAAATCTGGGTTTTCATAAAGGAATGAAGAGCACCAGAAATGGTAAATACAAAGACTTTTAAACTTACTTTTAAGTCTCTTTTAAATATAATTATCAGTTTAAAGCCAATAGCATATATAGAAGTAAAATGCACAATGACCATAGCACAGCAGCTGAGACAGGGAAAATGGTTCTAAGTTTCTTTTACCATAGTTGAAGTAGTATAATGTTAACTTAAGGACACTTATTAAGTTAAATGAGTGTCCTATAAATCCTAAAGCAACCACTTAGAAAGACAAATTATACCTAATTAGCCAAAAAGGGAAATAAAATTAAACCATGAAAAATACTCATTTACCCTGATACCAAAACCAGACAAAGACACTACCAAAAAAGAAAATTACAGGCCAATATCTTTGATGAATATAAATGCAAAAATCCTCAACAAAATATTGGCAAACTGAATCCAGCAACACATAAAAAAGATCATACACCACAACCAAGTGGGACTTATCCCAGGGTCACAAGGATCGTTCAACATATGCAAATCCATCAGTGTGACACACCACATCAACAAAAGAAAAGACAAAAACCACATGATCATCTCAATAGATGCAGAAAAAGCATTTGATAAAATTAATCATCCATTCATGATAAAAAACCCTTATGAAAGTGGGTATAGAGGGAACATATCTCAATATAATAAAAGCTATTTATGACAAACCCACAGCCAATATAATACTCAACAGTGAAAAGCTGAAAGCCTTCCTGCTAAAATCTGGAACAAGACAAGGATGCTCACTCTCACCACTTCTATTCAACATGGTATTGGAAGTCCTAGCCACATCAATAAGACAAGAAAAAGAAAATGTATTCAAATCAGTAGGGAAGAGGTAAAATTGTGATTTTATGCAGATGTCATGATACTATATATAGAAAACCCTAAATATTGCACACAAAAACTACTAGAATTGATAAACAAATTCAGCAAGGTAGCAGGATACCAGATTAACATTCAGAAATTGGCTGCATTTCTTTACACTAACAATGAACTATCAGAAAGAGAATATAAACAAACAATCTCTTAAAATCACAGCAAAAAAAAAAACAAACAAACAACTTAGGAATAAAATAAACCTCACCAAGGAGATGAAATACATCTACTGAGAACTACAAAACATTAATAAAGGAAACTGAAGATGATTCAAAGAAATGGAAAGCTATCCCATGCTCTTGGATTGGAAGAATTAATATTGTTAAAATGGACATGCTACCCAAAGCAATCTACTGATTTAATGCAATCCCTATCAAATTACCCATGACATTTTTCACAGAACTAGAACAAATACTCCTAAAATTTATATGGAATCATAAAAGACCCAGAATTGTCAAAGCAATTCTGAAGAAAAAGAACAAAGCAGGAGGCATAACCCTCCCAGACTTCAGACAATACTACAAAGTTACAGTAATCAAAACAGTCTGGCATTGGCACAAAAACAGACATATGGATCAATGGAACAGAATAGAGAGCCCAGAAGTAAACCCACACACCTATGGTTAATTAATCTTCAACAAAGGAGGCAAGAATATACAATATGGAAAAGACAGTCTCTTCAGCAAGTGGTGTTGGGAAAGTTGGACAGCTGCATGCAAATCAATGAAGTTAGAACACAGTCTCACACAATACACAAAAATAAACTCAAAATGGCTTAAAAATTTAGATATAAGACATGACACCATAAAACTCCTAGAAGAGAACATAGGCAAATCATTCTCTGACATAAATCATACCACTGTTTTCTTAGGTCAGCCTCCCAAGGCAATAGAAATAAAAGCAAAAATAAACAAATGGGACCTAATCAAACTTATAAGCTTTTGCACAGCAAAGAAAACCATAAACAATACGAAAATTTAACCTATGGACTGGGAGAAAATATTTGCAAATTATGTGACCAATAAGGTATTAATTTCCAAAATATACAAACAGCTCATACAACTCAACAACAACAAAAACAACTCAATCAAGAAATGGGCAGAAGGGGCTTCCCTGGTGGCGCAGTGGTTGAGAGTCTGCCTGCCAATGCAGAGGACACGGGTTCAAGCCCTGGTCTGGGAAGATCCCACATGCCGCGGAGCAACTGGGCCCGTGAGCCACAACTACTGAGCCTGCGCGTCTGGAGCCTGTGCTCTGCAACAAGAGAGGCCGCGATAGTGAGAGGCCCACGCACCGCGATGAAGAGTGGCCCCCGCTTGCCGCAACTAGAGAAAGCCCTCACACAGAAACGAAGACCCAACACAGCCATAAATAAATTAATTAATTAAATTTAAAAAAAAATGGGCAGAAGCCCTAAATACACATTTCTCCAAAGAAGATATCCAGATGGCCAATAGGCACATGAAAAGATGCTCATCATCACTAATTATTTGAGAAATGCAAATCAAAACTATGGTCAGAATGGCCATCATTAAAAAGTCTACAAATAACAAATGCTAGAGGGGGTGTGGAGAAAAGGGAACCCTCCTATAGTGTTGGTGGGAATGTAAATTGGTGCAGCCACTATGGAAAACAATATGTAGGTTCCTCAAAAAACAGAATTGCAATATGATCTAGCAATCCCACTCCTGGGCATATATCCAGACAAAACTATAATTCAAAAAGATACATACACCCCTATGGTCATAGCAGCACTATTCACAATAGCTAAGACATGGAAACAACCTCAATGTCTATCAACAGATGAATGGATAAAGAAGATGTGGTGTGTGTGTGTGTGTGTGTATATATATATATATATATATATATATATATATATATATATATATATATATAAATACATACACACAATGGAATATTACTCAGCCATGAAAGAAAATGAAATAATGCCATTTGCAGCAACATGGATGGACCGAGAGATTATCTTACTAAGCAAAGTCAGTCATAAAGAGAAAGACAAATACCATAGGATATCACTTATATGTGGAATCTAAAATACGACACAAATAAACATATTTACAAATCAGAAACAGACTCACAGATATAGAGTACAGATTTGTGTTGGGGAAGGGGGAAGGGGGTGGGGGAGGGAAGGATTGGGAGTTTGGGATTAGCAGATGCAAACTATTGTATATAGGATGGATAAACAACAAGGTCCTACTGTATAGCACAGGGAACTATATTCAATATCCGGTGATAAACCATAATGGAAAAGAATATGAAAAAGAATATATATGTGTATAACTGAGTCACTTTGCTGTACAGCAGAAATTAACACAACATTGTAAATCAACTATACTTCAATAAATTTTTTAAAAATACCCATGCCAAAAAAAAAAAAAAAAAAAGGCAGAATAGGAGGGCAAAAAAGGAAAGATGTAATTGATGTATTTATTAGAACACAAATAGCCAGATGGTAGACTTAAACCCAACCACATCAATAAACACATTAAATTTAAGTGGTCTAAATACCCCAATAAAAGGTAGAAATTGTCAGATGGAATAATATAAAAAGGAAGACCAAACCACAGGCCAAACCAAGAAACTCATTTTGAATATGAAGACAAAAATAGGTTAAACCTAAAAGAATGAGAAAAAATATACCACACTAACACTAGTCAAAAGAAGGCCATAGCAGTTAAATTGATATCATAAAAAGTAGATTTCAGAACTAAAAATATTCTTTAGGGTTAATAAGAGACTACTATTAATAACATAACTGAAAACAACAAAATAGGGTGAATTAATAACTGAAACCTGAATTATGATCACTATCCATCTTTTTCCTTTTCTGACCTTTATTTTCCTCAGATATGTGAAGAGGAATTGGGACTAGAAGATTTTAAATTCTTGAACATTACTAGAAGTCTAGATTTTAGTTTCCAGTCACTGAAAATTGTCAAACTGTTTGCCAACTCTTGGTTAATACTTTCGATGGTATTCGTGAATGGTGTAAAATATGGCTGTTACAATCATCAAGTTTCTTATAAAACTGAAATTCTCGGGTTTTATATCAATATCAGTAACCAGGCATTTTACAGAAGTTCATGAATTACTGAATAAAGTAAAAATCTCACGACAACTCAATGGGAGTTTTGGTAAGTCCAAAAAAAAAAATTCTTTCTTAAATTTCCATTAAACATTTTTAACATAGTGTTTACTTTAAAATTTCTACATTGGTAGGTAGATCTAGAGGGAGATGAGCAAAACCTGTTTCAATGCTAGGCAACAGATGGCAGATAAAAGATATTATCATATACCTTCAACCAGGCAAGATAAATTGTTCAAATATATTTTAGCAGCTGCTAAAGCAAATAGAAATACAGAGGAGGTAAAGCAAATAAACAAACAAAAGAATTTCAAATGATCCTATGGAGACTAATTAAGGAATTGTGCAGTTTTAAAGCTATATATTTCTGTAAATTCCAGCCTTGTCTAGGTTCTTAATTGTTGTCTTTAAAATTTTAACACATCTGAGAACTATTATTCTGTTTCTTGGTGCTCTGCGCATCTTAAAGAACTACCAAAAAGTCCACAGCAGTCTCCTGGGGAAAGTGAAACTCAAGTTAACCACAGCCAAGTCAATTTCTAGCTAGAGAACTGACTGTTCTCAACACTGAAATACATATCCTAATTGACTCATGGAACTGACTTGGCAGGCTATAAGGTTTGAAGTCACACCAAACGACAGGTTGGCGTGTTAAGAAGAATAATGGCCCAGGAGTCAGGAGACAGCTCTTTGTTATGGTAGTAACAGTTATGGGAGCCCTGATAAGTTACTCAGCATCTAGTGGCTCAATTTCCTTGTTTATACACAGGGGAAATCATTCCTGCACTGCCCATCTAAGAGGGCTTTTAGGTGTATCAAATTATATAAATTATATAAAACATTTGATAATAGTAAATAGAACAAAAAGAGGAAATGGGCAATAACGAAGGAAAAATTATTTATGAAGTTATCTAAAATTTTTAAAGCTTATAATGTTTTACAAATTTAAGATATATTTTATCATTTTATTTGTATTATTTTTGTCATTTATCATTTTATTACTGAAACCACCCTATGAATTATATAAGGAAAATACTCCTAATTTTCTAAAAAAGATACTGAAAAAGTGGTTGCCCAAGTTAAAAACCTAATTCATAACATAGTCATCAAC